>NC_138774.1:234155033-234437533 GCF_965119305.1 Pelophylax lessonae
ACACACTCACACACTCCAGTGGATAGTGTAGTATTCCATAAAGAACTCTTCTGTTATTTAAAATACCTCCCACCATTTATTCCCTCCCTCCCCTCTTTTCATTTTGGTATATAATTGGTTCCTGTATTACTGTTGCTTATGCCTTTAAAAGGAGCGCGGCCACCTGTTGATTGGCAGCAGGCACGCTCAGAAACGCGTCGCAGTTGAGTGACATCATCCAGTCACGACGCTGGAGCTTCTCACTTTCCAAGCCTCCGTTTCATCTGTTTTGCTTTACAAGCCTCGTTCCCACTCCTGCTCCCTCCCCTGCTATTGCCGGCGTAACTGTGAAGAGGGGACATCGATTCGGATGGCGGCGTCTACAGAATGATGAACACTCCTACCCTGCAACACCCAGGATGGTTTAATATATCTTAATGTACTAAAGTATACACTTAGAGGCGTCTCGTCTCTTTCTTTCTTCCGACTGCAGATGAGACTATCCAAGGCAAGGGAGGCAGCCTAAGAAGACAGAAGGTTAGGGCCAGTGCGCGGAGGCACGTGGTGCAACATACGCAATGATGTCACGGTAATATCAGCGAGTTCCGGGGCTGATACCGATATATCGGAAAGAAAGTGAATATCGGCCTTCTGATCGGCTTTGATGATTGGTCGATCCCTCGTATGCTCCCTCTTTCTGCTATAGGTAGTCAGTTTTTTTAATGCCTAGTAAGGAGTAAGGACCTAGTTTCTTGCTGGGATCTCTGGTCCTAGCATTTTTGTCTTATTAGATTTTTTTTTTTTTTTTTTTCCTGTGAGATCAACAATTAACTGTCGGACTGGTTGACGGGCTGGATAAAAGAGATCCAGTGGTCACCCCAATCTGGCCAGCAAGCGCGCGCAGACCTCAGCCTCGCGCTAAGTTGGCCGCGACATAGCCCCACCAGACTGGGGCTGGCCTGCGAGTTAAACCTCTCGTGAGGTTGCATACGACCGGGTCTCGGCACGGGTCGCATGGTTCCTCCTGGTCGACAACCCCCTATTTCAATATAGAGGGGTTCTGTCTGGAGTGATGCCCGTCTGGTTCTTGGTATGGTAGACAACCACCCCCCCCCCCCCCCCCCCCCGGACTTGTCCCTCTGCCCAAAACGGGCAGGAGGGTGGAGCGCAGGAGCAGCCCGGATCCTCACAGGAGAAACAGGTGGCTCTCAGGCAACCCTTGCGGCCCAAAAAGGGAAGGCAGTCATAGCTCCGGCAAACCTTCCAACATGGTCCTTAAACAAACCATCTGAGGTAGAGTAAGCAGCATACAATAAAAGGGGAAAGAAAAGGGGAGACAGAGCGAGTAAGCAGGGAAAGAGAGAAGACATAGGAAAGGAGAAAAGCGTTGTACCTGCCGAAATCCGGAGCCCGCCGCGTGCCACACTCCTACGAGACTAGCCATGCCATCCATTAGCCTAAGATACCACACTGGTGATGGGGGGGGGGGCAGGGGGAGTCTACCTAAGGACAGGTCAGCCAGCATCAACAGGGCCTGATCAAGGCTTGAAGGGAGCACAGCCGGGTCGCACGAATAGTCGAGCCACGGTCTCCACTTCGCATCATTGCGCTCCCGCGTTCCTCTGCATTTAGCTACCCAGTCCTCTGCATCCCTTATGCTGTCCACCGCACATTTCCACTCTGACCTGCCTGGGACCTGCGACTGCTTCCAGTAAATCGGGATCAGCCTCCTAGCAGCATTAAGGAGGTGAGGCAGTAAGCTACGCCAGTAACGGCTGAGTGGCGTGCATGAGAAAGTGGAGGGTGCTTAACGGGATCTCAAGGTCGAGAATGGACCTGATCCGGTCCCGAACATCACGCCAAAAGGGGGCAATGACCGGGCAGTCCCACCACAAATGAAGCAGAGTACCACTGCCCCCTCAATTCCGCCAACATGCGGAGAAGGCAGAGGGGTAGATGCGGGCCAAATCCACCGGTACACGGTACCAAATCGTCAGAGTTTGTAATTCGTTTCTTGCATTTTAGAATCAACCGAGCTCGAATGGGTAAGCTGGTAGAGAGAGGTCAACTGAGTGTTGGAGAACCTCAACCCCAGATCCCTCTCCCACATCTGAACGCACACGGGTTCAGAAGTGGACGAAGCGGTGCCTAACAGTTGGTACAATTTAGAGACCATATGGGGAATGGGAGTATCCTTTATGAACAATCGTTCAAAGGGCTTGAGTGTTGTAGCTGTCTATACTTCCAGAAGTTCATAGGGGAACCGCCATGGCGGCCCCTTAAGAGTTTCGTAAGGCAGGAGCTTACCTCGCTCCAGCAGTTTCCCACAACTGGCATTGCCGTCATCCACCCAAGGGCCAAAAAAGGCTATCTGCTCCCCCAGGGGGAACCAAAGGTGGCTCCCCAATGGCGCCAGCGGGGAGACGGGGTGCCAGGTCAAGCAGTTTGTTCACCCGGTCCCACACAGCAAGCGCATGGACTGTAGGGGAGAAACATACTGACAACCCCCAGAATTCCCGGGAGAGCCAAGGGGCGTAGGACAGGTTTCTGCCTGCCATAAACTTCTCAAGCGAGAACCAGAGCTTGGAGTGGGTATGGAAACGCCGGGTCAGGATACGCTGAAGGACAATTGCCCGATAGTAACGTTGAACGTCTGGCAGGCCAAGACCCCCCAGATGTTTGAGGCGCTTCAACGTCACCAAAGCTATGCGGGGACATTTAGCATTCCAAACAAAGCCCGTGATCACGCTATCTAAAAGAAGGAAGACACTGCAGGGCAAGGTGATAGGCAAAATTTGTAGGTAGAACAGCACCCGCGGGAGGACATTCATTTTAATAATATTGACCCTCCCCAGCCAAGTAAAGACCATCTTGGTCCAGTGTAGAATGTCCTGTTTGATAGCGGCCAATAGACAGGGGTAATTAGCCGTGTAAAGTGTGTCAAAACGGTCTGTAAGTTTGACCCCGAGGTACGTCAAGGAGGTGGTGGTCCAGGTGAAAGGGAAGGCAGCCCGAAGTGATCTAGATAAAGACAAAGGCACACAGGGTGAATCTCAGATTTCGTAAGATTAAAATTTGAGACACAGCCAAAGCGCCCAAGTTCCCGCATCGGGACCGGCAGAGAGAACAGGGGGTCAGTAAGGTGGAACAGCACGTCATCGGCATAAGCCTAGAGCTTGTGTTCCGTCGTACCTACCGTCACGCCTCTGATATCCATGTTCGCCCGGACCTTACCCAGGAAGGGCTCCAGGACCAGGGCGAAGAGGAGAGGCGAGAGCGAACACCCCTGTCTGGTGCTGTTTCCGGATCGGGAACGCGGCGGAGAGGCAGCCATTAACGCGGACCATGGCACTAGGATCCCTGTATAGCGCCATGATCCAGGTCAGCAAATGGGAGCCCAAGCCCAACACCCCACGCAGGTAGCTCCAGTTATTCCTGGTTGAGTTCCTGTTTTACCTGGTTGGCTATGTTTAGCCTTTGGGAAGTGTGTTTTCTTGCTGTGTTTCCCACCCCTCATATTGGAACTGGATTTTTGCTTTTACCGTAAAATCCTTTTCTCTGATGATCATTGACGGACACAGCACCCACCCCTCTGAGTTGCGTTATGTATTCTTCTGACACTGCTTGTTACAAAACTGAAGTACTATAGCAGGAAGCGGGAGTATACCCCCTAGGACTTGCCTATGGGTGCATTTAAATTTCTTTCCGCCTAGTCCTACTGCTATGGAGAGCAACATAACCCAAGGGTCAAATAAGATATGGAGCGTTGTTCAGTTTTGTTTTTTGTTTTCAAATTTAAAATCTTTGTGACAAAAAGTGAGATCTGCAAAATACTCACCATGCCTCTCGGCAAATGGCTTAGGGTGTCTACTTTCCGAAAAAGGGTCATTTGGGGGGGGGGGGGGGGGGTGTTTGTGCGGTCTGTCATCTCATGGCCTCCATAAATGTGCTGAGGAGTGGAATCGACAATTTACGCCCTTAGAAAGCCTGAAGGCGGTGATAGGTTTTCGCGGTCCTGTACGTGGCTAGACTGCCAAAAAGTCTCGCACGTGGTATCTCCGTACTCAGGTGAAGTAGCAGAATATGTATTTTGGGTGTCATTTTTCATATGGCCATGGCATGTTTGAGCAATAAATCATTTAAGTGACAACTAATATAGTGGGAACAATATGTGTAATTCCACATGGCATGCGTGAGCAATATATAATTTCAATGCCAAAAAAAAAATTTTTTTTTTTTTTTTTTTACACACAAATACCTGTGACAAAAATATGTAACATTCAATGAGCTCAACATGCCTCTCAGGAAATTCCTTGGAGTGTCTACTTTCCAAAAAGGGGTAATTTGGGAGGGTTTTGTACAGCCCTGCCATTTTAGCACTTCAAGAAATGAGATCGGCAGTCAGAAAGTAAAAGCTGCCTAAATTCCAGGATATACACCATAGTTTGTAGATACTATAACTTTTGCACAAACCAATAAATATACGCTTGAGTTTTTTTTTATCAGACATGTACGTAAATACATTTTGGCCTAAATGTATGTCAAAAATTGAGTTTATTGGTTATTTTGTATTAGAAAAAGTAGAAAAAACGTAATCATAGACTATAGGGTTATGCTCCTCCCATTAGGGATAGGCACTAGGCTGAAAAAAGGCTTGTCCACGCCTATAAGGGCTGTCCCAGCAAGCATAACCCCTCAGGCTCTGCTATACTTAAACAGTTTGTTCTGCCTAGTGACGGATAGGACCTAGTTCCCTGCTGTGGCTTGGGTCTTAGCTGTAACAAGGAAAGTATGTGATTTTTTATTTTTCTAGTTAGTTCCTGAGGACCAAGATCCAGAGGAACTTCAAGCAACAGCCGGCTGTGGTTTTCGCACTGGATAATATAGATCCTTAAGGTCTCCCAGCCTGGCCATCGAGGGTGACCAAACCTTATAGTCCAGTACTAGGCCTTGCCACGACCGTTCCCCGATGTATGGGGACGAGCCTGCGAGTGGATCATCTCGCCAGGAAGCAGACGACCTGGAACACCGTGAGTCTCAGCCTCTTCTTGGCTAACAGCACCCCCATCCCAGGTGGGAGGTGATCTGTTTAGGAGTGGTGCTCGCCTGGTACCGCTGGATGGTGAGTAACTTGTCCAACCCTCTACCCCTGGTGGGCGCGGACCCCTCCCTGGAATGGTCGGACCTTAGGGGTTCCCTGGCACCCCGGAAGCCGAACTGGCGTACCCATTGCAGAGTATCTGAATTGGCAGCGTTGTCTTGCCGCTCACCTTATCTAGTGGTTCACAGAGATAAGGTGGTGCTTCAAAACGAATCAGTTGTTCCTTCCTAAGGTGTTTTCTGATTTTCATTTAAATGAAGACATTGCACTGCCTTCCCTTTGCCCTAAACCTCAGAATCCTAAGGAGTATGCTTTACATTCTTTGGATGTGGTCCGAGCTATCAGGGTTTGCTTAGAGATCACTGCGTCCTTCAGAAAATCGGGTGCTCTTTTTGTCCTTATCAGGAACTGGCTGCGTCTGCGGCAACCATTTCCATATGGATCAGACAGATGGTGGTACAGGCCAATTCACTAAAGAGTCAGATTCCTCCTTTTCCAGTGAAGGCGCATTCTGCTAGAGCGCTGAGTGCCTCCTGGGCTTTTCGCCATTAGGCGTTGGTGCTACAAGTTTGTAAGGCGGCAACTTGGTCGTCTGTGCATACCTATACAAAATTCCACAAGTTAGATGTGCTGGCATCAGTGGATTTGGTTTTGCAGGCTGCAGTTTATAGGGTTATGCGCCTTCCACTAGGGATAGGCACTAGGCGGAAAAAAAGGCTTGTCCACTTGTTCGTTGTTCCGGGGGAGCTCCTGTTTCTGGTTGTGTCGGTTTTTCCTGGTTGGCTATGTTTGGCCATTGGTGCATTCAGGATTTTTGTTCCTGTCTTGTTCCCACACCTCATGTTTTTACTGCTTTGGGACATCCCTATAGTCTATGATTAAGCAGAGCTGCGTCTGTCAATGAATGATAGAGAAAACTGGAGTTTTGTAAGAACTTAACATGAAATCCGTTTCTCTGAAGTTCGACAGACGCAGCACCCGCCCCTCTACTTTTGAATTATGGGGTCTTTTTCTGTCACTGCTTGCAACGCAACTGTGGCAGTCCAGATTGTGCAGGCTCATTAGACATCTTTTTATCCTGTTCCAAACGTACTGTGGATTTGTGTTCTAGAAGTGCTGCAGACCTTATGCATATTTGTGCAAACAGTAATTGTGGCGTTTTTTTGGTGCAGTTTTTTGTGAACACATTTGTTTTACGTTCGGTGCTTTTATGGAATCCATATTTCAATATAGGGTGTGAAAGGTCCGCTTGAGTTTTGCTTCAAAACTATTAAACGTTATTTAATTTTTAAAAGCTAAACAACAAGCTAACCTCGTGGTGTACTGCATTCCTTTTTGCGCATTTGTTGGTATTGTCGAACCTGTTCAATTTATATGTAAATGGAAACTATACCTTCTCTTGTATTTTCTGATTTCATTATGTGATATGATTTATATGGCTATACATAAAAGCTTTATTTGCTAAAAAAAACAAAGACTAACCTCCAGACAGCTAAATAAACAATTTAACGTGAACATAACATGACCTAAAACCTCAAAGATGAGTGGGAAGGAGTCGAGATTAAACCCCACTCCAGGTCATCAGGTTATTTAGTGACAGACGGTTGGTGGGATTGGTGCCTACACTCTAATATATATATATATATATATATATATATATATATATATATATATGTATATAGTAAAACCTTGGATTGCGAGCATAATTCATTCCAGAAACATGCTTGTAATTCAAAGCACTCATGTATCAAGGCAAATTTTCCCATAAGAAATAATGGAAACTCAGATGATTCGTTCCACAACCATTATTCATAAGTCTTTCAGTTTATAGTCTACATACAAAGATTATGGCAATGTGATAGGTTGTGTAATCATAAAATGTCCATCCACAAATGGCGCCTCCACAAGGGGATTAGAAGCAAATTCCAGCAGGAGCTACAGAGTATAAAAGAGAAGAGAGGCGCCTCTAAGTGTAGCAGTATGGGGACATTTAATGAAGGTTCAACATTTAGCAACTCGCATGGTTGATGATTAAAGAGGCACGTCTAAGTATGCAGGCATCCGGGGTAAAGCTGTCCACATAGACCATCTTCTGAACCACTGGCTCTCACCGATGTCAGTCTGTAATCGTGACTGGGAAGATTTACCCTGCAGTAGAGTGATCTGAAAGCGAGGCTTTGAATCGCTCGTGGAGCGCAGCGTGGAAGGGTGTGATGAAGATGGCAGTGCGGAGGATGGTCTATGTTGACAGCTTTACCCCGGATGCCTGCACACTTTATATTGTATTGCTACACTTTGAAGGGCCTCTCTTCTCTTTTATACCCAGTTGTGACATGACGCTAGTTGTAGATCAAGTCAAAATATATTTTAAAAATTTGCTTGTCTTGCAAAGCGCTCTCAAACCAAGTTACTCTCAAACCAAGGTTTTACTGTGTGTAGGTGTGTGTGTGTATGTATGTATGTATGTGTGTATGTATATATATATATATATATATATATATATATATATATATATATATTCTGACCTGACCGTAACAATCTATATCTCAAACATCTATGTACAGCTTTAAATGTTCAGACTGTAGTACCCCACACACACCACTGATATCTCAGCTCGCAGTATGCAACAGAAGCCGTCTATTCCCCAAAAGCAGCAGTTATTACTTCCTAAAAGAAAGACGACCAGCATCCTTCTCTGCTGGCTGTCAGCGACTTAACCCATTTAAGTAATTGGAAAAGTGACCTGTCATTTTAAAACAAGCATCACCCATGGCATTCTGTTTGCTAATGCAGTTCAAATGCCCATCCTTATACCTGATGCCTGTATTCCAGCTGGTCCCTCCGAATGGCTGCCTCATGTTGCAGAGGGGAAAACCTAGTGGTCATGATATTGCGTTTAAAATATTTTATATATCAAAAACCTATTAGCAAGAGTTTGAGTTTTTTTTTTTTTATAATAGGTGATAACTGAAACTCCTGAGGTTTTATTTTCATTGACTAGAGTTCACTTTTAGGTGGGCTGTAATTTAAGAATAAGTGTAATGACCTCGTATTAATAAATGCATAACTTAATCACAGGGTTGTCTTTTTATATGTGCCTGGAGTTTCGCTTTTTTTTTTTTTCTCACTAGCTTACTAAACATGCTAGAATTTGTTTCTTGATTTTTTTTTTTTTTTTTTTTTTTACAAAATTTGAACATAGTGACTGCATTTACAGACTGTCATTATCTTCTTGCAGGAGCTGCCAGTCTGGCCTCTGCTAGCAGCATCCAGGCAGCTGTGCAGCAGTTGGAGGCTGAGGCTGATGCCATTATACAAATGGTACGTGAGGGTCAAAGGGCGCGGAGACAGCTGCAAACTGCAACGGTTAGCATGATGACTGGCGCTGGCAGAACATCCATCCTTAGTTTGTTCCTAACTGTTTTTTATTTTATGTCTGAGATCTTTGCTTTCTCAGCTTTTATTTGCTTGTTTACAAACTGATTGTCTATTACATGTACACTTCTTGTTTGTGCTGTGTATAAAATAATCCTGCATAGTTAGTCTTTTGCATGTTTCCCACAGTTCATAGTAGCATTCAAGCATCTTGCTTTGCCAATATTTGCTACATGTTAAATGCATGACTTTAGTGTGCTGTTGCTATATGTCGCTTCTTCTGCGGTTATCATTCTGATCACCTTCCTACCCCATTTTTTTTCACCCCCAAAGCATTAAACCACCTTCTGACTTGTCTTTGTTTTGTTTAGGCTGAAGGGTCTGCACGCAGGGAGGAGTCTCCAATGGATGTTGACCAGCCTTCACCTGCTACACAGGATACTCAGTCAGTTGGTCAGTGTGAAACCAGAGGGTGGGCCTGGATTGTTTTAGGATCTGTGCAGTCATTGAGGGAAGTGTCTTCATCTGTAGAATTCTGAGCATTTCTTATCACCTAGGTTCTGAAGGATCTCAAGCTGCAGAGAAGAAAGAAGATGAGAGGTTACCAGAATTGCCACTGCTGAGTGAACAGCTCAGCTTGGATGAACTGTGGGACATGTTAGGAGAATGTTTAAAAGAACTGGAGGAGTCACATGACCAACATGCTGTACTAGGTATTAAATTGCATTGTGTACAATCTCCTTTATATGGGCCTGTGTAAACAGGCTTTTGTTCTCATTGGACGCGTTTCTGCATTCCTCTCACAAGTCTATGGGAGCTCAAAACTTGCTTAAAGCCGGTCACAAGCAGGTAGACTGCTGGTAAAATGCACCTGTTAATAAATTCTGAATGATCTTAGAATCTTAAGGAAGGGGATTTATTCCAGAGATAAAGCTATAATCCTACCACTTTATAAAACGTGGCCCGGCCACATCTGGAGTTCTCTGTCCAGTTTTGGTCGCCATTCCTCAGAAAGGACGTGCAGGAACTGGAAAGAGTCAAAATAAGGGCAACTAAACTGATCAGGGGATTGAAGGGCCTTAATTTTGAGGAGCGTTTGCAAATGCTTGATTTATTCTCCCTGGGCAAGAGACGCCGCAGAGGGGACATGATAGCGATTTACAAATACCTCAATATCTCAGCATAGGAAAAAAACTATTTAGTCTCAAGGATTGTAAGAGGACACTTTAGCCACACAATGAGATTAGAGGAGAGGCGGTTTAACCTTAAGCTACTTAAGGGGTTATTCACTGTAAGGGCGATACAATTGCGGATCTCTCTTCCACAATTGGTGGTGTCTGCGGGAAATATAGCTACTTTTAAAAGACTCTTGGACGTGCATCTCAAAGATCACAACATTCATGGTTATGGGAAATTAATGTCCACACACACCTACACAGGTTGAACTGGATGGACTGCTGTCTTTATTCAACCTCAACTACTATGTAAGAATCATCTCAAACTAATGCCACGGACACAGCCCAAGTTTGAGGGTATTTGGACTCAAAGGGGGCTAAGAGAACCTAAATCTGCGAGCTTCAGACCATATAAACATATTTGAAAAGAATATAACTTGCAGAAAGTGCAGGTGCTTTTGTTTAGATTATATATTTAGATTATTAGCTCGGTTTTAGTTTATTTACATTTAGAAATATTAGTTAATTAAAATTTTAATTAGTTCGATTATTAGATCTGTATTCCTAAGCTGTGTGCAGGCAGCACTAAAGTGTGTGTCTCTCTCTCGCTCTTTCTCCCTGCAGTACTTCAGCCAGCTGTAGAAGCCTTTTTCTTGGTCCATGCAACAGAACGAGAAAGCAAGCCGCCTGTACGGGATACTCGGGAAAGCCAGCTGGCTCACATAAAAGATGAGCCTCCTCCTTTATCCCCTGCACCTCTCACCCCTGCAACGCCTTCTTCCTTAGATCCCTTTTTTTCAAGGGAACCCTCATCTATGCACATCTCATCCAGCTTGCCTCCTGACACACAAAAGTTCCTGCGCTTTGCAGGTAAGGTCCTTTGACTCTTACGAATTCCTAGCAGTGTTCTAACATTGAAATACTCTTGGAAAAGTTTAGCATTAGCTGTAAATTTATTAGATTAACAATTTTTACGTAGTGTCTCGCAATCTTTTTTTGCTACTATTTTGGTTATACTGGAATTATTTCACCAAACACGAACCAGATTCAAACTTTCCTCCCACCTTTGTTGTTTGGCAGTGCATTATAAATGTGTGTACTTAAAGGATACAAAATCTGTTATTGTACAAGCTTACGGTCAGTTTTACCCTGAACTTTATTACTGGTCAGAATTAGTTTAATGTTCTCTCCCTCCGTATAGAGCACGACTGTAATCCCAACAAATCACCTTCTAGATTACATTTTTTTCACAGCAAAGAAATGCCTGCTGTTTTCACATATCTGCTCATCACATGCCTTTTCTTATCCTCTTTAGAGACTCACCGCACTGTGTTAAATCAGATCCTCCGCCAATCGACAACTCATCTAGCTGATGGACCTTTCGCTGTTCTTGTTGATTATATCAGAGTCCTAGACTTTGATGTCAAACGCAAGTATGCATGATCAAGTCTATTTTATACTAGCAACTTTTAAAAAAAAAACTATTTTTTTTAATCCCATTAACAAATTTCACTAATTACACTTATTGACCTCTCTAAATAGATATTTCCGCCAAGAACTTGAGCGGTTAGACGAAGGACTGAGGAAGGAGGACATGGCTGTACACGTCAGACGAGACCACGTGTTTGAAGATTCTTACCGGGAACTGCACCGTAAATCCCCAGAAGAAATGAAGAACAGATTGTAAGTGCCACATGAAGATCTAAACCTGTGATCTGTGGCACTGTCTTTCAGTCATCTTTGGGTCAGAAAAAATCTAAAGAGTGTAACAACTCTAGATAGGGGGAGAAGATTCAGAGGTCAGGTTTTTGCTTTTTTTCCTTTTGGGGGAGATTTCAACTTGCTTTCATTTTAATTGGAACAGGAAGAATGATTTGTCATCTCTACTGTAGTTGAGCGCACATTCCCCCCCCCCCCCAAATAATTTTTATTGAAGCTCTATTTATTTTTTTCGGTTATTTAACAAAACAAAGAAAAATATAAACACAAGTAAATAACATTTCTCTGTCGCTCATTGACAGACGTAGTCCTCGTTGATTAACAACAACTCGGGTTATGCTGCCCTCTACAGGAGTAGGACTAGACAGGAAAGAAAACGTTCTGGCCACACCCTAGGGGCAGTCCCAGAGGGTATATCCTCTCACTTCCTGCTCCAGCAAATCAGTTTTTTTCTGTCTAGTTAGGAGTAAGGACCTAGATGCCTTGCTAGGATCTTCGGTCCTGGCAGGATTTTTTTTTTCTTAGATTTTTTAGACAGCTTTTTTCTCCAGTGTTCCTGTGAGATCTTCAAGCAAGAAAGCTGGAACTGGGCGACGGGCTGGATGTTGAGATCCAGTGGTCACCCCAGTTCAGCCTACGAGCGCGTGCAGGCCATAGCTCCGCGCTGGGTCGGCCGCGACATAGTCCCACTGGACGGGGACTGACCCTGCGAGTTAAACGTCTCGCTTAAACGCCAATGACCATGAGTCACGGCGTCCGTATTGGTAGACAGCCCTCCCACCCCGGTGGAGAGGGGTACTGTCAGGAGTTGCCGCCCACCTGGTTCCGGTATGGTGAGTAGTATGTTCCCCCTTTTCCCCCTGACGGGTTTGTGGTGAACGCGGGCCCCTCTCTGAAATGGTAAGGATGGGTCTCCCCTCTATCCTATAACATGTCACAGATCCCCCTATTTGAGTGTGGTTTTTGTGAACAAGAAACCAGGAGGCTTGGTTTGGGAGCTGACAATCTAATGTCATTTCAAAACTGTAAAGATGACTGAAGTCAGTGACAGTACTAGAATATTACTGTGGTAGCATAAGGTATCCTACCTGTCAGAGGTGTTCACAGGGCGATGTCTATGCATGTATAACTGCAGTCCAGATCGCATTCCTCCAGCAAGGGCAGGCTGCCTTCCGACGGCCCACGGACCGCATGCGGCCCGCCAGGGTCCGGTACCGCCGGCCAGGCTGATCACCATCCAGGGTGAAGTTTTGGGGGCCGATGCACTCCTGCAGGCCGCTAGGCCGAATACAGCATCCCGCAGGCCGCTGCTAAGCCGCCGCTATCCTAACAGGCCGCCGCCATTGTCTTGCAGAGCACACGAGGCCGCCATATTGGCGTAGCCTCGTGTCTCCAGCATGGGGGCGGCCATGTTTGAGGTGACCAAACACCTCGTGGAGCCAGGGGGAGGCGCCAGAAGGCGTGTTAAGGGGCGGAGCCGCCTCCTTTACCCAGGAAAAAGGGCCAAAGACTTCCTGTCTGTAACAGGACAGCACTGAGCAAGCTGATGAAAACTTCTGTGCATCAGGGATGAGCCTTGGGGTCTCTCTCTCTCTCTCTCTCTCTCTCTCTCTCTCTGGGGTCCAAAAAGGCAGGTAACACTGAGGGGCGCTATTGCAACTGGGGGATACAAAAAAAAAAAAGTTTCTCTAGCGCTCATTGACAGACGTAGTCCTCGGTGATACACCACCTTCGGGTTATGTTGCCTCCACAGGAGCAGGACTAGACAGGAAATTAAAAAAGCTCTGGCCACACCCTAGGGGCAGTCCCAGAGGGTATATCCTCTCTCTCTCTGCCTCAGCAAATCAGTTATTTTCTGTCTAGTTAGGAGTAAGGACCTAGATACCTTGCTGCGATCTTAGGTCCTGGCAAGAATTTTTTCTTAAAGGATTTTTTAGACAGCTTTTTTTCTCCAGTGTTCCTGTGAGATCTTCAAGCAAGAAAGCTGAACTGGGCGACGGGCTGGATGTTGAGATCCGGTGGTCACCCCAGTTCAGCCTACGAGCGCGTGCAGGCCATAGCTCCGCGCTGGGTCGGCCGCGACAAAGTCCCATTAAAGGACTGTCCACGCGAGTTAAACGTCTCGCTGAAACGCCAAAGACCATGAGTCACGGCGTCCGTATCGGTCGACAGCCCTCCCGCCCCGGTGGAGAGGGGTACTGTCAGGAGTTGGTGCCCGCCTGGTTCCGGTATGGTGAGTAGTATGTTCCCCCTTTTCCCCTGACGTGTCTTGTGGTGAACGCGGGCCCCTCTCTGTATGGTAAGATAGAGTCCCTCTCTATCCTATAACATGACACAGATCCTCCTACTTTGAGTGTGATTTTATGTGCAAAAAGCCAGGAGGCTTGGTTTGGGAGCTAACAATCTAATTGTATACATGTTAAAAAGATGTAATCTGTGGCATTCTTGGAATCTTACGGTGTTAAGAATAAGCTACCTACCAGTCAGAAGCCACGGACATGTAGACTGCCTTCCTAATCAGATCTCCAGCTATTAGCAGGCCTCCCGAATGGCCATGCGGTCCGCCAGGGCCGGTACCGCCAACCACGCCATATCCCCATGCAGAGAGAGTGTTGTGTGCCCTGCAGCACACCGCTATTCAGTACAGGCCGCCGCCATTTTTTTTGCTGGATCGCACGAGCCGCCATTTTGGCGTAGCCTCGTGTCTCCAGCATGGGGGCGGCCATGTTTGAGGTGATCCAAACACCTCGTGGAGCTTGGGGGAGGCGCCGGAAGGCGTGCAGAGGGGCGGAGCCGCCTCCTTTCTTCCTGGGCAGCCAGCCAAAAGACTTCCTGTTTGTCAAGACAGCGCTGTAACCTGTTGCAGTTAAACTCTGAGCATCAAGTGGTGAGCCTGGGGGTCTATCTCTCTCTCTCTCTCGATCGATAGGGATCCCTAGCAGGTAACACTAAGGGGCTTTTGTGGCGCTGGGGGTCTGAAAAAAAAAAAAAAAAAAAGTTTTTTATTTTTGAATTATATTATCCAGGAAGTGACTGGAATTATCATGGACCCTGCCACACATATTCCCCCACCTGTTTCCCTCGAGGGGGCCACGGGACCCGCCGGTGCACAGAGTATAGAGTCATTTACAGCAATTTTGGAGTCTATGGTGGCTCGGGTGGAGGCGGCCTGTCAGGGACGGGGGTCAAGGAAGCGACCCCCGCCTACCCCTATACTATCTGACACCTCTGACTCTGATTCAGAGATGGTCACTGCAGTTGCAGGTTCCTCTGCAAGGGCTGTTATCCCAGGTAAAGCCCCCTCAGACAGTGAGGAGGACGTTTCTTCTCCTGCTATAATTCAGGAAGAAGCATTGGTGGACGCACTAGTTGTGGCAGTGCAGGAAACCTTAAAACTTGAGGCTTTACCGGCAGAGGCAACTGAAACAGAGATTCCCTTTGGTACTAATAAGCCCATCAAAACGGTGAAGGTTTTTCCTGTACCTAAATGTTTCGGTAATCAGATTAAAGGAGAATGGGAGCATTCTAAACGTACCTTTGCTATTTCCAAGCGTATTGCTAGACGCTATCCGTTTGAGGAATCCATCATTAAGAAATGGACGGTACCACCAGTGGTGGATCCACCTATTTCCAGGCTGAATAAAGCCACGGTTATTCCAGTGGAGGGCACTTCGTCCTTTAAGGATCCGGTGGATCGAAAGATGGAAGCAGAGTCCCGCACCATCTTCTCTCTGATAGGGTCAGCATTTAGACCAGTAATTGTTATTGGTCTAGTTTCCCAGACACTTACGGAATGGGCGAAAATGGTACGCCAAGATCTTAGGGGAAAAGATATTCCCCAGGAGACATCTGATTTGATGGAACAGATTATACAAGGGCTACAGTTTATCTGTGACGCAGCCTTGGACACTACTCCCTTATTAGGGCATGCATCTAAGTCAGCGGTGATCCTCAGACGTGTGCTGTGGTTAAAATGCTGGTCAGCTGACCTAGGTTCCAAAAAGACCTTGACTAATCTCCCTTTTCAGGGGAATCGTCTATTTGGGGCCAACCTAGATGAAATCATTAAGGATGCCACTGGGGGCAAGAGCACTTTTTTGCCACAGGCTGCTAAAGCTAAGGGACCTCGCAACAAGCGAGGACCTTTCTTTACCGCCCATAAAGGGCGCCCGGCTGGTACTAGCGGGAAAGGCAAGACTCCTCCAGGAGGGTTCAAGAAGGGCTGGTCGGACAAGCAAAGGACCAACCCAGCCAAACCCGAAGCAAAGGAGTACACAGCCTGAAGGTGCGCCCCCACCCGGTTTCAGGGTGGGGGGACGTTTTCACCGGTATTCAGGACATTAGATCGAGCATCAACCACTACTACCGGTGCGATTCTTCCCTTCCAACATTTAAGTACTACAGGAAGCGGTAGTTACCGTTCCCTGAATAGATCTTTTCCTTTACCTTTTCCTAAGATTAGTCCCGATACCTCACAGGAATCGGATCTGGTTGACCAGATAGGCCAAGTAGCCTCTAGTCGGGTGACTTCGGTCCCTGAGGTTCAACCAGAAAAGATCACCTTTCCTGATAACTATCAGGTATCTGATAAATGTGTGGGAACAGAAAACGACCAGACTTTCTCGGATGGTCGGGGCCAGATACCTCTAGGGACGCCTGGTTCAGATTCTATCAGCGCCAGTGGTCCTAGAAATTCTAGGCTGGCCTCCTCAAGCCGGCCTGGCCGACTTGGACATGTTAGTCATAGACGTTCCGTGGGAACTTCGTCTCAGGGAGTGTCTGTGGTCTCAAGGACCAATTTACCATCATGCTTTACAGTCGCTGGGTTTAATGGCCTGGCCATTGAGACCCAAGTACTGAAGGACAGAGGTTTGTCTACTTCAGTCATTCCTACCCTTATTAAAGCAAGGAAAGCGACTTCCAGCAAAGTCTATTATCACACATGGAAGACTTATATTGCGTGGTGCGAATCTTTAGGATTTCCTCCACGTACCTATTCGGTGACTCGAATATTGGCCTTTTTGCAACAAGGGGTTGAGCAGAAGCTAGCCTTGAGCACCATCAAGGGTCAAGTTTCAGCATTAGCAATCTTCTTTCAGAAGCCTTTAGCTACCAAATCCTTGGTGCGGAATTTCATCCAGGGGGTGCGGCACCTGGCTCCTCCAGTCCGCGCGCCCTTACCGCCCTGGGATCTTAATTTGGTTTTGTCGGTTCTACAGAAACCTCCCTTTGAAAACATCAGGGAGATTCCCTTGCTTACTTTATCCCAGAAGGTGGCCTTCTTGGTGGCTATTACTTCTGCTCGCAGGGTGTCAGAACTGGCTGCATTATCATGCCAGTCCCCATACCTAGTGATTCATAGGGATAAGGTAGTACTTCATCCTAAGCCATCTTTTCTTCCTAAGGTGGTTTCAGATTTTCATCTGAATGAAGATATTGTACTACCTTCCTTGTGTCCTCAGCCCAAGCATCATCGGGAACATGCGTTGCATTCCTTAGATGTGGTTCGGGCAATCAGGGTATACCTGAAAGCTACGGAATCTTTCCGTAAGACGGATTCACTTTTTGTGATCACGGATGGCCCCAGAAAGGGTTTGCCTGCATCTGCCGCGACCATTGCCAAATGGATTAGACAAACGGTGGTACAGGCTTATTCTATTAAGGGTCAGAGTCCTCCGTTCCCTGTTAGGGCGCACTCCACTCGAGCGCTCAGTACTTCCTGGGCCTTTCGCCATCAGGCGTCAGTGGTCCAGGTATGTAAGGCGGCCACCTGGTCGTCGGTACATACCTTTACAAAATTCTATAAAATTGATGTGACGGCATCGGCGGATGCCTCATTTGGCCGCAAGGTTTTGCAGGCCGCAATTTGAGGAGACCGGTGGTCTACCTCGAGGGTTTTTTTCTGTTTGAAAAAAAAAAAAAAAAATTTTTTTTTTCTCTTTTTGTTGAGTCTCATCATTAAGGATGAGCATCGTAAACTTCTAGTTGGCACCGGTTGGGCCTTCTAGATTGGGATTTGATTTCATTTTCCCACCCCTCAGTTGTGATACTGCTCTGGGACGTCCCGAAGGTGGTGTATCACCGAGGACTACGTCTGTCAATGAGCGCTAGAGAAAAATGGATTTTTGTAAAATCTTACCGTAAAATCCTTTTCTCTTAGCTCATTGACAGACGTAGTCCCCGCCCCTCTGTTTTTTGAGTTGGGTTAAAATCTCTAAAGACTGCTTTTTCACATAACTGATTTGCTGAGGCAGAGAGAGAGAGGATATACCCTCTGGGACTGCCCCTAGGGTGTGGCCAGAGCTTTTTTAATTTCCTGTCTAGTCCTGCTCCTGTGGAGGCAACATAACCCGAAGGTGGTGTATCACTGAGGACTACGTCTGTCAATGAGCTAAGAGAAAAGGATTTTACGGTAAGATTTTACAAAAATCCATTTTTTTTACTTTGTCATTTTTTTGTCGCTGGCAAATGTCTGGTATAATCATTGACCCTGCCGCATAGGTATCCCCACCGGATCCCCTCAAGGTGGCCGCAGGACCCTCCAGTACCTCACTTGTTTTTAATGCATTATCGGCAGTTTTGGAGTCTTTGGTATCCGGGGTGGAGGTGGCCTGTCAGGGACGGGGGTCAAGAAGCGACCCTCGCCTACCCCTATTTTTTATCTGATACTTCAGATACGGATTCTGAGCTGGTCAATGCAGCTGCAGGTCCCTCTTATGGGGCTGTTGTCTCAGGTAATGTCTCCTCAGCAGTGAGGAGAATGTTTCTGCCTCCGCCATAGCACAAGAGTGTTGGATGCACCAGTTGTGTCCGTCCGGGAAACCTTTAGTCTTGAGGTTACACCGGCAGAGGTAGCTGAGACTGAAATTCCTTTTTGGTACTTGTTAGCCTACTAAAAGGGCGAAGGATTTTCCTTTTCCCAAATGGGGTCGTTTTGTAACGAACCCCTGTTATTTCCTAACGCTTGGCTAGGCGCTATCCGTTTGAGGAATCCCTCTTTAAAGGATAGACGGTACAACCTGCTGTCTTGCCACAGACTGTTAGGATAAAGAGGACCTCGTAACCAACGAGGACCTTCCCTTTCTGCTCATAAAGAGTTGTTCGTTCCGCGAGGGCGGGCGATAAGGCGAAACCCTCCAAAGCCCCTTTAGAGGGGTTTCAAAGGGCGCTGGCCGGCTAAACAAAAAGTCCGGCTCAGCCAAGCCTGAAAAATACAGCCTGATGCGCACCTACCCATCTCTGGGGTGGGGGGAGGTCTTCACCGGTTTCCGGATCCATGGCTTGCCAGAACCCAGGACTAAGGGGTTCGCGAGGTCATACGGTCAGGATACAGGATCGAGTTTCGATCACTTCCACCGGTGCGATTCTTCCCTTCTAACATTTAACGGTTTCAGGGGTTCTATTCGAACCTGTTCACAATGCCCAGGAAAGAGGGCAAGGTGCGTCCAATTTCTGAACTTGGGGAAAAATAGAGTCCATCCGAACAAGTGGTGGCCTCCCTGCATCAGGGGGATTTCCTGGCGTCCATAGACATTTAGGATGCCTATCTTTATATCCCCATCATCGCAGGACATCAGCGTTTTTCTTCGCTTTCCCAAAGATCATCCCTGGTTCCCACCAGGAGACTGAACTATCTGGGCCTAAGGTTGGATACATCCTGGGCAAGAGTTTCTCCTTGCGGAGAAACTCCAGAAGGTTCCGTCAACGATTCGGATGTTGCTGTCCGTCAATTGGCTGGGCGGATGGTGGCCTTCTTAGAGGCAGTACCGTATACCCGAATTCTCCTGAAGGAGATTCTTTTCTTATGGAATCAGAATTCCGATTTCCTGGACAATCGGATCCGGTTGAGCGAGCGGACCAGGGAGCCTCCGATGTTCAACCAGGGGAAGTCATTCCTTCCGATAGTATCCAGGTTACCAATAGGGTATCGGAACTGAGAGCGATCAGATTTTGTCTGATTTACTGGACCGAGCAGCTCTAGAGCACCCCGATTCGGATCCAATCGCACAATGCCACGGTCGTGACTTATGTCAAGAAAGGGGCACTTAGAGTGTCCTGGTGGCCATCGAAATGACTAGCATCTTTCGTTGGACGGAACGGTTTGTTCCGGATCTCCCCGCAGTGTTCACTCCGGGGGTGGGAAATCGGCAGGCAGATTATTTCAGCCGTCCGATTCTGGATCAAGGGGTATGGCCTATTCATCCAGAGGTTTTTCACTAGCTGTCCCTTCATTGGGGCACCCCGGATGTGGATCTGTTGGCACCTTGGCTCAACAGGAAGGTGCGGAGGTTTGTAGCTCGCACCCGCGATCCTCTAGCGGACACAGCAGAAACGCTGATCGCCCCGTGGGGGCAGTATCAGCTACTGTATGCCTTCCATCCTCTCAAGTTACTGCGGGAACTTCTTCGCAGGATAGAGGTGGAGGGAATTCCAGTTATTCTGGAAATTCCGCACTGGCCTCGTCGAGCCTGGTACGCCGACTTGGTGAGGCTAGTCGCGGACGCTTCTTGGAGACTTCCTCTCAAGGAGGATTTGCGGTCTCAGGGACCGATCTTCCATCTTGCTTTACAATCGCTGGCTTAATGGCCTGGCCATTGAGACCCAGGTACTGAAGGACAAGGGAGTGTCAGCTTCAGTTATTCCTACCTCTAGTTAAAGCAAGGAAAGCGACTTCCAGCACATGGAAGTCTTATATTGCGTGGTGTGAATCTTTTGGATTTCCCCCACATACCTATTCGGTGACCCGAATCTTGGTCTGTCTGCAACAAGGGGTTGAGTAGAAACTGTCCTTGAGCACTATCAAGGGTCAGGTTTCAGCGTTAGCAATCTGCTTTCAGAAACCTTTGGCTAATCATTCCTTGGTGCGGAATTTCATCCAGGGGGTGCGACATCTGGCTCCGCCAGTGCGCGCACCCTTACCGCCTGGGATCTTAATTTAGTGTGGTCGGTTCTTCAGAAACTTCTCTTTGAAGATATTGGGGAGATTCCCTTGCTTACATTATCCCAGAAGGTGGGCTTCTTGGTGGCCATTACTTCTGCATGCAGGGTGTCAGAACTGGCCGCATTATCTTGACGTTCCCCATATCTGGTGGTTCATAGGGATAAGGTGGTTCTTCTTCCAAATCCATCCTTCCTTCCTAAGTGGTTTTCAGAGTTTTCATCTGAATAAAAATATTGTTACCTTCCCCGTGTCCTAAGACTAGCCATCCTTGGGAGTTTGCACTACACTCCTTGGATGGGGTTCAGAAGGATACACTTGACTACTACGAACTTGTTTTCGTAAGACGGACTCACTTTTTGTGATCACGGATAGCCCTAGAAGGGGGTTGCCTGTGTCTGCCGCGACCATATCTAGATGGACCAGTCAGACGGTGGTACAGGCTTATTCTATTAAGTGTTGAAAGAAAGGGGTGCGCTGATTCAGTGAAAGGCTGCAACCAGATGATATGTGTTGTAAATGTTTAAAGGTGATGGTGCGCTTTTCTAAATTAGTGAGAAAATCATATATTGAACAATATATAAAAATAATATGAATATATATATATATATATAGGATGAAAACCCAAATATCACAGTGATGGGTGAATAAGTGTTAAATCAATAAATGCGTCTTAAAAAACATTCGATGTGACTTCAACAAATAAACCACTAAAATGAAAGTCCATAAAATAATGTGATCCAAAATAGTGGGAAATGGTGAAAGAAATCCAAATAAAAATCAATCACCTTGATTTTTATTTGGATTTCTTTCACCATTTCCCACTATTTTGGATCACATTATTTTATGGACTTTCATTTTAGTGGTTTATTTGTTGAAGTCACATCGAATGTTTTTTAAGACGCATTTATTGATTTAACACTTATTCACCCATCACTGTGATATTTGGGTTTTCATCCTATATATATATATTCATATTATTTTTATATATTGTTCAATATATGATTTTCTCACTAATTTAGAAAAGCGCACCATCACCTTTAAACATTTATTCTATTAAGGGTCGGAATCCTCCGTTCCCTGTTAAGGCGCACTCTACTCGGGCGCCTAGTGTCTCCTGGGTCTTCCACCATCAGGCGTCAGCGATCCAGGTTTTCAAGGCGATGACTTGATCGTCGGTTCATATCTTTACAACATTTTATAAAGTTGATGTGATGGCATCGTCGGATGCCTCTTTTGGCCACAAGGTTCTGCAGGCCGCAATCTGAGGAGACTATTGGTCTACCTCAAGGGTTTGTTGGGTGTTTCACTTAGGTCTCATCTTTTTGCTTGATGAGTCCTTGATGCTTCTGGTTGGCTCCGGTTGGGCCTTCTGGATTTTGATTTCTGTTATCCCACCCCTCATTTGTGGTACTGCTTTGGGACGTCCCGAGTTGTTGTTAATCAACGAGGACTACGTCTGTCAATGAGCGACAGAGAAAAATGGATTTTTGTAAAATCTTACCGTAAAATCCTTTTCTCTTAAGCTCATTGACAGACGTAGTACCCGCCCCTCTGTTTTTGAGTTGGGTTGGGTTAAATTCTCTAAACACTGCTTTGTGACATAACTGATTTGCTGTAGCAGGAAGTGAGAGGATATACCCTCTGGGACTGCCCCTAGGGTGTGGCCAGAACGTTTTCTTTCCTGTCTAGTCCTACTCCTGTAGAGGGCAGTATAACCCGAGTTGTTGTTAATCAACGAGGACTACGTCTGTCAATGAGCTTAAGAGAAAAGGATTTTACGGTAAGATTTTACAAAAATCCATTTTTACGCTTCCAACCATGTATCCTAAATGTCTGTCAGCAGACAATGATATAATCCAAAGAGATGGTGCGTAGGGTCACATATATTACTATTAATACCAATACATATAATCGCATTGACTTTATATAGTATCCATACATGTGGAAGCACTAGATCTATTAAAAATATACACAAAACACAACATTATCTGCATTTACATGAGCGTGACCTTTCGCTTGATCACAGGTTAATGCAATATGCACTGCTATAGCGACTGGATTATCCATTTGTACATACCATTTATTCCCCAACAAATATCCACAACCTTGAGCATGGGACACTATATGCATGAAGTTTATTTCAATTTGCCGTAATCTGAAAGAGACCAACGAGAAGGGGAGCTAAGCCTGGTACTGCCAGCCATGATTCCCAAACTTTGTAAAATGTATTAGGTGTACCCCTTTAGCTGTAGATCTGTTTTCTCAGGAGGGTATCATTAACCTGGACCCACCATTCCCCTTTGCGGGGCGCTGAAGAGACAGCTATTTTAAGACCATGGCTTTACATGCTGTAAACAATCTATTAACTGGTGTTAAGACTTCAGGGGGATACATCTCATTTAGGTTGCCCTACATCAAGTCGAGTATGATTAATTGCATCCCCCATAGCATGCCAGTACCTAACCAGTTTGGTCCTCTTCCACAACATATGAAGTAAATCCGCAGGAGACTTTTGACATTGTGGGGTATCCCGCCGGCACCATTTAAAGTTTGTTTATAAAAAAAAAAAACGTTTATTGAGTTTTGTGCAATACAGAAAAAGAATTGTTACATAAACAGTAAAGTGTAGAATATCACCAAAAGCCGCTAGAAATGCCACAGCGCACATAGGAACAAGAGGAAAGCATAAACATGACAGGTTGGAAACACAACTTCAAAGTACCAATAATATACAGCATCCAAAGCAGGCAGGGGGTAACCCACAAAAGGATAAAACAAAAAATTAAGTAAAAAAAGAGTGCGCATCGGACCAGTGGAAGTAACGCATATCAAGGAGTACACATGGAAGGGGCCTCAAGCTACCTATCCCATATCTTATGAAAGCGTTTCAAGCCACCCTTATTAAACATCACTTTCTTGTAAGGGAGAGTACCATTAATGTCAGCCAGCCAGGGCAGTTGGGGAAGATTGTATCCATGTGCGGGCTATCAACTTCCTGGCAGTAAACAGAGTTTCACGAAGGAAGCATGCGTGTATTTATCAATGTCCTCCTCAGGGAATATCCCCAGGAGACATAGTTTGGGATCCAGAGACACCAGAGAGCCCATGCTGTCATGTAAGAACTGTATTATTTGCGACCAGAAGCCCTCCATACACGGGCAGTGGCCATAGGAGATGTCCGAACGTTTAGGACAGGTTTAGGAGTGAGAGGAATCCAGCCTAGCCATCCGCACTGGGGTGTGAGGTATGATCTATGGGTAATATATATCTGAGTCAGAAAGTTTCGGTGAGACCAAAGTACAGGCCCCCAGGGCATCGCTCCAATCATCCTCATCCAGTTCCCCAACCTCCCCACCCACAACTTCCACAAGCCATAGTCTAAGGCAGGCATAGGTTTAGAAAGCAACATTTCGTAGAGCAGTGAAATAAGTTTTTGATGGTCCTGACCCCTAAGCACATCTAAAAGGTCAATCGCAGGTAAGGCTGGCAAGCCGTTGGCAAACTGCGCCCGAAGTGCGTGGCGAATCTACATATAGCGGAAGTGCATAGAGGCCGGGAGCTGGAACTCCCCCCTGAGGGTAGCAAAGGATTTGATTGTACCTTCCAAAAACTGATGGGAAAGCAGATATACGCCCCTAGTTAACCAGGCACCCGGATCAGGAAGGCACAAGAATTCCGGCAATAACCTATTAAACCACAGAGGGGTCAGAGAGTGGAACTCGGTGTGCCCTGTCCTGGAGACAGCCAGGTCCCAAACCCGTCTGTACTGGAACAGGTGACAACCACAGACAGCCGTCAGTGGAGAGTCACCCGACCCTCTAAGGATGTCACAGAAAGGGTGAGGAAACCATGCATTATCGGGACCACAAACCAACATGAGATACCTTTTCGCAATCCTGCTTATCGATATGGAAAAGGTGAGAAAGCTGGGCTGCAAGGTAGTAAGCCGCAAAATCCGGGACGGTCAAACAGCCCAGTTTCGTGGGCTTTTGGGTATGTTTCCATGCTAACTTGTGTCTGCTCGTCCCCCCACATAAACGTTTTCAACAATCTATCCAAAATTACAAAGTACTTATATGGTATATACGTAGGAGAATGCCACAGGACATACAGAATTTTGGGCAAGAGAATCATCTTGATCAGACCCCCCCCCTCCCCATGACCCCCAGTGGCAGACATGCCCAAGTCTGAGTCATGTTCTTCCCCATTTAAATAGTTTAATCGGGGTCCTGTATGCCTTATTTATTATTAACAGTTGAGTCAGGCTTTGGCTTGAGGATAAAGATACGGAATGTACCCTGTCTAGAATGGTTTGTCAAACAGCTGAAATGTCACCCTAGTCCTTCTCCCGCCCTCTCCTGCCTGTGTATTAGAGGCATCCTAATATTGTGCAATTGGCCATATAAGCAAGAGATGAAGCCCTTTTTCTCTGTGGCCATCACAAGTGAATCCAGGAGTGGCATGGGCTGCAAGAGCGCAAATCGTAGGCTGGCTTCACACCATTTCATTTTGATAATGCACTTTTAAAACGAAACTTCACATGAAAGTGGAAGTTCGGCTTCTCTGTCTCCAAAAATTAAGTTGACTTTTGGCCAGAGAGCTGCTTTTTACTTTCATTGCTTCGCCTATGTACTGAATGTAAATGTAAAAGTCACTTAAATGGTATTTTATTTACCAATTAGCTTCTTCCCGTGGGTTTTGAAAATTCCCAGATATAATTTTGTTTTACAACATGTTAAGTGGAGGCGGTGGCTTGCAGACAAGGAGTGTTTGCTGTGTGATTTTTTTTTTTTTTTCCCTTTTTCAAAAGGTTTGAGGGCATTTAACAGTACAAATAAACATACAGGTGGATGGGTAGTCCCATGGTGTTTGAAGAACCATGGTGATAGATGAGTAAAATAAAGAGCAACAGAAAAGAAAACGGATAACAAAGAAATATTTGCAGTATATCCCAAGAAGTTTGATTAGCATAGAAATATGGTACTGCACAAAGGGTGTGGGCTGTATGGCCTTGGGGGCAATGTTGGGTTATATGGAAGATGCTTAGGGGAGAGATTATGCTGGTTAGAAAATTACAGGAATGAGGTTGTGGAACGGTGATGTAGGGGAAGGAGCAAAATGGAATTGAAAAATGAAGAGCAAACAAAGGGAGGTGTTTGTGAATAGGGGAGGGAGGAGTACTAAGGAAATGGCAGCACCTCTATAATCAGATGGCTAGCAATAAGCTGTCAAAAAGTGGAGGATGGGAGTAAATTATCTAGGGTTGCTATATGTTGGGTATCTTCATAATAGGTGTCTACAAATAAAACTTTTGCAGTGTTATTTTTTTCATTCAACCAGCAAGTTGATTGATAAAAAAATGACTCAATTGCCCCATCCGCACACTTGATGTGGATTGTGGGATCCTTGCAGCTAAGCCATTGTATTCTGACAGCTATAGCCGGCAGCTCTCGCATCGAACAGGAAAAATCCGACAGGGTGGTTGTACAGAAGTCAATAGACTAATGTAAAACCTCATGAATCGAAATTTGGCTAGTACCTGCTGAACTGGATGGCTAGCTAACATTTTAACAGGACCTAGAGTAGCTAGTTTTTTTTTTTTGCCTGGTAATGTCTGTCAAGGTGAATGTGTTACTTGCATCATGGTGGTGTCATAAAGCATATACATTTTCTTACAGGTATATAGTATTTGAAGGGGAAGAAGGTCAGGATGCTGGAGGTCTCCTCAGAGAGTGGTACATGATCATCTCTAGGGAAATGTTTAATCCCATGTATGCCCTGTTCCGCACATCTCCTGGGGACCGTGTCACCTATACAATTAACCCCTCCTCCCACTGCAATCCCAACCACCTCAGCTATTTCAAGTTTGTCGGTCGAATTGTTGCAAAGGCAGTGTACGACAATAGGTTACTGGAGTGCTACTTCACACGGTCGTTCTACAAGCACATATTAGGCAAATCAGTCAGGTATGTATGAATAACCACATTATTCTGAGCAATTGCTTTTACTATGTGTCTCAATTGTCACACATTTCACAATGTGTAAATTACGTTCTGTGCATTCACACTGTGGCTTTATTCATTCCTTTTGGGAAAGTTGTACTCTACTGAAAGATCACTAGAGACCGCCATGAGTATGGCTTTCCAAAGGAATCAACGGGGCCACAGCACACGTGCAGAAGCGCAAGTTTCTGCAATTGGGTTCATTTTCTCTGCATCACAAATGTACATTTCTCTGTCGCTCATTGACAGACGTAGTCCTCTTTGATTCACATCAATTGGGTTATGTTGTCTCCGCAGGAGTAGGACTAGGCAGAAAGAAAAAACATTCTGGCTCCACCCTAGGGGCAGTCCCAGAGGGTATATCCTCCCTCTCTCTGCTACAGGAAATCAGTTTTTTTCTGTCTAGTCAGGAGTAAGGACCTAAGTTCCTTGCTGGGATCTCTGGTCCTGGCAAGATTTTTTTTTTAGAAAAAATATTTTTTTAGGTAGTTTCTCCAGTGTTTTTTCCTGTGAGATCTTCAAGCAAATTACGCCGGATCTGGGCGACACTTGTGGTCACCCCAGCCGGCCTACGAGCGCGCGCAGACCATTGCATCGCGCTTGGTCGGCCGCGACACATTCAAGTAAGTATGCAGGGCCGGGCGACGGGCTGGATGTTAAGATCCAGTGGTCACCCCGGTTCTGCCTACGAGCGCGTGCAGACCAGAGCTCCGCGCTGGGTCGGCCGCGACAGAGTCCCATTGGAGGGACTGACCTTGCGAGTTAAAAGTCTCGCTTGGACGCCAGGAACCAGAGAGTCGAGGCGTCCGGAGTGGTCAACAACCCCCCACCCCGGTGGAGAGGGTATTGTGAAGAGAGGGTGCCTGTCGGTTCGGTATGGTGAGTAAATGTTTCCTTTTCCTCGTTATGAGGCATTTTGGAATATGGGCCCCTCCATACATGGTCAGTATCTTTCTGACACTAAAAGTCCCCCTTGTAAATACAGCATGTTTTTGGTGGGCAAGCGGACTTGATTTGGGAGCTAACACTCTACCCAGCAGACTGCAGTATTACAGCAGACATAGGAGGTATAATCCTACCTTGACTGTAGTGGACCTCCTGCAGAGCGATAAACCGCCATTAGCGTGGTATGCAGGTGGATGTGCTGGGAAGACGATACTTCGGCAATCCGCCGCCATTTTGCTGTAGACCAGGTACACGAATGTCCGCAGGTCACGCCGGCCGCCATTTTTTTGGAGTCTATTGTCTCCCGTATGGGGGCGGCCATGTTTGAAGAGCCCAGCTAACCTCGAGGAGAGCTGGGAACGCCGGAAGGCGTACACAGGGGGCGGAGCCACTTCCTTCTACCTGGGAAAACGAACACAGTTCTTCCCAGTCTGTAAGAGACAAACGCTGACTGCAGTTGTTAGGAAACTTCTCTGCATCGGGTGGTGAGCCTTGAGGGTCCCCCTCTCTCTCTCTCTCTCTCTCTCTCTCTCTCTGTGGGGGTCAAGAAGCAGGTACACTGAGGGGCGCTATTGCGCTAGGGGGATACATATAAAAAAAAAAAAAAAGTTTTTTTCTGGCAAAGTGTCCTGGGTTAACATGGACCCTGCCACTCGGGTATCTCCACCGGATCCCCTCGAGGTGTCTGCAGGATCCTCCAGCACCCCGCTTACGATTGAATCATTGTCAGCTATTATGGAGACCTTTGTGTCCCGGGTGGAAGTGGCTTGTCAGGGACAGGGCGCAAGGAAGCGACCCCCGCCTAACCCCATGTTATCTGAAACTTCGGATTCAGAAATCTGAGCCTATTTCTGCAGTTGCAGGTACCTCATCTGGGATTGGTGTCTCGGGTACTGTCTCTTCAGACAGTGAGGAGGATGTTTCGGCATCAGCCATAGCCCGAGAGGAAGCATTGGTAAACGCGCTAATTGTATCTGTTCAAGAAACCTTAAGATTACAGGGTTTTCCGTCGGAAGTAGCTGAGACTGAGATCCCCTTTGGGACTAAAAA
Source organism: Pelophylax lessonae (assembly GCF_965119305.1). NCBI lineage: Eukaryota > Metazoa > Chordata > Amphibia > Anura > Ranidae > Pelophylax > Pelophylax lessonae. The sequence continues at coordinate 234,183,321 of NC_138774.1, forward strand.
ACGCATCAAAGTGGCGAAGGTTTTTCCATTGCCCAAATGTTTTGGCAATCCGATCAAAAAAGAATGGAATCTGCCAAAACGCACTTCTGCTATTTCTAAACGCATTAACAGGCGTTATCCGTTTGAGGAAACCCTCATTAAGAAATAGACAGAACCACCTGTGGTGGATTCACCAATTGCTAGATTGAATAAAGCCACGGTTATTCCATTAGAAGACGCTCCGTCTTTTAAGGATCCGGTGGATCGCAAGATAGAAGCTATGTCTCGCACCATGTTTTCCTTGATTGGATCAGCTTTCAGACCAATAATTGCTATTGGGCTGGTTTCACAGACTGTAACTGAATGGACCAAATGGTTACGCCGGGACTTAGAAGAGGTCCCTCAGGCGGTATCAGATTTGTTGGAACAGATGATACAGGGGTTACAGTTTGTGTGTGATGCGGCGTTAGACGCCACTCCATTATTGGCGCGAGCATCAGTTTCAGCAGTGGTTCTCAGACGTACACTGTGGCTAAAAGGTTGGTTAGCCAACCAAGGTTCTAAAAAAGCATTGGCTAATATCCCCTTTTCAGGAGAGCGTTTATTTGGAGCCAACTTAGATGAGATCATTAAGGATCTCATGGGAGGAAAGAGCACCTTTTTACAGCAAAATGCTAAGGGTAAAGGACCTCTTTTTCTGCTCACAAAAAATTTTTTCGTCCCGCGGGTGAAAAAATTAAGTCCTCCAAAGCTCCTTCAGGAGGCTTCAGGGGACGTTGGTCGGGCAAGCAAAAGCCCGCCCCTTCCAGACCTGAAGATAAGTCTACTAAACCCTGAAGGTGCGCCCCCACCCATAACTGGGGTGGGGGGATGTCTTCGCCGGTTCCCGGATCCATGGCTCTCCAGAATCCCGGACAAGTGGGTTTGCGAAGTCATAAGGTCAGGGTACAAGATCGAGTTTCGATCTCTCCCACCGGCGCGATTCTTCCCTTCCAATATCCGACTATCCCCGGATCGTTTAGAAGATCTGCGGAGAGCAGTCACGGATTTACTACAACAAGGAGTGGTAGTCCACGTTCCTTGGACAGAACGTTTTCAAGGGTTTTATTCAAACCTATTTACAATACCCAGGAAAGAGGGCAAAGTGCGTCCAATTCTGGACTTAAGGGCACTCAATTCCTTTGTCAACATAAGAAAATTCAAAATGGAATCCATTCGCACAGTAGCAGCCTTCCTGCATTCAGGGGATGTCCTAGCGTCCATAGACATCAAGGACGCCTATCTTCACATTCCCATTTACGCAGGACATCAGCCGTTTCTACGTTTTTCCGTAGAAGAGAACCACTATCAGTTTGTGGCGTTACCTTTCGGTCTTGCCACGGCTCCTCGGGTCTTCACGAAGGTGTTGGCCCCAATGTTGGCACTACTGCGCCAAAGAGGCATATCGATTCTAGGTTACCTAGATGATCTCCTGCTTCATGCAGAGTCTCCACAGACCCTGCTACAAAACATAGAAATTACTATAATTTCTTTACAGGAATTCGGGTGGCTGGTGAACCAGCAGAAGTCATTTCTGGTTCCCGCCCAGAGGCTCGAATATCTGGGTCTAATTCTAGACACATTCAGGACAAGAGTTTTCCTTCCGGTAGGGAAACTCCGGAAGATTCAATCAGCAGTCCAGTTGTTACTATCCAACAGCTGGTCTTCCCTTCGGACTTGCATGAGGGTTCTGGGGTTGATGGTGGCTTCCTTTGAAGCAGTCCCATTTGCCCAGTCCCATACCCGAATTCTTCAGCAAGAGATTCTTCTCAGATGGAATCGGAATCCGGAATCCCTGGACTATCGGATCCGATTGAGCAAACAGACCAGAGAGTCTCTGGTCTGGTGGCTTCGGTCTCCGATGCTCAGCCAGGGAAAGTCATTTCTGCCAATATATTGGACGATAGTGACCACGGATGCCAGCCTATCCGGATGGGGAGGAATTCTTGGTCAGTTATCCGTTCAGGGACTTTGGTCCCCGGAAGAATCCAGGTTACCGATATATGTATTGGAACTGAGAGCAATCAGACTTTGTCTGATTCACTGGAACGAGCAGCTCCAGGGCAGCCCGGTTCGGATCCAGTCGGACAACGCCACGGCTGTGGCTTATGTCAATCACCAGGGGGGCACCAAGAGTGTCCGGGCGGCCAAGGAAGTGGCTTGCATTCTTCGCTGGGCGGAACGGTTTGTTCCAGCTATCTCTGCGGTGTTCATTCCGGGGGTGGAGAATTGGCAGGCAGATTATCTCAGCCGTCAGACTCTGGATCAGGGGGAATGGTCCCTCCATCCAGAAGTTTTCCACCAGTTGTGCCTACGTTGGGGCACCCCGGATGTGGATCTGTTGGCATCACGATTCAACAGAAAAGTACAGAGATTTGTGGCTCGCTCCCGCGATCCTCTAGCAGAGACCGCAGACGCGCTGGTCACCCCGTGGGGGCAATACCAGCTAATGTATGCCTTCCCTCCTCTCGGGTTACTGCCAAGACTTCTTCGCAGGATAGAGGAGGAAGGAATTCCAGTAATCCTGGTAGCTCCGGACTGGCCTCGCCGAGCTTGGTACGCCGACTTGGTCAGACTGGTGGCGGACGTCCCGTGGAGACTTCCTCTCAGGGAGGACCTACTGTCTCAGGGACCGATCTTCCATCCTGCTTTACGATCGCTGGCTTTAACGGCCTGGCTATTGAGACCCAGGTGCTGAAGGACAAGGGTTTGTCAGCTTTAGTTATTCCTACTCTAGTTAAAGCAAGGAAAGTGACTTCCAGAAAGATTTATCATCGCACATGGAAGTCCTACATTGCATGGTGTGAACCCCTGGGGTTCCACCCACGATCTTATTCGGTTAGTCGAATATTAGCTTTTCTGCAACAAGGGGTTGAGCAGAAACTGGCCTTGAGCACTATCAAGGGTCAGGTCTCAGCATTAGCTATCTTCTTTCAGAAGCCTTTGGCTACTCATTCCTTGGTGCGGAATTTCATCCAGGGGGTGCGACATCTGGCTCCGCCAGTGCGCGCGCCGTTACCACCCTGGGATCTTAATTTAGTATTGTCGGTTCTTCAGAAACCTCCCTTTGAAGATATTAGGGAGATTCCTCTACCTACGTTGTCCCAGAAGGTGGCCTTCTTGGTGGCTATCACTTCTGCACGCAGGGTGTCAGAACTGGCTGCATTATCTTGTCGTTCCCCATATCTGGTGGTTCATAGAGATAAGGTGGTTCTTCGTCCGAATCCATCCTTCCTACCAAAAGTGGTTTCAGAATTTCATCTGATAGAAGAAATTGTATTACCTTCCCTGTGTCCTAAGCCCAGTCATCCTCGGGAGTTTGCGTTACACTCCTTGGATGTGGTCCGGGCAATCAGGGTATACTTGAAAACGACAGACTCGTTTCGCAAGACGGATACATTTTTGTGGTCCCGGATGGACCCAAAAAGGGGTTGCCTGCATCTGCCGCGACTATTTTCAAATGGATCAGGCAGACGGTGGTACAGGCTTATTCTATTAAGGGTCGGGAGCCCCCGTTCCCTGTTAAGGCGCACTCAACTCGGGCACTTAGTGCGTCATGGGCCTTTTGCCATCAGGCGTCAGTGGTCCAGGTGTGCAAGGCGGCTACCTGGTCGTCGGTGCATACCTTTACAAAACATTAAGTTGATGTAATGGCATCGTCGGATGCCTCGTTTGGCCGCAAGGTTTTGCAGGCCGCAATTTGAGGAGACCAGTGGTCTACCTCGAGGGTTTTTTCCGTTGGAAATTTTTATTTGAGTCTCATTCTTTGTTTATAATGAGCCTTTAAAACTTCTAGTTGGCACCGGTTGGGCCTTCTAGATTGGATTTTGATTTCTGTCAATCCCACCCCTCATTTGTGGCACTGCTTCTGGATGTCCCAATTGATGTGAATCAAAGAGGACTACGTCTGTCAATGAGCGACAGAGAAAATCTGATTTTTTGTAAGATCTTACCGTAAAATCCTTTTCTCTTAGCTCATTGACAGACGTAGTACCCGCCCCTCTATCATTGAGTTGGGTTGGGTTAAATTCTCTGTTACTGCTTTACAACAGAACTGATTTCCTGTAGCAGAGAGAGGGAGGATATACCCTCTGGGACTGCCCCTAGGGTGGAGCCAGAACGTTTTTTCTTTCTGCATAGTCCTACTTCTGCGGAGACAACATAACCCAATTGATGTGAATCAAAGAGGACTACGTCTGTCAATGAGCGACAGAGAAAAGGATTTTACGGTAAGATCTTACAAAAATCCGATTTTTCCAGTTTCTTTGTCTTGCATATCTAGCAACTTATCTATTAGTCCATGTAATAATCTTCATTATTTAAAGAACTAAATGCAGCTATTTTTATATTTGTAAGATTTTGTTAAAAATGTTGTTTTCTCTTTCGTTCATTGATGGACACAGCTCCTGATCTTCTTAACCATTGGGTTATACTGCTCCCTACAGGAATAGGACACTAGGCTGAAAAAAGTCTGACTACGCCTATGGGCAGTCCCAGGGGGTATACTCCCTCTCTCTGCTATAGGTACTTTTTTTCTGCCTAGTCAGGAGTAAGGACTTAATTCCTTGCCGGGATCTCTAGTTCTGGCAAAGTTTTAGATGGATAGATTTTTCTTTCTCCTGTTTTTTTCCTGTGAGATCTACAGTCAATTGCCGGACTGGGCAACAGGCTGGATAATCTAGATCCAGTGGCTACCCCAGTCTGGCCAGCAAGCGCACACAGACCTCAGCCCGACGCTAGGTCGTCCAGACAGGCTGGCCCGCGAGTTAAACGCCTCACGAGGTCGCACATAACCATGTCTCGGCCCGAGTCGCAGCAATTCCTCCTGGCCGACAGCCCCCCATTTCAATGGCGAGGGGTTCTGTCTGGAGCGGTGCCCGCCTGGTTTCTGGTATAGCGAGTAGCTGTCCCCCCTCTCCCCCTGGAGGGTTTTTAGGGTGGACTTGGGCCCTTCCATGGGATGGTCGGACCCCTGGGTTCCCCTCTTCCTTTCAGACACCCCCTTTATCTGTCTCCCCCACCTATGCTGGAGCTGTGTGGGTGGTCTGGTCCACCACCTGGGGAGCTATGGGGCGGAGGGTGCGCCGCCAGCAACTGGACGATCGGCTGTGGGGAGGAAGGGGGAGCTGTACCTGGTGGGGGCTCCTGCGAGGGCCCCCCTCCCTCCTGCCTGGGCCTTTCCTTGAGGCCTAGGGATCCCTCGTGGTGCCGCCATTTTGTTGTAGCCTTGTGCTGCCATGCACGGCAGCCATGTTTGTGTAGTCCGGTGGCCATTTTGCAGTGGTCGGCCATAAAAAACAGCAGTGGCCATGTCTGTGGAGCCTTTTGGTCTGCGTTTTTCGGCAGGGGAAGCCCCTCCTCATCCCCTGGTGCTGACTCCTGGATCCTTTTGTTTCCTGATCGCCGCGCAAGCAGTGCAGATTCTCCTGGTGGCTGCGGTGCCTGGTTATTGCGGGATGGTGAGTCTGGTGGGGGTCTTCTCCTTTTCCGCTGAGGATGGATTGGTACTCTGTGACTGGCAACTGGGTGGTGCTGAAAGAGTGGTGGGGGTTGTCATTTAGCAGTGTTTTACACCTTTTTGTGGGTCCCCCTGGTTACTCATGGAGTCTTTGGGGCACATCTCCCCACCTGATCCCTCTCTGAGGCTGTGGGGCCCTCTGGGTCCCATCCATCGATGCACTGATGGCGGCCCTGGAGTCCTTTGTGTCCCGGGTGGTGGTGGCTTTTATGCGACAGACTGGCATGAAGCGCCACCTGCCTCATCAGATCCTGAATCTGATTCGGCCGCCGCGGACATGGGTCACTCTGCTGGGTCTGCAACCAGCGCCCTGAATCCTCAGATAGTGAGGAGGATTCCTCCACTTCTTCAACCGCACACGAAAAGGTGCTGGTGGACACACGGATTGTATATCTGCTTGAGACCTAAAGTTAGAGGACACGGCTGCGACGGAGGCGCAGGTTCCCTTTGGCACAGACAAGCCATCCAGAGCGGCAAAGTTCCTTTCCACTAAAGAGTGGGGAAGACCAAAGTATCCCCTTGAGGTCCCTAAGCGAGTTGTTAGGCGATACCCCTGTGAGGAGTCCCTACTTGAGAAGTGGACTGTTCCACCGATGATGGACCCTCCAGTTTCCAGATTAAACAAGGCAAACATGATTCCATTTGAAGAGTCCCCGGCCTTTTTTGACCCGGCTGAGGCCCACAATATGTACACCCTGGGGCTGGTTTGGTCGATATTCCCCATTGTCCGGGTGTTGCAGCCTCTGACTGAATGGGCTAAGCTTTTGTGCTGTGTCCTGGAGGGGGAGTAGCTCCCCAACCCCCCCCCCCCCCGCCTTTGCTGGTCCAGGGGCTGCAGTTTATCTGTGATGTCTTTGGATGCTGCTCTCTGTTTCGGCAGTGGTCCCTCGTCGTAGACGTGGGCCCTCCTTCTCTGCACATACGTTTTTTTTCTCTCTAAGGGGCGACTGACAAGGGATCAAAGCCCTTCAGGGCCTCCCCTGGATGATCCACGCAAGTCAAGAGCGTGCTTCTCCAGACGCAGATGTCTTTGCTGGTTCTCGGACCCCTAGACTTCCCTGATTCTAGACTAGTGGGTCCGCAAGGTCATACGGTCTGGCTACAAAATCAAGTTTTGTTCTTACCCTCTGGTAAGATTCTTCCTTCAAACATGCAAACATGCCCCGGTCGGCTTACGGGCTCTCAGGGTTCATACGGTCATGAAAAACCTGGAGAAGTCATGGGATTTTAAAATGGCACTTTCCAGGCCTGGAAAAGTGTTGGAAAATTATCTTAACCCAAAAGTTTTGGAAAAGTCATGGAAATTATTTGTTGCATATGCGGAAAAGAGAGAAAGGCGCCACTCAGTGGAGCATGTAAATAATTTTATTGACGCATATTATAATTAAGAAATTACATATAGGTGTAAGCGTCTATCATGGCTCGGCATCCTTCCGGGTCCCCTGTGTTTCCGTCCCAGGCTGGCCGGGGGAGGGGAGAACCAATCAGGGGACTCAGTGTGATTGAGGCAGCGGTGAAGCGCATACCTCACTTGAGGGCCGCACGAACGTGATAACGCGTATCGGTGCAGGAAACTTTAAAATTGGAGGAGCTGATGCTGCATCAGTTGCGCCTGTGCAATTTGGCACCCGTAGGCCAGCCAAGCTGTCTAAGGTGTTCCCCTTTCCTACTTATTTTGAAGAGATTGTTGCTAGTCAGTGGGAATCCCTGAGACGCATGGTTGGAATACCGAAGCGTTTCGCTAGGAGATATCCCTTTGAGGAGTCTTTTGAAGAAGCAGATGCTTCCACCGGTGGTGTCACTAATGGGCACTGGTTGGCAATAATGGGCACTGGTGGGCAGCAGGGTGTTTCTTGCGGAGGCAAAACTGCTGAAGTTGCAGCATTCGATTCGCCTCCTGTTCAACTGTTGGTGGTCTCTCAGGATGTGCATGCAAGTGCTGGGCTTGATGGTCTCCACCTTTTTGAGGCGGTTCTGTTTGCTCAGTTTCATACCAGACCTCTGCAAAATGAAATTCATGCCAAATGGGACAAGAATCCTCTCTCAACACTCTGATCCTGTTGAGCCGGGGTGCAAGGGTATCCTTGTTTTGGTGGCTCCATTCCCTGGCCCTTCGACAAGGGGAGTCCTTTCTCCCCCTGTACTGGACAGTGTTTACCACAGACGCCAGCCTGTCTGGGTGGGGAGATGTCTTGAGCACAGATTCGGCTCAAGAGGTTTGGAGTCCAATCTGCTGATCAATACCCTGGAGATTCGGGCGATCAGGCTTTGCCCTTCCCAGTGGATGGATCTTCTGCAAGGGTCTCTGTTAAGGCTTCAGTTGGACAATGCCATGGCTGTGGGGTATGTCAATCATCAAGGGGGCACACAAAAAGTGCCCTGCGGCCAGAGAAGTTGCTGGAATTTTAAGGTGGGCAGAACGTTATGTTCCAGCCCTCTTTGCTGTGCACAATCCAGGAGTAGAAAATTGGCAGGCGGAGTACCTCAGTCAGCAGGCCCCGAGTCTGGGCGAATGGTCTCTTCATCCGGAAGTGTTTAGCCACTTCCCGCCCGCCCTATAGGTGATTGACGGCAGGAAAGTGGTTGCATTATCCTGACCGGACGTCATATGACGGCGGCAGGATAATGCGATCGGTGATACAGTCTGTCACTGACACACCTCATCTCCGATCTCTGTAAAGAGCCTATGACGTAGGCTCTTTACCATGTGACCAGCTGTGTCCAATCACAGCTGGTCACATAGTACACAGGAAGAGCCGTTGATCGGCTTTCCTTAGTTTGTGCCTGACAGTGCAAACCCGGGGAGGGGGGGTGTGCCACTAGAACCCCCAGGGATGCCCATCATGGCCACCAGGGATGGCAATCAGGGCTCAGGGAGCCTGCCAGTGCCCTCCCCATCAGTGCTGCCTGCCAGTGCCCTCCCCATCAGTGCTGCCCACCAGTGCCCATTATTGCCATCTATCAGTGCTGCCCACCAGTGCCCATTATTGCCAACCAGTGCTGCCTATTAGTGCCGCCTATCATTGCCCAGCAGTGCAGGCTATCAGTGCCCAGCAGTGCCGCATATTGGTGCCACCCCATCAGTGCCTGTCAGTGCAGCTTCATCAGTGCAGGAAAAAACTTATCCATTTACAAAATTTTATAACATAAACAAAAAAACTTTTTTTTTTTTTTTTCTTCAAACTTTTCGGTCCTTTTTTTATTTAGCAAAAAAGAAAAAACCTTGCGGTGATCAAATACCACCAAAAGAAAGCTCTATTTGTGGGAAAAAAATTATATAAATTTGGTTTAGGTACAGTGTTGCATGACCGCGCAATTGTCATTCAAAATGCAACAGGGCTAAAAGCTGAAAATTGGCCTGGGCAGGAAGGGGGTGAAAGTGCCCTGTATTGAAGTGGTTAAACAACTGTCTCCGGTGGAGGACTCCCGATGTGGACCTGTTAGCCTCTCATCTCAACCTGAAGGTTCAGAGGTTTGTGGCAAGATCTTGGGATCCTTTGGCCGACGCTCTGGTGGCCCCTTGGTGTCAGTATCGTCTGATTTACGCTTTTTTTCTCCACTACAACTTCTGCCGAGGCTTCTGCGCAGAATTGAGGCAGAAGGGATTCAAGTAGTTTTGGTGGCTCCAGACTGGTCTCGTTGGTCTTGGTATGCAGGCCTCGTAAGACTGGTAGCCGATGTTCCTTAGAGACTCTCTCTCTCAGAGAAGATATTTTTATCTCAAGGGCTGATCTTCCATTCTGCTTTACAGTCGCCTGGCTTTAACGACCTGGCTATTGAAAGCCAGGTACTGAAGGGTAGAGGGTTGTCGGATTCGTTGATTCCTACTCTGTTAAATGCTTGAAAATCCGTTTCTAGGAAAACGTTTGGCTGTGGTCACCATCAAGGGTCAGATTCATACTTTGGCAATTTTTTTCCAACGGGCCCTTGGCTACGAATTATTTTTGGTTTGGTTCGCACTTTAGTTCAGGGGGTTTGCCACTTGGCTCCTCTGGTAAGGTCTCTGGTACCTCTGTGGTATCACAATTTGGTTCTGTCAGTTCTTCAAAGACAGCCTCTGAACTTCCTCTGCTTACTCTCTCGCAGAAGGTAGCTTTTTTGGTGGCTATTACTTCTGCACGCAGAGTGTCGGCATTAGCTGCATTGTCCTGTCGGTCACTTTTACCTGATGGTTCATAGGGACAAAGTGGTGCTACGTCCCTGTCAGTCGTTCCTTCCTAAGGTCGTCTTGGGTTTCCACTTGAATGAAGACATTGTGTTTCCTTCCTTGTGCCCTAAGCCGAAACACCCTAAAGAAATTGCTTTATGTTCCCTGGATGTGGTTCGGGCAGTCAGGATATACCTGGCAGTGACTGAGGCGATTCGGAAACCGGTTTCCTTGTTTGTCCTTACTGATGGATCTTGTAAGGGGCAGGCCGCATCGGCTGCGACCATTTCCAGATAGATCAGGCAAGCAGTGGTGCAGGCTTATTCCATTAAGGGTCAGGATCTTTCTTTCCCTGTTGAGGTGTATTCTACAAGGGCACTCAGTTCCTCCTGGGCCTTCCATCAGGCGTCAGTGGTTCAGGCGAGCAAGGCGGCCACTTGGTTGTCTGTGCATACATTCACTAAGTTTTACGAGGTGGATGTCCTAGCATCTGCAGATGCGTTCAGCCACAAGGTTTTTCAGGCCGCTGTTGCAGAGGCTCCTGGCTCTTGATGGGGTATTCTTTCTGGATGGTGAGCTCCAGTTGTTCCTGGTTAAGCTCCTGGTTTACCTTGTTAACTATGTTTAGCCCCTTTTTGGAATTGTGCATTGCTGTGTTTTTTCCCACCCCTCATGTTGACACTGCTTTGGGATGTCCCCAGAGTCAAGGAAGATATGGAGCGGTGTCCGTCAATGAACTAAAGAGAACTGGATTTTTTTCTTAACCTAAAATCCTTTTCTCTGATGTTCATTGAACAACACAGCCCCCATCCCTCTGTTGAGTTGGTTTATGTATTCTTCTGACACTGCTTGTTACAAAACTGAAGTCCTATAGCAGGAAGTGGGACGTATTCCCCCTAAGATGGCCCTAGGGGCGTAGTTACGTTTTTTTTTCCACCTAGTCATACTTCTATAGAGAGCAGCATAAATCATAGTAAAAGAAGATATGGAGCCGTGTCAGTCAATGAACATAAGAGAAAAGGATTTTACGGTAAGACGAAAATTCAATTTTCTCTATCGTCCATTGACAGATGCTGCCTCCATCTTCATTAGCCATTGGATTATCCCTGCAGGAGTAGTTCTAGGCAGGAAAATTTTTAATCTCCATCCCCACAGGCATAACCCACACACCCTCTGCTCCAGCAAATCAGTTTGTTTCTGCCTAGAGAAGGAGTAGGACCTAGGTTTCCTGCTTGGACTTCGGTCTCAGTTTATCCTTTTCAGAATATTTTGTTTTTATTTCTCTTTACTCACTGTGCTAGCTACTGTTAAGTGGGATCCTCCTGGTGATCTGCAAGCAATGCCGGCTGGTGTTTCACACTGCATAATCTAGATCCTTAAGGTCTCCCCAGCCTGGCCTACTAGCGTGAGCAGGTTGTAGTCCCGCGCTAGGCCTCGCCACGACGGTGCCCCTTTCTGTATGGGGACGAGCCTGTGAGTGGATGTTTTGCCGGGACGCGATGACCTGGAACGCCCTGAGTTGCAGCAAGGTTTTCCCTTGTCCCGAAACTTTTCATGGTATTAATGATCAATTGTGGCGCATCCAGCACGTGCTAGTAGTGCCTAAGCACTTTAAACGCCGTTATCCTTTTGCTGAGACGGTCTCCAACCATTGAACGGTGCCGCCTAAGGTGGACCACCTGGTCTTCAGGTTGAACAAATCTACTATTGTGCCTGTGGAGGATTCCCTGGTTTTTACGGATCTGGTGGACAGGCGGGTGGAATCCCTTTCCTGCCATCTTCACGTGTTGGCAGATTCTATTTTAAAACCGTTTCTTGTCTGTTTTGGTATCAGACCGTTAAGGAATGGATTAAGGTTCTGAATGGGAACTTGGACCCTGATATGGTTCCCCCGAAACTGATGGAACTTTTGGTCCAGATTGCTCAGGCCCTGGTGTTCCTGTGTAATGCGTCCCTGGACGCAGCTCCCCTGTTGGCCAGAGTTTCGGCTGTGGGGATTGGCCTCCGGCGCATGGTTTGGCTGAAGAGCTGTTTGGCTGACCAGGCTTCCAAGAAAGCCCTGACAAATCTCCCTTTTCTGGGAGAGCGTTTGGTGACTCACTGGATGAGTTGATCCAGGGTCTGACTGTGGCAAAAAGAGTACGCTTCTTCAATCCTCCGAAGATAAAACACCCCATGGTAAGCGGGGACCTTCCTTTACCGCTCATAGGCGTTTTTTTCGTGCCTCCGGGGCGCAAGAAAAAGGTAAGCCGTTCAGAGCTTCTGGAGGGACTAAGAAGCACTGGGGCAAGCCTAAGGCCAGTCAGCCCAAGCCTGCGGATAAGACCTCTTTAGCATGAAGGGCTCCCTCACCCATTCCTGGGGTGGGGGGGGGGGATGTCTGCGCTTCTTTTAGGAACCCTGGACTTCCTTCGTTCAAGACAAATGGGTTTGTGAACTGATTTGTTCCGGGTACAAGATTGAATTTTGGTCCCGGCCGGGGGACAAGTTTTTTCAATCCAATCTTCACCTGTCTCCAGAGCGTTTTGGAAGATCTTCAGGAGGCTGTGCAGGATCTCCTGGCTCAAGAAGTGTTTTGTGCTGGTTCCCCCGCAGGAATGCTCTCAAGGTTTCTATTCAAACCTGTTCATGGTGCCCAGAAAAGAGGGCAAGGTGCGTCCAACCCTGAATCTCAAGGCGCTGAACCGCTTTGTGCGGATGCAGAAGTTTTGAATGGAGTCCATTCAGTCGGTGGTGGCATCCTTGAATTGGGGAGTTTCTGGCCTCCATCGATATCAAAGATGGATATCAGCCATTCTTCCGCTTTGCGGTGGCAGAGGAGCACTTTCAGTTTGTGGCGTTACCCTTTGGTTTCGCCTTCACTCCCAGAGATTTTACCAACGACCTGGTCCCGGTGCTGGCCTTGTTACTTTAGAGGAATTTAAATTTTCTGATATCTGGGCGATCTCCTGTTGAGAGCAGACTCTCAATTACAGTTCAGACCTTTCAGGGATTCGGGTGGATGATCAATTTCAGAAAATCTGCTCTGTCACCATCCGTACGGGTCACTTATCTGGGACTGACTCTCGACTCGAGGCTCGTTCTCCCCTTGGAAAGCTACAGAAGTTGCAAAGGGCGATAAGGTTGCTGATGGAAACTGATCAGTTTTCCTTGCGGGCTTGCATGAGGGCCCTGGGCCTGATGTTATCAACCATTGAAGCGGTCCCATTTGCTCAGTCTCACTGGAGGCTTCTGCAGAAAGATTCTGGCAAAATGGAACAGGGATCCTCGGTCATGGGGTGTCCAAACTATGGCCCTCCAGCTGTTCAGGAACTACAATAACCATCATGCCTAGTTATGTCTGAATGTCAGAGATTTACAGTGCCTCATGGGACATGTAGTTATGCAACAGCTGGAGGGAGGAGTTTGGACACCCCTGGACTAGAAGATTCGTTTGAGCGATCTCACGAAGTTGGCTCTATTCTGGTGGATCCAGTCACCGGCTTTGTGTCGGGGCAAGTCCTTCCTGCCGCTGTTCTGGACCGTGGTCACCACGGATGTCAGGCTGGGGTGGAGGGCTGGGGAAGCGCTGTGCCCAGGGGACTTGGGCGACAGAAGAGTCTTCCTTGCCGATTTAATATTCTAGAGCTCAGAGCGATCACGCTTTGCCTGTTCCACTGGACTAGTCGGCTACGCTGGTCCCCGGTTTGGATACACTCGGACAATGCCACGGTTGTGGCTTAAATCAATCATCAAGAGGGCACCAACAGTGTCCTGGCGGCCAAGGAAGTGGCTGAGATACTGGTTTGGGAGGAAGACAATATTCCAGCTCTTTCCGCAGTCCGCATTCCGTGTGTGGAAAATTGGCAAGTGGATTACCTGAGTAGTCAAGTGCTGGATCAAGGGGAATGGTCCCTTCATCCGGAGGCGTTTCATCTCCTGTGTCAGTTGGGGGACTCCGGACGTGGATCTGTTTGCATCTCGCCTCAACAGGGAAAGTCCAGCGTTTTGTGGGCAGTGTCTCGGGATCCTCTGGCTGACGCCACAGACGTTTCTCCTCTTCACTGCTTACAACTAAACTGGTTTGCTGGAGCAGAGGGTGTGTGGGTTATGCCTGTGGGGACAGCCCTGTGGGCGTGGAGATTTAAATTTTCCTGCCTAGAAATACTCATGCGGGGGGCAGCATAACCCAATGGCTAATGAAGATGGAGGCTGTGTCTGTCATTGGACTTCAGAGAAACAGATTTTCCGGTAAGATCTTACAAAAATCTTGTTTTTCCCTACATGTAGTATGTACAATGAGGAATACTAAAACCTGTTTCCACAATATAATTTTTACCTTGCAGGTACACTGACATGGAAAGTGAAGATTATCACTTCTACCAAGGATTAGTCTACCTGCTTGAGAATGATGTCTCCACACTGGGATATGATTTGACATTCAGCACTGAGGTTATTTCTGTTCTTGTATTCGGGGTTATCCAGGGTGAATCAAGTCGTCTTGAAGGGATCTATAGGTTTCCTCCCTTTTTAAAGGTCCCTGCCCCAACAGTACCCGCTCTTTACATTCTCTTTTCTCTGCTTAGGTCCAGGAATTTGGTGTGTGTGAAGTGCGTGACCTGAAGCCCAATGGTGCAAATATTCTTGTCACAGAGGACAACAAGAAGGAATATGTCCACCTTGTGTGCCAGATGAAGATGACGGGTAAGGAACAATGCAGCGAAATTACAGTTTGATTAGGTGGCTTGCAGCTGTGCTATTATTAAACTAGCACTGTATGAAAGTATGGAAAATAAATTGGCTGTGAGATAATAATGAAAGCTTACAATCATTGGTCTTTTTTTTATTCGAAGTGCTCGTTTCTTGCATCAGGGTTTCTTCTTCTTCGTGACTATTTCAGTTTTTCTGCCACCTATAGTTGAATGTATAACACCAGTATATAACCTCGCTAATGGGGCCAGAAATCAAACAGCTGCAGATTATAGTGAGATACCACCAAACATAAGTAAAGAAAAAGCTGCGATAATCTGAAGTGGAACAACCAAATGTCCCAAAAAATGAATAATTGGAAAACTGTAATCAATCATGGACAATAACCACAAATTGTCACAGATAAATATAAAGTGAGCAAATAATAAATATTAAAGGAAAATATCTCTTCAATGAAGTGTGAATTATCCCAATAATTTGCATGCAATAGATACAGGTCACGAAAAACAAATATAGTGAATAAATCACAAAGGTTGTAACCAATAATAGTGAAATATTGAACTAATAACTCAATTGAGTGAAAGTCCCTTGTAGTTGAGTCCCAAGATGGTGAATGGTAGAAAATAAAGGTGAATAATGATTTTCAGCAATACTGGCTTCACCACGGTGCTCCGGTTAAATTAGCATATTCATGAGCTTACCAGAAATCAGGAAATAGGCTTGTGTAGAGCAAAAGCTCATATCATCCTTAGGGGAGATCATTTTCTTCAGCCAACCAACTGGGACAGAGATGTTCCAAGGCACTAATCCTTAATTATATGTCCGGAATTCTCAAAAAAAAAAAAAAACAAGATAGGCTCCATAGTGTTAAACCGTAAACAATTTATTAAAATAATGCTAAATTAACTCACATTGTGCAGGAAATAAAATCGCATGAAACAACCCGGCCGGCTCATAGACTAGCCTGTCCTTCCGGGAAGCGAGGCAACGTCAGCGTGCCGGACCCTACGCGCTCGTCACAAAAGACTTCTATTGGGGATCATTTGTGACGAGCGCGTAGGGTCCGGCGTGCTGATGTCGCATCGCTTCCCGGAAGGACGGGCTAGTCTGAGCCGGCCGGCTTATTTGTTTCATGCGGTTTTATTCCCTGCACAATGTGAGTTAATTTACCATTTATTTTAATTGTTTACGGTTTAACACTATGGAGCCTATCTTGTTTTTCTGAGAATTCCGGACATAAGGATTAGTGCCTTGGAACACCTCTGTCCCAGTTGGTTGGCTGAAGAAAATGATCTCCCCTAAGGATGATATGAACTTTTGCTCTACATAAGCCTATTTCCTGTGATTTCTGGTAATGAATATGCTAATTTAACCGGAGCACCGTGGTGAAGCCAGTATTGCTGAAAATCTTTATTCACCTTTTTTTTTTCTACTATTCACCATCTTATTATCTTAAATAATATTTATTATTTGCTCACTTTAAATTTATCTGTGACAATTTGTGGTTATTGTCCATGATTGATTACAGTTTATCAATTTATTATTTTTTTGGCACATTTGGTTGTTCCACTTCAGATTAGCGCAGCTTTTTCTTTTTCTTTACCTATAGTTAAATGTTGAGGCTGCAGACTTCTTGTTGCCTAAGGTGGTGACTTCTACCTGAACCAGAACATGGTGTTAATGTCTTTTTGGTTTCTGTCCAAAACACCCTAGGGAGTAGGTTCTTCTTTCCCAAGATGTGGTTCACACTGTGTCAAAACACAGCTGTAGACTTCAGGTATGCCCACAGTTAAATTCTGTTAGATTTGTCCTCATAAAGGATAGGCTGCTTCCCTGCCCACACTTTATCAGATTGGGCTCCTAATTTTTAGGCCTATGGCATTAAAGAGGTACTAAAGCTAAAAAAAAACTTTTTTAACTTAATTCACTCCTTGCATTAAGTTTAAAAACACTTTATAGTCCTCTGTCCTCCCCTTTTCCTGTGTGAAGGGGAAGAGGGGAGAAGAGATCAAACACTGTGCACGGCTGCATCTCTTCTCCCCTCTATTCCTCTTCACACAGGGCCTAGAACAGCCATTGGCTTCTGCTGCGGTCAATCAAATGCAGTGAGGAGGAAGAGGAGCACGGCTCCATAGACACACAGCTCGTTAGCGATTAGACACAGTGTGGTGCCCCCCAGCAAACCACTTGCTATTGGAACACAAGAAAAGAGGAGGAGCCAAGATCGCCAGCAGACCTGGGAAGAATACTATTGCACAGAGCCAGTGAGTATAACATGTTTAAATTTTTAAAAAAATTAACCATTAGTAACACTTTAAGGGCAAGGTTCCTCCTTTTCCACACCAGACCCATTCCGCCGGTGCTTTCGGGGCAATTTGAGCATCAAGCTTTAACTGTTTACCTTTTACCAGGTAGATATTTTCACCTCTGCGGATGCAACTTTTAGGCAGAGGGACCTGCAGTTAGTTGGTTCTGTAGTGGGGTTTCCCCTGTTCTGTTTTTGTCTGGTTGCTGTGTTGCCCACCCCTCTTATTCTGCCCTTTGGGATATCCCAAGTAGTCATGAATAAGAAAAAACCCTGTGTTCTATAATGTACAATAAAGAAAACTGAATTTTTGTAAAATCTTACCTGTAAAATTCCTTTCTCTGAGTCCTCCGACAGTCGCCGCCATCTTCATATTCGTCACAATGGGGTATTAGACTTTGCTCCGTAGGAGTAGCTAGGCAACAGAATATGTCAATATTAAAGCTTTTAACATATCCCCACCCCAGGGGGTGGTCCCCTCAGTCTATACCCTCCTGCTTCCTGTTTCCTGCTCCAGTTTCAGTGGAATAGCAGTAGAGTACCTAAACCCCAAAAGAGGGGCGGGGGCGGCGACTGTCGGAGGACTCAGAGAAAGGAATTTTACAGGTAAGATTTTACAAAAATTCCGTTTTCTCTTACGTCCTCCGACAGTCGCCGCCATCTTCATATTCGTCACAATGGGGACGTCCCAAAGCAGTGCAAACATGAGGGGTGGGAAACGCAGCCGCGCCTAAAGGCAACGCAGTCTCCACATCAAGAAAGTAACCTTACCAAAGGAAGGAAACCAGCTGGGCAACACGAGAAAAAATTTGCTAAACGGGAGCAATAACCCAGGAAAAAAACAAATAACCCAGGGATACAAAGAAATCCCAAACAGCCCAAAGGACCAAAACCAGGGACCCTAAGGGACCGCCGCACTAAGAACCTTGCGGCCAAAAGAAGCATCTGCCGATGCATGAACATCCACTCTGTGGAACAGAGTGAAGGTGTGCACGGTCGACCAAGTCGCCGCCCTACACACCTGGGCCACAGAAGCCCCATGACGACAGGCCCAAGCCGTACTCAGAGATCTGGTAGAGTGCGCCCTCACAGGCATAAGGGAAACTTTTCCCCGCAAAGCATAGGCCTGTTCAACGGCCTGTCTGAACCAATTGGCGACGGCAGAAGCCGACGCCGCCACTCCCTTCCGAGGACCCCCGGAAGGACAAACAAAGAATCCGACTTGTGAAAAGATTCAGACGATTTTAGGTAAACCCTAATCGCCATGAACAGCATCCAAGGAGTGCAACACCACCTCCTCCGAATGTTTAGACTTCGCGCAAGGCGAAGGCAAGACAATGTCCTCATTGAGGTGAAATTCCGAAACCCTCTTCGGAAAAAAAGAAGGGTTAGGTCGCAAGACCACCTTAACCAAGTGATTGACCAGATACGGACAATGGCAGGACAGGCTGCCAGCTCCGACACTCTGCGAGCCGAATTGATCGCCACCAAAAAAGGTGACCTTCTAGGACAACATAGACAACGAGATCTACCCGATCCGTTCAAAAAAGAACCATGTTGTAACACGGACAGAACAAGATTCCAGTCCCAAGGAGGCAGAGGCACCCTCCTAGGAGGGACCAGATGCCCCCGAACAAAAGTGCCAATCAAGGAGATAGATGCCATAGGACGTTGAAAAAAGAACGGCCATCGCAGACACCTGACCCTTGATGATAGCCAGCGCCAAACGCTGTCAACACCCTTTCGAAGGAAGGACAACACCCCAGAAACCGACCACGGGCGAGGTGAAGACCCCCTGAACTCACACCAGGCAAAATAGGCCTCCGAAATACGGTAAAAGACCTACCCCGAGGAAAAAATTCCTTGCGTCGATCAAAGTGTGAATGACCTCAGGGGAGAGACCCCTATCCCTCAGGGCCTCGGTTTCAACAGCCAGGCCGGCAAAGCCAGCGACTGCAAGGCAGGATGAAATATCAGCCCTTGAGACCGGAGATCTTCCCGAAGAGGCAGACGCCACGGGGCGTCGACCGCCAAATGCACGAGGTCTGCGTATCAGGACCGGCGAGGCCAGTCCGGTGTCACAAGAATCACCGTGTTTTGGTTCCGAGACCAACCTGCGAAGGAACCTGGGCATCAATTGAAACGGTGAAAACGCATACATCAGTCGGTACTGATGCCACGGAGCTACCAACTCGTCTGACGCGTCTGCCCGAGGATCGCGTGGCCTTGCCACGAACCTGTACACCTTGCTGTACAGACGAGACTCGAACAGGTCCACCTCCGGAAGACCCCACGTCGCGCACAACATCTGGAGAACACCCGGACGGAGGGGCCATTCCCCCTGGTCCAGGGACTGGCGGCATCAGATAATCCGCCCGCCAGTTCTCCAACCCCTGGAATGTGAACCGCCGATATCGCCGGGACATGCGTCTCGGCCCAAGACAGAATGTCGGCCACTTCCCGAGCCACCCGGGCCCTCTTGGTGTCCCCTTGGCGAATGACGTAAGCCACCGCCGTGGCAATGTCCGTCTGCACCCGAACCGGACAGCCCTGCAGCCTGTCCGGCCAACGTTGAAGGCAGAGAATCATCGCACGCAATTCCAGAATGCTAACCGGAAGGGAGGATTCCCCCTCCGACCAAGTTCCCTGGGCGGACAGAACGCCCAGAACACCACCCCAGCCCGACAGGCTGGCATCCGTGGTGACCACCGTCCATGAGAGAGGACGAAAAGACTTGCCCCCTGACACCGGCGGGGACAGGAGCCACCACAGAAGAACCCTTCTGGTGCAATGGCCCAACGAAATCCGGATCCAGAGATCGCGGTCGCCCGTCCCACCTGGACAGGATCTCCGCTTGGAGACCCCGCGTGTGAAACTGGGCGAAGGGAATCGCCTCGAAAGCCGAGACCATCAATCCCAGACATCTCATGCACGTCCGAGTGGACGAGGACGGAGCGTCCCTGAGGGACCTGACTTCCTTCCTGAAGAGTCCTCTGAGTTTGTCGTCCGGTAGGAAGACCTTCGCCTGGACAGAGTCCAGAACCATTCCCAGGTAAGGGAGACGAACCGATGGGCACAGTGCTGACTTTGGAAAAGTTATCGTCCAACCAAACTCCTGCAGAGACTGCATCGTAACGGACAGAGCCTTCTCCAGACCCTGGCTGGTCGCAGACCGAACCAGAATATCGTCCAGATACCCTAGGACAGAGACGCCCTGGGCTCTCAACAAGCCAAAAACCGGTGCCCGCACCTTGGTGAACACCCGTGGAGCCGAGGCGAGACCAAAGGGCAACGCCACAAATTGGTAGTGATCCTCCGCTATGGCGAATCGAAGGTACCTCTGGTGACCCTCGAAATTCGGGATGTGAAGATACGCATCCTTCAAGTCGATGGAAGCCATGAACTCCCCCGGAACCAGGGCAGCCACCACCGACCGCAGAGATTCCATGCGGAACTTGCGCACCCGCACAAAGCGGTTCAGCGCCTTTAAGTCCAGAATCGGACGTACCTTGCCCTCCTTCCCGGGCACGGTGAACAGATTGGAATAGAACCCCCGAAACCTGTCCCGATGAGGCACCGGGACCACCACTCCCTGAGCCCTCAGGTCCTGCACCGCTAGATGCAGATCCCGCAAACGCTCCGGGGACAGTAGAAGATTTGAGGGAAAAAATCTGCGCTCCGGCCTATAGAGAAACTCGATCTCGTAGCCAGATCGAACGATTTCCTGAACCCACCTGTCCCGAACCCGGGACAGCCATGGCTGAAGGAAACCGAGCAAGCGTCCCCCCACCCCAGAGTCGGGTGAGGGCGCCCCTTCAGGCCGCACTGTTGTGGGCCGCTGAACCGGACTATTGCTTACCAGTCCACGGCTTCTTACCAGGAGCCGTCTTAGCCTTGTGGGATTAGGGTAAGAGCGTGCTCTTATCACCCGTGAACCCCCTAATTAACGTATCTAGGGACTCACCAAAAAGGCGAGAACCATCATAGGGCAGATTAGCCAAGGTCTTGCGCGAAGATTGGTCCACCGACCAACACTTCAACCAAACCAAAACGGCGAGACAATACCGCCACACCATGTACACGTGCAGCCAACCGAACCATATCCAGGTCCGCATCACACAAATACATGACACCCTGGTGGATTTGATCCACCATATCCAAAGTCGCCTGGAGGGCAGAATCAGCCACCAGGACGCGATTTAAGCACCTGCATCCAGCTCGCGACAGCCTGGGCCGCCATAAGTGAAGCAAATAAAGCTTTCAGCATAGAACCCATAATAGAATAGGCATGACGGGCAAGGGACTCCGTCCGTTTGTCCGTGGCATCCCGGAACACCGGGATATCCTCAGCAGGAATCGCAGTGGGCTTATTCAGAACCGCTATCGCGTGATCCACCGGAGGTGGGACACACCAACGCCCATCAGTAGCGGGCGTAAAAGGATAGCGCAGCTTAAACCTACTTGGTATAGCAAAAGGCTTGCGTATATTACGCCAATGTTCCTTTACAGCGCATTGAAAATCATCAGTGCAGGTAAATACCTGCGATGTTTTGCGTCTTTTCTGCGTCCCATAAGCCGCCAAGGCAGCAGGAGGACATGGTTCATCCTGTAAACGCAGTGTTTGCTTGATAGAAGCAACCAATTCATCCATGAGTGCAAGCTCTTCAGACGAGCCAGGGGGAGAAATATCAACCCCCTCAGCCTCCATTTCTGACCCTACAAGGTCCAGGGAGGAACGGGACCCCGACAAGGAGACCCCAGCAACAGCAGCCCCATCACCAACACCCTCTGAATCAGAGGAAATTGAAAACTCTGGGCCTTTTTGAGGATTGAGCAGCCATCAGCAATTGCACCTGAGTCGCAAGGCTAGCCACAATCGCAGCCAAATCCCCCCCCCCCCCCGAGGGGGAAAACCCCTGGCTTCCCACCAATGTGACAGGAAATTTGCTTTCCTGAGAATCCATGCCCCAAAAAGAGTAAAATAGAATGGGTGACCGCCCCTTTAAATAAGGCGCTGCGAACGTAGCCCACCGCCACCCAAGCACACCCACACCAGGGACCCCCACAGGGAGAAGTTATACTCAGGCAAGGATACAGAGAATAGAGGGAAAAAACCTGGAGAGACCGCTGCTGCTGCTGGCCAGATCGGTGCTCCTGTAGAAAAGTTGCTGATATTCAGGGTGCTCCATTAAAGCCTATGGGAGGCTACAAGAAAATGGCCGCCATGCATGTGTACCATGCGGCCGGAGCGAGTACAGCCAAAATGGCGCCGTTTGGCGCCGAAAATGCCGCTCCCCCACCTCATGAAGGTGGAATAAAAATACACCACATAGTTATAAAGAACATGGTGGACCGCCGCAGCGGCGCTGTAATGTGCCCCAAACATGATAGCATCAAGTTCCACAGCACACAGCCGTTCACACACTCAGACTGACACAGAAGTGCAGCACAGCCCCCCCTCCTTGCAGCCCACAGCATGCAGTGTGAGAGATAGGGAAACCTCAATAGTGTGAACACAGGGCAAGGTAACACAGTCCTAGACTGACACCCCCCAGACACAGGTCCCCACATGAATACACTTACCTCTTACATGGCGTGGGGGACCCGCACAGGCGAACAAGCCGCTGTACATGAGACAGGGAGAGTCGCATCCAGGACGCAGCAGAAGGTGGGTTGAGAAACCGCACAGCGTCCAGTGAGGTAGCCACCTCACCCTAGCATCCCTGCACGGAACAGGGATGGGTCGTTCAGAAAACTCAGGAGCGGTTTCTGACTGAACGCTCGATGGCGGGCTGAGAAGCCACTGACCCACAACCTGCGACCAGGGGAGTCAGCCCGAGACGCAGCCCGCATTATCCTCTTCATCCAAAGATCTAACTATTGCTGGTAAAAATAACAGCTAAATAAAGAAAGAGAGAAACTCAAATAAAATCAAAAAAGAGAGAAGACTGAGACAAAATGCCCCAGCATAGAGATAGCCAGCTAACTCCTGAAAGCTAGACATTGAAACTGGAGCAGGAAACAGGAAGCAGGAGGGTATAGACTGAGGGGACCACCCCCCTGGGGTGGGGATATGTTAAAAGCTTTAATATTGACATATTCTGTTGCCTAGCTACTCCTACGGAGCAAAGTCTAATACCCCATTGTGACGAATATGAAGATGGCGGCGACTGTCGGAGGACGTAAGAGAAATTAGGATTTTCTCTTTCATTCATCGACGGATCCCAAGTAGTCATGAATAAGAAAAAACCCTGTGTTCTATAATGTACAATAAAGAAATTAGGATTTTCTCTTTCATTCATCGACGGATACAGTGCTCCATAAATCCTAATTAGTGGGTTTTATTGCCTCCTCCAGGAGCAGAAGTAGGCAGAACAAAAAACGCTTGGCTACACCAATGGGCCGTCCTCAGCTGGTATATAAACCCCCTCTCTGCTGTAGGTAATCTGTTTTATTCTGTCTGTCTTGTCAGATGTAAGGACCTAGGCTCCCAGCTGGTATCTCTGGTCCTAGCAACTTGGGTAACCTCCAGGGACGGTTGGACCTGCCTGCAGGTTCCCTCCTCCCATCCTTACATCCCACACTGAGCTGGGCTCCCACCCCCCACCCCCCCACTCCCTTTTTCCCCTGTCTGGACCTGGAGTCTGGTGGGGGTCCCAGGGCAGAGAATGCAGCGGAGACCCCTGGGGTCTACCCCGGCTATCCCCGCTCTGTAAGGGTCCTGGGATAGTGTTTCCCGCCCTGGTAGTCTGGAGTGGTCCCAGTGTAGGAGACCCCTAGGTGCATGCCCTGCTGTTTGCAGCGTGGGTATAGTGCAGGGGGAGACCAGTGCGGAGTGCACAGCAGAGTGTCTCCCTTAAACGTGTGTCCTATCTTCAAGGGGGGTCCCCTTGCAGAGGGTGCAAGAAAGATCATGGCAGCATGCTTCAGTGTAGCTGATGGGGGCCATTTTCCCTTAGTCTAGCTGGTATCAGGTTGGCGGCCATGTGTGGGTAGCCGAATGATGTCGCGGTGGGCCATTTTCCTTTAGTCTAGATGGTCTCCGGTTGGCGGCCATGTTTGTGTAGCGGATGATGTCTCAGGGATGTTGTAGGACTGAGGCCTCGTGAAAGGAGCCTCGCTGCAGACGGGGGCTCTCGGTTTCAGTCCACTGAAAATTTTGTGCTTCTGGAACGGAGAATAAGGAAAATATATCTTTTAAATCTTCTCCGGGAGGTAACAAGCAACCTTGGTCTGGTAAGCCCTAGAGCTAGCTTCTACAGACCTGCAGACAAGACCCCTTCAGCATTGGGTTGGGGGGACATCTTCGCTGGTTTCCAGCCCCGTGAACTTCGAGCATCAAAGAGATCCGCTAAATCCTGCAAAGGTTCAGGTGATGTCCGAACTACCTAAGGTTCCCCCATCCCTATCTAGCGAATTTAATTGCCTAGGTCTGATTTTAATTCTGACCAGGATGGTCCTTCCTCTGGACACATTTCCGGAACCAAAGGCTGTGATTCACCGGCTGCTGTCACACAGACAGCTCTCTCTACCGATTTGCATACAGGTTCCGAGTCTGGTGGTATCCACCTTGAAGATAGTTCTATTTGCACAGTCCTACATACAGCTCTTTAGCACGTTCGGCTCTACAGATGGATACCGAGGTTTGTGGAGGGTCGTGGCGTGATCACGGGTTCCTCTGGCAGATGCCGCAGGCGTCCAAGCGCCATGGTAATGCTAGCATCATACTCAGGTCAGGCTTCTTCCACAGTTCTTGTCAGGAATCAAGAGCAAGGATCTTCCAATCACCCTAGTGGCCTTAAACTTCCTTTGGGGGCTTCCTCTCAGAGAAGACCTGTTGTCCCAAGGGCTAATCTACCATCCTGCTTTACACTTGCTGGTTTTAATGGCTTAGCTATTGAAAGCCAGATATTGAGGGATAGAGGTTTGTCTGTATCAGTGATCCCTACTATGGTTAAGGCGAGGAAGTCGTCTTCTAGCAAGATATACCATTGTACGTGTAAAGCATACATTTCTTGGTGTGAGTCGATTGGCCCTCAACCTCGATCCTTTTCTGTGGCTCGGATCTTAACCTTTCTTGAGTACCGTCAAGGGCCAGGTTTCTGCCTTGGCAATCTTCTTTCAGCCACCCCTAGCCACACACTCTTTAATTCAGGGTTCGACGTGGTTCCACCTGTACGGTCTGGTCTCTCTTGCCGCCATTGGATTTAAATTTAGTGATTTCGGTTCTCCAGAAACCTCCATTTGATAATATTTGGGAGATGCTCTTGCCTATGTTCTCCCAGAGGGTGGCTATTACCTCAGCCCGCAGGGTGTCGGAGTTGGTCGCCCTATCCTGTCGCAGTCCCCATTTAGTGGTTTATAGGGATAAAGTGGTTCTTGATCCCTGTCCATCATTCCTGCCCAAAGTTGTCTCTAACTTCCATTTGAATGAGGACATTGTGTTGCCTGCCTTGTGTCCCAAGCTGGTTCATCCAAAGGAACTTGCTTTGCATACCTTGGATGTGGTTTGTGCGATTCGGGTGTATCTGGCAGCTACTGATTATTTTCGGAGGTGAGACTCGCTTTTTGTGGTTACGGACGGACCAAGGAAATGGCTGGCCGCTTCTTCGGCTACCATATCCAGATGGATCAGACAGGCGGTGACTCACTCCTATTTAATTAAAGGTCAGGTTCCACCTTTCCCTGTCTTGGCACATTCTACTCAGGCGCTGAGTGCTTCATGGGCCTTCTGTCATCAGGCTTCAATATCGCAAGTTTGCAAGGCGGCCACTTGGTTGTCCGTGCATACATTCACAAAATTCTATAAGGTAGATACTGCGGATGCTTCTTTTGGCCGCAAAGTTTTGCAGGCTGCTGTTTTAAGAAGGACCTTTTTACCTTTATTTTTCAGACGGGGCTCCTGTGATCCGGTTAAGGGCTCTTATTTTTAGCCTTGGGTTATTTTCCCCACCCCTCATTTTTCTTTTGGCACAGCTTTGTTATGATTTAAGGAGCGCCGTGTCTGTCGATGAACTAAAGAGAAAATGTGATCTTTGTACTTACCGTAAAATCCATTTCTCTGTGTTCGGATTCAGCACCCACCCATCTATGGAGTTCTGATACTTCTAATACTGCTTGCTACTAAACTGATTACCTAGAGCAGAGAGGGGGGTTATATACCAGGTGTTTTTTGTTCTGCCTAGTCTTACTCCTGGAGGAGGCAATATAACCCAGTATGTATGATTTATGGAGTGCAGTGTCCTTCAATGCACTCAGAGAAATGGATTTTACGGTAAGTACAAAAACCCCATTTTTGGTTTACATGTAAAATACTTTTCTGGAGTACACCACAGAGCTATCCCCACTCCCCTCTCTTGTAGTTCCTCATTGCTTCAAAACTGAGGCTTTGCTGCTTTCTTTGACCAGTGTCCATTCAGCTGTATATGGCAGAATAATCTAAGACTAAGGGCCCTTCCACACTGGAGTCCTTCGGCGGACTCAGTTTTTCTCAGTGGGGGATCGATCTGCCGATCCCCCGCTGAGCAGGAGGATGACAGCTCAGTCTCCCTGCTGTGTGCGGAGACACAGCTGTCAGGTCCCCATGCATCTCTATGGGGTAATCGGATGGGAACGGACTGTCTGTCCGTTCTCATCCAATCCTTATCAGTCCAGATTATAGGGTTTCCATCCGTCTAGATTTGACGGATCGGATGTCAGCGGACATGTCTCCGCTGATATTCGATGTCCCATAGAGATGCATGGGGTGACTGTTCAGATCCGCCAAAAAAACTGACAGGCGGATCTGAGCGGTCCATCTGTGTGAAAGGGGCCTAAGTTGTCATGGTTACGAAGAAACCATGTGTCCTGTGATGCACTCCAATTAAAGAATTTTATAGGTAAACCAAAGATCATAATTTTCTGACTGTCAGACTCATTTGTTTAATTTTCCATGCTTCAATTTTCAGTATATTGGTTACACACAGAGTTGGCCTAACAATCAGGCAGCAAAGTTTTTTTTTTTTTTTTTTTTTTTTTTTTTTTTGGCAGCCCCCATTTTTCTTTAACCACTTGCCGACCGCCGCACGACTATCTACGTCGGCGGTCAGCCCCTCACAGGCAAACTAACGTAGGGCTACGTTGCTTGCTTGTGAGGGTCTAGGGAGCGAGCGCGCGCCCCCCGGGGCGCGCTCCCGCGTGGTCACGGACCCCCCCCGCGCGTGTGACCAGCGGACCCGATGTCCGCCGGTCACTCGGCGATCGGCGGGGGAGAGGGAGAATGTCAGGCAGCTTGTGTAAACAAACTGCCTGTCATTCTCCTCGCTGCAAAGACACTGATAAAACGGATCTGGTATGTAGATCCGTTGATCAGTGTCCTTACAGCTAGAGCCACAGCCAATCACAGTAGAAACCACGCCCCTAGGGACACACACAGCCCCTCCCTTCCAAATAAAGTTAACCCCTTCACTACCAGTGTATTTTTACAGTAACAGTGCATATGTATAGCACTGATTACTGTAGAAATGTCACTGGTAACCCCAAAAGTGTCAAAAATGTCAGTCAAGGGTCCGATCTGTCCGCCGCAATGTCGCAGTACCGCAAAAAAAATCGCAGATCGCCGCCATTACGCGTTAAAAAAAAAAACAACAAAAATGACAAAAATCTTTCCCTTTGTTAGTAAACGCGATAACTTTTGCGCAAACCAATCAAAATACGCTTTTT
This sequence comes from Pelophylax lessonae, assembly GCF_965119305.1. Classification (NCBI taxonomy): domain Eukaryota; kingdom Metazoa; phylum Chordata; class Amphibia; order Anura; family Ranidae; genus Pelophylax; species Pelophylax lessonae. Next base: position 234,210,699 of record NC_138774.1, read on the forward strand.
GCGATTTTTTTTTACCAAACATAGGTAGCATAAAATAAATTGGCCGAAAATTTTTAAAAATTTTGATTTTTACATTTTTTTTGGGGGAATTTCATATAAAAAAATGTGAAAAATATTGCTATTTTTGCAAAATTGACGCTCTTTTTTTGTTTATAGCGCGTGATCAAAAAATCGCACAGGTGATCAAATACCACCAAAAGAAAGCTCTGTTTGTGGGAAAAAAAGGACGTCAAATTCGTTTAGGTACAGCGTCGCACGACCGCGCAATTGTGCGTTAAATTCACGCAGTGCCGAATCACAAAATACCCCCTGGTCGGAATGGGGGTAAAATCTTCCGGGGCTTAAGTGGTTAATGGCAGAGCAATCTAAACAGGGTTAAGTTGCAGATGTGTGTGCACAATCTACTAGTCGTTTGTCTTCATGTCAGAGTAGCCAAGAAAGAAATCCTGTATTGAGGCATTTTTGTAGGCTGCTATTGCTGAACATCCAAAAATTGTCAGCCATATTGGTCTTTAGTTCTTTGAATTGCTCCGCCAGATCAAGTATAGAGTTTGTGAATTTGGACTTTGTTGGCTGCATGCTTGATCCAGGTCAGTGGCTTAGGAAATTCAAAAGCCAGGGACAACCAGACAATTGTTATTTTTAAAGGCGGGTCGGCCTCAACAGGCTTCATATTTTGCTCAGTGCAGACTTAATCTTATGGGCCATTGTGTTAAGAATGCTCATGGACCAATATTGTATAACATACCTTTGTTTTCTGCTTCCAGGTGCCATCCGTAAGCAGTTAGCTGCTTTCCTGGAAGGTTTCTATGAAATTATTCCCAAACGTCTCATCTCCATCTTCACAGAACAGGAACTGGAGTTGTTAATATCTGGGTTGCCCACTATAGACATTGATGACTTGAAATCCAACACAGAGTATCACAAGTACCAATCCAATTCCATCCAGGTGAGTTCTTTACCTAATGCATGGCTAACTAGCAGTATTTTATAATTCAGATCTTCCGGACATAAAACTTTTGTCTCAGTAAAAGTAGAAAAAAAAATCCCCCCGTCGCACCCAAGCTTCCACAAGGAACTTATCAGGCCATACACAATTATGTGAGAGGAACAAGCTCAATATTGAGACACTCCATGTGATCTTCCCACATCCCCTATTTTTCACCCTGATGAGCCATTTTTTGTACCGGCTTTTTTTGTATTTTTGTTGCATGTTGTCCGTCTTGTTTTCTGTTCATCGTTGAAACACCATGACTTGTACTGCACAGTGTGCAGTGCATTGCACACAATATTATTACAATAAATTTACCTATTATCACATAATTTATGTGTTACCTTGTGCATCATTCACCCTCCATATAACCAACTTTTGTCTGCGACCTATGCAGAACACTTTTCCCATAATATTTCATGTTTAACTTAGAAAAAATGGAGACATTTTTTTTTTTTTTAGGTTTTGACTTTAGTTTTCCCTTTCGTTCATTGACGTACACAGCTCCTGATCTTCATAACCATTGGGTTATACTGCCCCCTACAGAAGTAGGACTCTAGGCAGAAAAAGAATTCTGGCTACACCCATGGGCAGTCCCAGGGGGTATAATCCCCCTCTCTGCTATAGCCACTCAGTTTTGTTAGTGTCAGCAGAATTATAACTCCATAGAGGGGTGGGTGTTGTGTCCGTCAATGAACATCAGAGAAATGGATTTTACGATAAGACAAAAATCCCATTTTCGTTTTTTTGTTTTTTTTTCTGCCTAGTGTGCAAGGAACTAGGTCCTTACTCCTTGGATCTCTGGTCCTGGCAAAGTTTTTCTTTTTAGATAGACAATTTTTTCTCCTGGATTTTTCCTGTGAGATCTACAATCAACTGCCAGATTAGGCGACAGCTGGGTAATCTAGATCCAGTGGTCACCCCAGTCTGGCCAGCGAATGCGCGTAAACCGCAGCTCTGCGCCAGGTCGGCCCCACTGGACGGGGGCTGGCCTGCGAGTAAAACGCCTCGCGAGCTCACATACGACCAGGTCTCTGTGTTCTTCCTGGCTGACAGCCCCCCATTCCTGTGGAGGGGTTCTCTCTGGAGCGGTGGTACCCTTACCGGTAACTCTGGTATGGTGAGTAGCTGTCTACCCCTGGAGGGTTTTGGGGTGGACGTGGGCCCCTCCTATGCACAGTCAGACCCCCCGGGTTCCCCTCCTTCCTGTCAGGCACCCCCCTTCTTCTGTACCCCATCCTACCCCCCTCCACCTATGCTGGGGCTTTTTGGGTGGTCTGGTCCACCTCTTGGGGTGGGGGCAGGGCGCTTTACTGGCAATGGGGGCTGGGGGAGTGCGCATCGGACAATCGAGGGAGGGGGGTCAATTGTATCTGGTGGGGGCTCCTGCCAGGGCCCCTCGTCCTGCCTGGGTCTGTCCTTGAGGCCTAGGGATTACCTAGGTGCTTGTTTCTACTGGTAAAAAATAACCCGCGCCCCTGTAAGGCTCAAGCAGCAAAATTCCAAACACTGGTATGTTAGAAAACCAATTGTAGAAAAGGGGAGTTGCACTAAAGCATATAAATCATAGCAGTCCACATCAATTGCTTGAAGATGCAGATATGTAGAATAACATCATAAACTGGTTTCTACTGGGTGGTTAGTCTGGTGAGGTTCTCTCCCTCTGCTGAGATTCGCTTGGTGCTTTGTGCTTGGCGACTGGGTGGTGCTGCCAGTGCGGTGGGGGTTGTCCCTTGCAGCGTGTTACACCTTTTTTGTGGGGTCCCCCTGGTGACTCATGGAGTCTTTGGAACACATCTCCCCACCTAATCCCGTCTCTGAGGCTGCGGAGTTGGCTTTCAGGCGATGGGCTAGCAAAAAGCACCCTCTGCTTTTTCCCCTGCCTCATCTGTCTCCTCAGGTCCTGAATCCGATTCGGCCGCCGCAGACGTGGGTCACGCTCCTGGGTCTGCAACCACGCGCCCAATATCCTCTTACAGTGAAGATGATTCCTGCACATGTGCAACCGCGCATGAAAAGGCGCTGGTAGACGATCTATGCATGAGACCTTAACGATGTAGAACGCAGCTGCGACGGAGGTGCAAGGTTCCCTTTTGCACTCACAAGCCAAACCAGAGCTGCAAAGGTGTTTGGTTGTCCCCACTCTTTAGCAACAATTTCATCGAAATAGGCGGGGAAAACAAAGTGTCCCCTTGGGGTCCCTAAGCGATCTCCTAGGCGTTACCCCCACGAGGAGTCCCTTATTAAGAAGTGGACTCTCCGGTTTCCAGATTAAACAAGGCAACTATGATTCCGATTGAAGAGTTCCCAGCCTTTAAGGATTCGGCTGACAGGTAGGCGGAGGCTGTGGCCCTCAATATGTAACCTCTGGCTGGTTTGGCACTGAGGCCAGTATTCACCATTATACAAAGAACTAGAAAGTGGCGCCTCCCAGGGATATGTGTTAGGTATAAATATTAAATGTGATAAAAAAATGCGGCTGCCATCAATTTGTGGATAACCAAAAAAATCATATAAAAATGAAAATTTTGAGGCACCTCAAAATTGTCATTTTTAACAGTATTCACAGTTGCCCTGGTGTCGCAATGTCTGACCACGTGGGCTAAGCTTTTACGTTGTGACCTGGAGGGAGAGCGTTTTCAGGGTTTTTACTCAAACCTGTTTACAGTTCCCAATAAGGAATGCAAGGTGCATCCAATCCTGGATCTCAAGGCACTGAACTGCTTTGTGCAGAAGTTCAGAATTAAGTCTATTCGCACAGTGGTGGGAATCCCTGCGTCGGGGGATTTTCTTGCCTCCATCGACAGCAATTCCGATATGTCGGTCACCAGCGCTTCCTCTGCTTTGCTATGGGAGAGGAGCATTATCAGTTTGTGGCGTTACTCTTTGGTCTCGCCTTGTGCTCCTTGGGTCTTGACAAAAGTGTTAGCACCGGTGCTAGCTTTGTTACTTGGCTACTCTGACGATCTCCTTCTGTGAGGGGAGTCTCCTACTTCTCTGGTGGAAACCCTGGAGATCACCATATGAACTCTGCGGGTGTTCGGCTGGATTTTGACTTTCAGAAATCTGCTCTGGTTCGTCCCCCAAAGCTGGACTATCTGGTTCTGACTCTGGACTCGGCCTTAGCAGATGGTCGTCCCTCTGGACTTGCATGCTGGGTCTGATGGTGTCAACCTTTGAGGCAGTTAAGTTTGCACAGTTACGTGCGAGGTCTCTGTAAAGGGAGATTCTGGCCAAATGGGACAAGACTCCGCAGTCTCTGGACAATCAGATCCGGTTGAGTCGAAGAATGGAGTCCCTGATATGGTGGCTTCGTTCTCTGGTGCTTCGCCTGGGTAAATCGTTCCTGCCCTTGTATTGGACAGTGGTCACCATGGATGCCAGCCTGTCTGGCTGGGTAGGCGTCCTTGGCAAACATTCTGCTCAGGGGATCTGGACACTGGAGGAGTCCAGACTACCGATCAATGTCTTGGAACTCCGAGCAATCAGACATTCTTCAGGGATGCCCAGTGCGCATTCAATCAGACAATGCCATGACTGTGGCTTATGTCAATCACCAGGGGGTCCTGGTCGTTCTGGCAGTAGCCGGCATTCTAAGGTGGGCAGAACGGTTCGTTCCAGCCCTCTCCGCTATACACATTCCCGTGGTGGAAAACTGGCAGGCGAATTACCTCAGTTGGCAGGCGTTGGACCTAGGGGAATGGTCCCTTCATCCCGAGGTGTTTCATCAGTTCTCTCTGGTGGGACATCCCCAAGTTGGATCTGTTGGCATCTCGGCTCAACAGAAAGGTGCAGCGGTTTGTGGCTCGGTCACGGGATCCTCTGGCGGACACCACAGATGCGTTGGAGGTCAGTATCATCTGATTTACACCCTCCCTCCTCTCAAGCTTCTGCCAAGAATTCTATGCAGGATCGAAGCAGAAGAGATTCCAGTCATCTTAGTGCCTCCAGACTGGCCTCGCCGGGCTTGGTTTGCAGATCTGGTACAGCTGGTCGCCGACGTTCCTTTGAAACTTCCTCTCAGGGAGGATCTGCTGTCCCAAGGGCCAACCTTCCATCCTGCTTTACAGTCTCTGGCTTTGACTGCTTGGCTGAACACCAGGTGCTGAAGGATAGGGCTTTATCTGAGTCGGTGATTCCTACGCTGTTAAAAGCTAGGAAATCTACTTCTAGCATTGTACGTGGAAGACGTAGATTGTGTGGTTTGAGTTCTTTTGAGGTTCATCCTCGCTCCTTCTCGGTGGCTCGGATCTTGACCTTCCTTCAACGAGGGGTTGAATAAATAGGCCTTGAGTACCATCAAGGGCCACGTGTCGTCTTCGGCTGTCTTCTTTCAACGACCCTTGGTCACACACTCCCTAGTGCGTACTTTTCTTCAGGGTAATCTGGTATTTGGTTCCTCCACTGCGGGCTCCGTTGCCACCTTGAGATCTTAATTTGGTGCTTTCAGCTCTACAGAAGCCTCCCTTCGAAAATATTCGGGAGATTCCCCTGCTTGCGCTGTCCCAGAAGGTGGCCTTTTTTAGTTGTTCTGATCGGAGCGCAGGGTTTCGAAACTGGCAGCGTTGTCCTGTCATTCACCGTAACCTGGGGATTCCCAGGGATAAGGTGATTCTTTGCCCCTGTCTGTCGTTCCTTCAAAAGGTTGTCTGATTTTCATTTAAATGAAGACAGTGTGTTGCCTTCCCTGTGTCCCAGGCCTAAACATCCAAAGGAAATTGCCTTGCATGCCTTGGATGTGGTCCAGGCAATTAGGGTGTACCTGGCAGCTACAGAGTCTTTCAGGAATTCAGACTCTATTTGTGCTTACGGCCGGACCTAGAAAAAGTTTGTCCGCTTCCACTGCGACCATTTCCAGATGGATCAGACAGACAGTGGTCCAGGCTTATTCCATTAGGGGGTCAGGTTCCTCCTTTCCCAGTCTAGGCGCACTCTACTTAGTGCTTTCCGTCATTCTGGTCATCGATGCACACTTTTACAAGGTTTTAGAAAGTGGATTTGTTGGCATCTGCGGATGCTTCCCTTGGCCACAAAGTTTTGCAGGCTGCTGTTTAAGAGGACCTGATCCTTTTGAGTGTTTTTTTCAGGTGAGCTCCAGTTGTTTTGTTGAGCTCCTGCTTTCCTGGTTGGCTAATGTCTAGCCTTGGGAATTTTTTTGTTCCCACCCCTCATGTTTAACACTGCTATGGGACGTCCCAATGGTTATGACTATTAGGAGCTGTGTCCTTCAATGAACGAAAGAGAAAATGGTATTTTTGTCTTATCGTAAAATTAATTTCTCTGATGTTCAATGACGGACACAGCACCCACCCCTCTATGGAGTTATAATTCTCCTGACACTAACAAAACTGAGTGGCTATAGCAGAGAGGGGGGATTTTACCCCCTGGGACTGCCCATGGGTGTAGCCAGAATTATTTTCTGCCTAATGTCCTACTCCTGTAGGGGGCAGTATAACCCAATGGTTATGACTATCAGGAGCTGTCTGTCAATGAACATCAGAGAAATGGATTTTACGGTAAGTCAAAAATCCAATTTTTTTTGACCAAGCTGGTCCAAATGAATTAGTTCGTTCAACAGATGTGTAAGTGCCATATTGCCTGTGTGAAATAAAACCTAAAATTAAAGCCTTACAGGTAACTTGTTTTCCAAGAGTCTTGCAGGACAGCACCTGAGAGATCGTGGCTCTTCCCACCGTCTAAGGAAACACCACCTCCACCAATGTTTTAAAAGGAGTCTTCTCTCCGCCACATGTCAGTTTTAGTAGAGTACCTTCGCTGGGACACATAAGCCTATCCTAGTTAATCACAGCTGTATACGTATCGTAAGGGCGGGTCATTGCTGTCCTGAAAGACTTAGAAAACAAGTTACCAGTAAGTCTAACTTGAATTTCTCTTACGTCCTCTGACAGTCGCCGCCCACTCATTCAGTCTTCACCAATGGGTATTGACCTCTTATCCATAGGAGCAAGCTAGGCATAAGACTAGTTAAAAACAAAGTAATTTACATAGACACACCTATGGGGGCTGTCCCACTGGTCCAATACCCCCCTGCTATCAGCATTCCCAACTCAGTTGGTCTTCTGCCTAGTTAGGAGTAAGATAGGCTCTCCCTGTGCTGGGGCTACAGTCTCATCCTTCCTCTGTTTTATTACTTTTATTTCATTCCAAGTGTTTTTTTCTTGCACTACTAGCTTTTTATTTGTTCCTGCGCCTAGTTAGTCGGATTTTCAGAAGACTACGGCGTTTGCGGAGCTGGGAGTTGGACTGGCCGTCCTGGTGCTCCAGGACAGAGGGCCTTATGGAATCCCAGCCCGCCATCGAGCGTTTAGCAGGCTATGCATACACCCTGGCCTCGCAAACGACCTGTCCCTGTCCTCAGGGACGAAAGCCCGCGAGGTGGCCACCTCGCTTGGACGTCTCAACCGCGGTTCGGTTCGTTGCTAGAGTCCTGCGTTTTTTGGCTGACGGCACCCCCACCACCTGGGGTGGGAGGCTTCCCGTCGATGAGAGGCGCCCACGCCATCTGGTACATTAACTACGTTCTGTGTGGGGCCTCTGTCTGGGGATGGCAGTCTGCTAGGTCTGTGGTATCCCCTCATGTCTGTGTGTCTGGGGCTCGCCTTACTCCCGATCCCTGCGGGGGCTCTACCACGTCTAGGACGCTATCTGGTGGGTTGTGGGGGTCCCTACCCTGGGTGACACTGTTGTGGCTGTGTTTGGGTGCAGACATGCATGGGCGCCCCGCTGCGGTGTAAAAAAACGCGGGTCCGCCATTTTAGGTGTGGGCATGCGGTGTGACATCACTTCCTTTCTCATACAGGGGAGATCGTCAGCCAGCATGGTAACACTTGTGGGGGTCTGTTTTTGCTGTTTTGTGGGGAATATCTCTGGCTATCAGCTTTATTCCTGCCTGAGTGGTCTATCAGTGTAGTCCTTAATAGCGGTGTATTGCGGTGGGATCGCCGTACTATTTAAAGGGCCAGCGCTAAAAAAGTTATTTTATGGAGACCTAGGACAGCAAATTTCCCCCAGCTTTGGTGGATGATTCAGGCTCCTCTGAATCATCTACACTTACTGCTGCACTTGTGACTTTAGTGTCTAAGGTGGATCTTTTGATGGTTGAACGGGATTCTAGGAAAAGGCCTAGGTTTTCTCACTCTTCTGATTCTGAGTCTGACATGGTTGCCGTAGATAGTTTACCCCCGGAGGGGTCTCATTCCTCCCAGTCTGAAGGGGAGGCGGAGGAGGGGGATGATTCCCTCCCCTGGGACGGCCAGAGAACACGCTGCTATGTCTGCGCTGATTACTTCTGTGAAAGATACACTACATTTGGAGGATGAGCCCAACCCTCCGGGTAAGCGGTCCTCTTTTGGGACCCGCAGATCCCAAAAAGCAGCGCAGGTGTTTCCTTGCCCCGCTGAGTTTCACGAGACTGTGAATGAACAATGGCGCAATTTGAAGCGCAATTTTGTGGTGCCTAAACTGTTTCAACTCCGTTACCCCTTTGCGTCTCCTACGGATTTGCGCTGGTCTGTGGCCCCTAAGGTGGATCACACGATGTCCAGATTGAACAGGGCCACTCTGGTACCCACTGAGGATTCTCCGGTGTTCAGGGACCCTACGGATAGGCGGTTGGAATCCCTCGCCCGCCCCGCCTATATGGTGGCGGGTTCCTTGCTGAAACCTATTTTCGCCTCCGTCGTGCTGTCTCAGGCTGTGGCAGATTGGACCAAGGTGCTTAGGCGCACCCTCGTGGCTGACTCTGCCCCCTCCCCCTACTACTTTGGAGATGGTGGACCAGATTAGTCAGGCGGTTATGTACCTGTGTGACGCGGCCTTAGATGAGGCCCCTTTAGCCGAATGCCTGTCTGGTGTCGCGGTGCTTAACAGTTGCCTGGTTTGGCTGAAGAGCTGGTCGGCTGACCAGACTTCCAGGAAGACGGTGTCTGACATCCCTTATGCGGGGATTCGTCTTTTTGGGGAATCCCTGGACGAATTGGTTAAAGGAGTCACTGGGGGCAAGAGCACTCTACTGCCCAAGAATCCTAAGGGTAAGTTCTTCTGCGGTAAGCGGGGCCCTTCCTTTAAACCTCACCAGGTGTCCTTTTCGTGCTTTCAAAGCACAGGACAAGGGGAAACCCTTTAAAGGCCATGGCGGCCAGAGGAAGCCTTGGGCGGGCAAGTCTAAAGCCGCCCAGGCTGGAGCGGCGGCCCAGTCCGCCTCAACCCGAAGGGACGCCCTCACCCGTTTCAGGGGTGGGGGGACGTCTGCACTGTTTTTGTCAAACCTTGGCTGCTTCCGATTCCGGACAGGTGGGTTCAGGAAATCATTCGATCAAGTTACAAGATCGAATTCCTTTCGCGGACAGGTTCTTTCCCTCAAATCTTCATTTGACCCCAGATCGTTTGCAAGATCTTCATGGGGCGGTTCAGAATCTTCTCGCCCAGGGGGTGATAGTCCCGGTGCCGCATCGGGACAGATTTCGGGGGTTTTACTCGAATCTGTTCACTGTGCCCAGAAAGGAGGGCAAGGTGCGTCCAATTCTGGACTTGAAAGCTCTGAACCGCTTTGTGCACGTTCAAAAATTCCGCATGGAATCGCTCCACTCGGTGGTAGCCTCCCTGAGCCCAGGAGAGTTCCTGGCTTCCATCGACCTCAAGGATACGTATTTACACATCCCCATATTCGAGGGTCATCAGAGGTACCCGATTCGCAATCGCGGAGGCGCACTATCAGTTTGTGGCGTTACCTTTCGGTCTTGCTTCGGCTCCAAGGGTGTTTACCAAAGTGCTGGCTCCTGTTTTGGCCCTGTTACAGGCACAGGGCATTGCGATCTTGGGATATCTGGACGATCTCCTGTTAAGGTCGAGTGCCAGTCAGAGCCTGCTGCGCGATCTGTCCACTACGGTTCAGACGCTCCAGGAGTTCGGGTGGACCATCAACGTTCAGAAGTCGACTTTGTCTCCTTCGGTTCATCTCCCCTACTTGGGGATGGTCCTGGACTCCGCCCAAGCTAAGGTGGTTCTGCCGGAGGACAAGCTCCGGACCCTGCAGGACGAGGTCAGGTCCCTCAGGGACAACGAGTCCTCGTTGCTCAGGGCCTGTATGCGGGCCCTGGGGTTTATGGTGTCGGCCTTCGCGGCAATACCGTTTGCACAGTTTCACACACGGTCTCTCCAGGCGGAGATTCTGGCCAGATGGGACAGACTTCCTCAATCTTTGGACCTGAGGGTATCTTTGAGTTGAATAGAGAACATGGAAGACTGGGAAGGAAGGATTTTCCAGGCACATAATATAATTAAAATCAATATTTATTTGAATTCCATAAAAAACAGGAAGAAAAAACAAATGATGAAACGAAAAACATTTACAGTATGAAACCGATTAGGGCCCAAATTGGCTCACCAATCGTGTGTATAACATACAGCAGTTCTAATGAATTTGATTTTATACAAATACATTGCTGTTAGACATATCCCTAATATAAGAAATAGGCTATAATACATCAAGGAGATCCTGTCAATGGTTGGTCCAATTGGAGGCACCGTCCAGCCAGGGTCAAATTATGGTGACAAAGAGTAGCAATTCAATTGCTCAACATGTTTCGCCTCATAAAGAGGCTTAGTCTGGAGCTTAATTATGAATAAGTATTATAGATAGATTCTGTACACTTGTTATGCAGGACAAACGTCACCGCAGTGTAATTGGTAGTTAGTAACGAAGGGACACTCATGGGCTAGTCAGCGCTTGGTATCGTATAGATAAGGCTGGCCCAGGAATAGTAAACATCTGGCTGCCATCAATCAATTGAAATTGCTGAGAGCGTTTTTATTTAACTATTTGGGTTAAGCCCGTAAGTTAAGTAATGTAGAAATGATGTTTGAATTTCCTTTGACCAGCTCTGTCTACATGTCCATGGTGTCCTCTCCGGATGGGGAACCGCCGCCACTCTTTGAGGCGAAACATGTTGAGCAATTGAATTGTTACTCTTTGTCACCATCATTTGACCCTGGCTGGACGGTGCCTCCAATTGGACCAACCATTGACAGGATCTCCTTGATGTATTATAGCCTATTTCTTATAGTCAGGATATGTCTAACAGCAATGTATTTGTGTAAAATCAAATTCATTAGAACTGCTGTATGTTATACACACGATTGGTGAGCCAATTTGGGCCCTAATCGGTTTTATACTGTAAATGTTTTTCATTACTTGTTTTTTCTTCCTCTGTTTTTTTTTGGAATTCAAATAAATATTGATTTTAATTATATTATCTGCCTGGAAAATCCTTCCTTCCCAGTCTTCCATGTTCTCTATTCAATAAATTTTAGGATGTGGCACGATCACTAACCCTTTTATATGCTCAGACTGCTGCTGTCTGAAGGCACAGTATCTTTAAGTTGCCTGACCAGAAAGGATCTTCTGTAGTGGCTCCAGTCTCCGGCTGTAGCGGAGGGGAAGTCCTTCCGGCCGTTGTTGTCAGGACGTGAAAGAAAACTGAATTTTTGTAAAATCTTACCGTAAAATTCCATTCTCTGAGTCCTCTGACAGTCGCCGCCCCCGTCCCTCTATTGGGGTTTTTTTGGACTTTAACTGCTTGCTACCAAACTGAGTTGGGAATGCTGATAGCAGGGGGGTATTGGACCAGTGGGACAGCCCCCATAGGTGTGTCTATGTAAATTATTTGTTTTTAACAAGTCTTATGCCTAGCTTGCTCCTATGGATAAGAGGTCAATACCCATTGGTGAAGACTGAATGAGTGGGCAGCGACTGTCAGAGGACTCAGAGAAAGGAATTTTACGGTAAGATTTTACAAAAATTCTGTTTTCCCCTAAATTTCCTTCAGGACAGCACATGAGAGGATAACCGAGACTTACCCCATTAGGAAGGGACACCAGCTTGCAGGACCTTTCTGCCAAAGGCCTGATCGCTGGCTGACAAAAGGTCCAATCCGTAATGACAAGTAAACCTCAAAAAACTTGACCATGTGGCTACCTTGCAGATCTGCTCGGGAGTGGCACCAGCTTTTTTTGCTCAGGTGGTTGCGAGAGCTCTAGTAGAATGTGCTCTTATCCCTAAAGGAGGAGATAATTCCATGTGGGAATATGCTTTTGAGATTGCTGATCTGAAGCACCTGGCTATTGATCCTTTAGATGCCCGGATGACCTGAAACCTTTTGTTACCTCCAGATAAAACAAAGGGTTCTCCATACATCTAAATTGTGAGAAAACCTCTTCATCCCCGGAAGGGTTTTGAACAGAAAGTTGGTAGGACAATGTCTTAAAGGTTTCGGGCCGATGCCACTTTTGTTTAAAGTTTTGGATGTGTCTTGAGGATCCATCCTATCCGTTAAAATGGATAGAAAAGGTTCTCTTACCGACAGAGCGTGAAGTTAGCTGACCCTTCCTGCTGAAGTAATGGCCGCTAGAAAAACTGTCTTGAGTGTCAGATTTTTCAGTGAAATTGAATCCAAAGGCTAAAATGGTTCCTTTTGTCAATGCCTAAAAAAAACTACCAAAAGATCCCATTTTGGAAAGCTCTTCACCTGGACTGGCCTGTTCCTGGCCAGAGTCCTAACAAATCTTGCAACAAAGGGCTCCCAGGCAATAGCTCTTTCCAAGAAAACTCCAAAACCGCCACCTGAACTCTGAGTACTGATTGCAAGCCCTTTTTCTGCACCAGCCTGCAAAGATTCCAGAATTGAAGACCTTCCGAATGATACAAGGAATTGAAAATCTTCCAGGCTTTTGCATAAACAGCCCTAGTGACCTTTTTCCTATTGGAAAGCTTCCCTAATACCCTTGGAATCATCTGAAATGGTGGGAAGGCGTAACCTAGTTGAAACTCCTAGGGATTCGTCATGTCGGTAAAGAGAGAGAACAGAGGAAGTTTTGTATCTTCTCTGGAAACAAAAAGATCCATCTGGGGATTCCCCCATTTCTCTTTAATCAAGGCAAATGACCTCTGGATTTAGGGCCCAGTCTGCTTCCTGTATTACTTGTCTGGACAGGAAATCTGCTACTGTGTTCGGCGTGCCTTTGAGGTGGACTGCTAAGGATAGTAAATGCATTTCTGCCCATTCCAGAATTTCCGTGGCTAGTAGCTGCAGGGCTCTGCTTCTTGTCCCCCCCCCCCCCCCCCCCCTGCTTGTTTAAGTATGCCATGGTTGTAGTATTGTCTGACAAAACCTGGACATGGTAACCCTGGATGTCTTGTGAGAGAATTCAGAGCCGTTTCTACAGCCTCTAGTTCTCTCCAGTTGGAAGACCTGGAAGCCTCCCTCTGGGACTATGTCCCCTGAGCCAGATTCTGTTCTCAATGGGCACCCCAGGAACTGGAATCCGTCGTAATTACCCTTTCGACTTGAGATGACCACAGATGGCCCCTGGATAGGACTGACTGTTTGTTCCACCACCAGAGCTTTCTTTTTACTTTGGTCGGAATCTTTACTACCTTGTCTAAAGATTCCAGGTTGTGATCCCAGGCCGTAAGAGAAAAGCTTGGACTGGCCGAACATGGAGTTTCGCCGATTGAATGGCTGGAATAGTCGTCGTCAGGGTTCCAAGGGCCGACATAACATTCCTGATTGATACGGGTTGATTGGTCTCTAACCTAGTAACTACCACTTTGGCCTTTTTTTTTTTTTTTTTTTTTTACCACTCAAGTTTGCACCAAATTTGACTTCTGGATGTTCAGGATCCTAAAGACTCCAAATGGCTGTGAGCCCCTGCCAGATCCTTCAGCAGTTTCTCCCTTGAATGAGCTTATAGGAGGAGGCCATCTAAGTACGGGTTCACTGCAATACCTTGAAGATGAAGTGGAGCCAGGGCCTCGGACATCACTTTCATGAAACCCTGCAGCGCAGAAGAAAGGCCAAAAGCAAGGACTCGAAATGCAAATGAAGAATCTGATTTCCCATGTTCACCGCTAGTCTCCGATATTTTAGACTGAATGCTGATGGGTAAGTGTGGGTAAGCATCTCAGATCTATTGATGCCATGAAGCATTCTTTGGTCAACAGATTCCGGACTGTAAAATGGGAATCCATACGAAACATTCTGTAAAGCACTGACTTTAGGAGCTTTAAATTTGATAATCGGGCGAAAGATTCAGAAGGTTTCTTTACCAGAAAGATGTTAGTAGAAACCCTGCTGTCCTTCTCCTGAAACTACTTGAACTACCACATTCTGTTGCATCAGATCCTTTTATAAGGGTCTTCATGGCCAGAGCTTTGGTATAATCTTTCTCGATTTGTGATCAGAAACCTTTCTGGGGGAAGTTGTACCCCTAGGAAAGCATTGTCGAAATGTATTGGCTTGATCACTTTTCCCACTGAGGGAGAAAACTTAGAAGTTTTCCTCCCACAGGAAGTGCCCAGTTATTGGGTCTTATTGGTCTGCGTAGGAGGATGGAAAAGGAATTCTCCTTAGCTTTTGTGAGGTCCAGCTCCCGACCTGATCCTGAGATCTTTTAGGCCGAAAGACGCCCGAGAGGCGGCTGCTTTTTCCTTTTTTTTTTTAGCTGGGAATTACCTTTTCCTGTCCGCTGTTCTATCCAGGATGTTATCTAGTTCTGGACCAAATCTTCTGTAAAGCTTACTCTTGGATGCGGAGCCCCCCGGCCAGGTCTTCAACCAAAGAGCTCTGGCTGAATTCGATAGTGACACAGACCTTGCTGTCAACATAAAGCGTCCGCAATGTAAGCTACAGCTGATGAAAGGGTAGTGAAGGAATCCAAGATTTTTGTTTTGGGTGAATCCGCTACGATATGCGCTTTAAGCTGGTTAACCCAATACTCCAGATTCCTGGCTACACAAGTAATTGCCATCGTTGGCTCACTTCCCCCACTTCCCTAATCAAAGTGTAGCATAACCTGCTTTAAGTAATTCATCCATCTGATCCAAAGACAATTTATATTTGCTGGAAGCTGTGACGGTGGCGGGTATCAGACCCCTGGCCTTCTCATCCACCTCGTGACCAAAGACCAGGCAATCCCACACCCTGCCGTCACTTGTGTAACAATGCCACTCAGCTGCACCCAGCACACAAATTGTCCAGCTTGCGGGACCACAATCTAGATGCCAGCAGACTGAGCGATGGTTACCGGGCTAATTAAACAATTAACCCTTTCTCTGCCACCACCTCTGTTTATAATGAGCCCAGAGGACGCTTGTAATTTTAGAAATACCAATTATGACTTTAGAATAACCATCTGTAACACCCACTGTCACCTCAGACAAGAATGTTCAGATAGGTTAGCCTAAACAGTAGCGCTCTTTCAGGAGGCAGGTTCTTTTGGGTCAGTTTGCATTTAATAGCTTGGAGACAAAATTAACACTTTTCAAAATAAGGTTTAATTATAAGAAAGGTGAAGATTGGTGCAAATAAAAATATTTACAGAAAAATGGGTTACAAAGAAATAGAGGCACAATACAGCAATTTATAAATATGAAGATAAAGAATGAAAATACTTGCATTAAAACGGTCCTGGTATTACCTTAGTTTCAGAAGCTGAACAGGTATGATCGGTTCCCCTTGAGCGATGTTATTGCTTGGATGGTAGGATGAGAACTGAACTCTATATCAGTTCCTGTCCTTTTCTCTGACCCTCCAGGGGGTGTCACCAGAAGTACTTGGCCAATAGGCTCTGGGTCCATGGGCGGTCCCCCTGAAGGCTCACACATGCTAAGACACATCCCGTTTAGACAGATTATTAAAATAACTCCTATCTGGAAATATGTAACGGTTACATGCTTGAAACCGATATTTTATGGTACAGTTTTGAATCTACTTTTCAGACACTAAACATGGGTTATCTCAGAATAACCTCTGACCTGTAAGGCATCTGATCTCTAGCTTGTCTCCCCTAGCAATGACAGTGATCAAGTTTGATCTTAATTCGATCGGTATTTTATCTGGCATTCAAATATATATTTTCTAGAGACATT
Organism: Pelophylax lessonae; assembly: GCF_965119305.1. NCBI lineage: Eukaryota > Metazoa > Chordata > Amphibia > Anura > Ranidae > Pelophylax > Pelophylax lessonae. The sequence goes on from NC_138774.1 coordinate 234,226,637, forward strand.
TCTTGCTTGTGTATAAAGTTAGGACGTTTGGGTTTAACTGTGGTCATTTTCCGAATGACCCTTTGCTGTGGAATTTACCAGACAGCTTCCCTGGCCATCTGCTCAGAGTACGACAGGCTTCTGACTAGGCAGAGACAGTGCGACTAGCATGTCCGTCTGCTTGCTTATAATAAAGGTGTGAAAAGTGTCAGCTGCGCAGGAACCTAGCATTCCGTAACCCAGGGGGTAATTAACACTGCCAAAAGGGCTGGGGGGATGAGGGCTGGTAAGAAATTACCCATTTGGTTTTTAACACTGTCAGCTAAGCTCTAAACACAAGATGGATGCTTGCGACAGCGGTTGAACGAAATGGCTGCCTGACAAACTACCATTACAGAAGCATTTTCCACTCCCTCTCCTTCCGCTTCCTCTGAATCTTCATTGGAATGAGCAGGAGAGTGGCCCTCCTGGGTAGCGGGATCCAAATACGCATCCACCAGAGGGGTTAACAGTGGGCCTTGTGAGGACTCTGAGGTAGATGCCTGACTCGCTGGGGGGCTTGTTAAAGCTGAACGGAAAGACTGAATGGTGGCATCAAGCTCTTTTTTAACCGAGGCAATCATGTCGCTGCAAGCTGATGTTTATTCTTCTTTACCAAAGCAGCAATGCATTCTTGACACGGTGGTCTTTCACCCTTCTGGCAATTTAGATTTGCATGAGGGGCATCTTTTTCTGGTCAGAGCATTTTGACTGCCAAAAACACAGAGCCCCCCCCCCCCAATGAGTCCAGCAAACCCTCCAAGGCTACACACTACTGGTGCACAAAGAAGTATTCGGGATTCCCAGTGCCCAGACAGGCCTCAGCCACCAGGGGGCGGAAAAAGGAGAGTGCTCAGAGTACAGGATTACCCACAGTCTTCCCTTACCTGGGCCTTGCTGGTTCCTGTCTCCACTGCAGCTGCACCTGCCTCCCTCGCTGGCTTTTCTGCAGAAAAACTTGGCTTTTTGACCGATTCCGGACTCCATTAGTGTCACTGCACCAAATCTGATATGGGCACCAGTCTGATCCTGCCTCCTCCCCTTGCGTTTGCGGCTGGAAATGACGCTGCACGCCTGCATTGCAGGCGCCACTACTTCCGGATACCTCACTTCTGACCCACACAGACCAGGGCCTCCTGCCAGATCGCCGCCACCCAGGAGCAGCTCTCGCATGCAGTATGGGCTCTCCCTGAGCACTGAAGGGAGGGAAAGAGCCCGCACACCAGATACCCAAGGAGGATCTGTAAGTCTCAGAAAAAAATAAAACCGGTGGAGGCAGGAACCAAGTCTCCCAGGACAACACCTAAGACATCCCGGCTCTCATCAGGTGTTCCCTCCTGACCGGAGGAAACACAAAGACCAAAGTGGTGGGGAGAAGCCTCCATTTAAAACATTGGAAGGTGTGTTTCCTTAGACGGTGGGAGGAGCCATGATCTCTCGGGTGCTGTCCTGAAAGACGTTTAGGGGGAAAAAGAACTTTCATTAACATTTTAAGAAACCCTGTCTTGTTTGTCCAATCTATACTTTAAGGTTTTTAAATTCCAAAGTTTAAACTTTTTGGTTGGTCTTCATAAAAGGCAGGCTAGGTTGAGTAAAACTTTTGAACAAACTATATATATGTCTTTTTTTTTTTTTCTTTTAATAGATTCAATGGTTCTGGAGGGCGCTGCGCTCCTTTGACCAAGCAGATAGAGCTAAATTTCTTCAATTTGTCACTGGAACCTCCAAGGTACCTCTTCAGGGCTTTGCAGCACTTGAGGGGATGAACGGCATCCAAAAATTCCAGATACATCGAGACGACCGGTCCACAGACAGGCTGCCTTCTGCTCACACGTGGTAAGTAACAAAGTGCAGCAATCTAATACACATTTTGGTACTCCAAGAGGTGCATACACTCACAATCCATGCAGCACTGGAGAATATAGAGCAGAGGTGGTGGCGTATAGTCGCAAATTTCACTAATAAGAGTAACTCCTTGTTTATTTCCTCTTGTATTCATTTTAAAAAGTGTATGGGGGAGGTGGAGAGTGAAACAATCATCTGCTAAGCATGCATGTAAAACCTTATAACCGATATACGAAATATGAGTGGCGCTTTAATGTGGAGTAGGGCTTTATGAATATTTGTTATGAATATTTGTCTGTGAAACATGCTTCAAAACTACACTAAGCCCTTCCTGCCCTTCTGTATATAAACATTCCCCATGCAGAGAGAATGTGTCAATATAGGTTATGTTTACAACTTCAACAACCTCTAGAGATTGCAGAGATATTCAGTAGGGAAGCTGGCTCAATAAGCACTTTGAGTAGTCATTGATCAATTAATAGGCACGATTAATCCTCTCACTGCCACTATTGTAGCTCTGTTATGACCGAGCAGTGGAAGGATGAAAACTTGTTTGTGGGTTTGTTTTCTTTTAATTATGCCAAGGTTCTGTCTCGCTAAAGGAGTGTACAGTTTCCTGGCCACTTCTACATGTAAATGGGTGGCTTTGTGGATGGATGATCAGTCTTGATCAGCCTCCTTGTGGTGATATTGCATAGAGAAAAAAAGTAAATGGTGTGTGTGTGTGTGTGTGTGTGTGTGTGTGTGTGTGTGTGTGTGTGTATACAAGTATAAATATTCAATAAATAAAATGAAAAGATAAACACCTCTTCCCTCACGTACATGTATTAGGATGCACGCATATACATACATATTATGATTTCTACATCCCTGCCTACAGCAATGGTGGAAGAATAAATTTAACGCCAATATTTTAGTATATCTCTGAATTGGCTCTTTTTTGTTTTTTTTAATGCATAGCCATTTACAGTACTGGGTTTCTTTATTTCTTTGCCATTTCACAAGCGCACATGCTTTATGTTCTAGTCATTTTTCTTTCATTCATCGACGGACACAGCACTCCATAAATCATAACTAGTAGGTTATATTGCCTCCTCCAGGAGTTAGGACTAGGCAGAAGAAAAAACACCTGGCTATGACCATGGGCTGTTCTTAGCTTGGTATATAACCCCCCCCCTCTCTCTGCTCTAGGTAATCCGTTTTTAATCTATCTAGTCAGGACCTAGGCTCCCTTCTGGAATCTCTGGTTCTGGCAATTTTCTCCTTTCGTACATCTTTTTTGTTTTCTCTCGGGAGATCTACAATCAACTGCCGGGCTGGACACTGGACAATCGAGATCCAGTGGTCCCCCCAGCCAGCGAGCGTGTTAAGGCCGCAGCTAAACGCTAGGTTGGCTGCGACATAGCCGCACGAACAGAGGCTGGCCCGCGAGTTAAACGTCTTGCAAGGTCGCATACGACCGGGCTTGGGTCTGAGTCGCAGTGGTCCTTTGGCCAACAGCTCCCCTACTTCGGTGGCGAGGAGTTATGTCTGGAGTGGGTAAGTACATTACCCCCTCTACTCTTTTGGTGGTTTTCTTTGGGGTGGACGCAGGTCACCTCCAGGGACGGTCGGACTTGCCTGCAGGTTCCCTCCTCCCATCCCTAAATCCCTCACTGAGCTGGGTTTCCCCCACTCCCATTCCCCCCCCCCCCATCTGTACTTAGAGTCTGGTGGGGGTCCCATGGCAGAGAATGCAGCAGAGACCCCTGGGGTCTCCCCCGCTATCCCCACTCTGTAAGGGCCCTGGGATAGTCTGTGTCCCGCCCTGGTAGTCTGGAGGGGTCCCAGTGTAGGAGACCCCTAGGTGCATGCTCTGCTGTTTGCAGTGTGGGTATAGTGCAGGGGGGGTCCCGGTGCAGAGACCACTGCAAAGTGCACAGCAGAGTTTCCCCTAAGCGTGTGTCCTACCTTCAGAGGGGTCCCCTTGCAGAGGATGCAGGAACGATCCTGGCAGCATGCTTCAGTGTTTGTAGCTGATGGTGGCCATTTTCCCTTAGTCTGGCTGGTCTCAGGTTGATGGCTATGTTTGTGTAGCTGGATGATGTCACAGGGGCAATTTTCCCTTTAGTCTGGCTGGTATCCTGTTGGTGGCCATGTTTGTGTAGCCAGATGATGTCACGGGGCAATTTTCCCTTAAGCCCCGTACACACGCAACGGTTATCGGCCGACCGATCGTCTGTCTTTTGTCCAGAGTTGTGTTTTGTTGGTTGGAATGTGCCTAGACTGCACATGAATTTTCTCGCCCAACAAAATTCTACTTCAGAAGTGATGTCATGTGTTGGTTTGCTTTCTTTGTGTTCTTTCTTCACTGAGCATACCCAGACTTGCTCATCAGATTTTTCCCTGTCGAAATCTGTACTGACTGCATGAAAATCGGCCGTTGTGTTGACGGCCAACAAAAATTGTATAGTCTGCACACATATTTTGTTCGGCCGAAAAGTCGGAGTTGGTTGTTGGAAGCATCATACTAGCAAGCTGAAAATCGGCAGATCGGTCGTCGGGCAAAAATTCCCTGCCAATTTTCGACACGTGTGTACGGGGCTTTAGTCTGGGAGATGCTGAATCAACTGAAGCCTTGTGGGGATGCCAAAGCTCCTCCCTTGAGGACTTCCTCTCAGAGAAGACCAATTGTCCCAAGGGCTATTCTACCATCCTGCTTTACAATTGCTGATTTTAATGGCTTAGCTTTTGAAAGCCAGGTACTGAGGGATAGAGGTTTGGATCAGTGATCCCTACTATGGTGAAGGCGAGGAAATCGTCTTCCAGCAACAAATACCATCGTACATGGAAAGCGTACATTTCTTGGTGTGAGTCGATTGGTGCTCATCCTCAATCCTTTTCTGTGGCTTGGATCTTAACCTTTGTTCAACAGGGCATTGATCAGAAGTTGGCCTTGAGTACCATCAAGGGCCAGATGTCTGCCTTGGCAGTCTTCTTTCAGCGACCTCTAGGCACGCACTCTTTACTTCGTACCTACATTTAGGGGGTTTGACGTGGTTCCACCTGTACAGTCTCTTTAGCCTCCATGGGATTTAAATTTAGTGATTTTGATTTTCCAGAAACCTCCATTTGAGATTCCCTTGCCTATGTTCTCCCAGAAGGTGGCATTCTTGGTGACTAATTACCTCAGCCCGCAGGGTATCGGAGTAGGCGGCATTATCCTGTCGCAGTCCCCATTTGGTGGTCCATATTGATAAAGTGGTTCTTCATCCCTGTCCATCATTCATGCCCAAAGTTGTCTCTGACTTCCATTTGAATGAGGACATTGTGTTGCCTTGCTTGTGTCCCAAGCAGGCTCATCCCAAGGAATTTGCTTTGCGTACCTCGGATGTAGTTTGTGCGATTCAGGCGTATCTGGCAATTACGGGGTCCTTTCGGAGGTCAGACTCGCTTTTTGTGGTTACGGACAGACCAAGGAATGGGCTGGCGCTTCTTAAGCTACTCTCTTCAGATGGATCAGAGAGACGTTGACTCAGGCCAATTCCATTAAAGGTCAGGTTCCACCTTTCCCTGTCACGGCGCATTCTACTCGGACGCAAGTTTGCAAGGTGGCCACTTGGTCGTCGGTGCATACCTTCAAAAAATTCTATAAGGTAGATACTTTGGCATCTGCGGATGCTTCTTTTGGCCGCATAGTTTTGCAGGCTGCTGTTTAAGAGGGGCTGTTCCCTCTTGAGGGGTGTTTTTTCTTTAACAGAAACAACAAAAAAAAGAACAAGGCGCCCGGTGTACTCCAAAATTCAATAGATGCCTTTTGTTGATACCTCAGTCCTTGAAAGACTCCTGGGATCAGAGTGAAATCGGTATAGCAACTGGGGAAGAGGGAGCGCTTCTGGTTAAGGCTATCAAGCAAGGTTTATATAAATATAACTGAAAATATATAAATAAATAAAATAATTGTGTCCTGAGTATAAGACACTTCACATAGGGAAAGTTCAAATTTAAAAAACAGTTTATTATTCAATAAAAACAACCATCAGGGGTTAAATTAGGCACTGGATCACAACTCAGATGGAATGTCAGGCTGAACCTGTCTACTTGGCCCGCAGCTGCCAGATCACAGAGTGCCGTGGATGGCAGGGAAACGGCACATCAGCTGTTGTAACAATCAGGGCGGCGTGTAATCCGGAGGATAGGACCGTGTGTCAGCGTGGGGCTGGATGGAACCGATGGGGGCGCAGGTGATGACGTCAATCACCTGCGCACAGGAGACAGGCTTGAGCAGACAACCGTTGTCAGTTAACGATCCCATCACCATGACATGTTTCGAGCCTCAGCGCCTTGTCAAAGTCAGGTCATGTGTCTTGGCTCTTATGTTTATTTTCCCCACCCCTCATTTTTGCTTTTGGATGTCCCACTAGTTATTATTTATGGAGCGCTGTGTCCGTCGATGTTCAGAGAGAAGGATTTTACGGTAAGTACAAAAAATCCCTTTTTTTTTTTTTTTTTTTTTTTTCCAGGCTGCTGTCTCGGTTTTTTTTTTTTTTTTTTTTTTCATGAAAGCCATTGGCAATGGCCCTCCTGCACATTAATGTAGTGTTAGGCTGGTCAGTGAATTAAAACCATTGTACTAGAAAATGTCTGACCTGTTTAAACTTGGGGTCCCTCTATTTAGGATAAAAAAACATTTTGTGAAAGTATTTATACAAAATACTTTGAGGCAAATTTACCAAAATCTGGAGCAGCTGTACAATCCGCTTCTAGATTTAATTTTCATAGCTTAACTTGAGCTGAAGTTAGAAGCTGCTATAGCTTACAAACTAAAACTGCATTTGTTTTGCCTTTTTGTACATTTCTTTGTCGTACATTCCAGGATATAGAGTATGTTCACATCCATTATGATTTCACCTTGAGATGATTGTACACTGGCAAAAAGACATGCATTTCCTCCTAGGCATAACTCTTCCCATCCAGGCAAGACTTCAGTTTTTTTTTTTTTGTTTATTTGTTGGTGTCTTAGGTGATTGTCATGCCCGTGCAGTCTCTCTACACTGCCCATGGCTTAGTACGTCCAGAAGAATGGTACCTGGACACTGCAGTGTTGCTGGTTGTCACCATACTCTGCGTACAAGGACCCTCTGCAATGATATATAGCCTTGCGGTCCGGCAGGGTGTTATACAAGTCCAGGGCGGACAAAATCTGAAGACCTTTGTGGTATGCACTGCCATGATTGGGGAAGAATAGACCCACCTTGAGGGGGTCTTGAGACAGGTAATGGTGAGTGCCTTGGCATTTAGCCTTGCCGGTACCTTCTCCCTACGCTTGTGCCTCACAATTTCCCCCCCCCCCCTTTCCCAATGGTGGGATAAGGGCTGTACTATGGGCTTCCCTTTTTTATTGGCCTTCTTTTTTACGCATTACGGAAGTCAATCAAAGCCAGTGACGAAAGTGCGAGGAGGGGCAGAGCCCCGTTGTCTGTCTGTAGAAGCAGACTGAGGCTGGGGAGCTAGCCCCAGTGAGTGCACCAATAGGAAGCCACTTCCTATGGAGGCAATCACCAGAGAGAATGAGCCAGAAGCTCTGGCAGGGGACCCGCGAACAGGAGGTTCTGGGCCGCTTTGTGCAATTCCATTGCATAGAGCAGGCAAGTGTAAACCTGTGTTTTTTTTTTGGTATTTGCATTTAAAATTTTAAGGGTGATTCAGCTTGCCCGACTGCATTGGTCAGTTCCCATACACAGATCAAAGTTCGAACCATGTGGGGGCACTGTTTAAACAGATGTCAATATCGACTTCTGTTCAACTGCCCTGTCAGATTTTTGCTTCTAGATCAACGCTGATCATTGTATTCTGAAGTTGGGAGGAGTCTCCCCACTTTCAGAATACAAAGACACAGTGGGGAAGATTTTCCCATCCTCAAATGTGTGTTTGGGGGACTTGGGTTGCACTGAAAAAACTGACCCATGTATAGGCAGCCTGCCCTGTAAGCACGCTACGCAACGCTACGGCTGTGACATACATCGTCAGGGAGGCACCAGAAGTCCAGCTGTTCAGAAGGAAGTAGATCTCAAATATGTTCCTGCAGTGTCCACATTCCAAGTGTGGAAAATTGGCAGGCAGGCAGACCCAGTCTCTTTTCACAAGGTCCGATCTTCAATTTTTCTTTACCAGTCGCCGGCTTTACTGGCAAGGCTGTTGAATCCAGGGTCTTGAGAGACAAGGGAGTCTCTGATGGGGTTGCCCCTACTCTTTTAAAGGCTAGGAAGGGGATATTTACCACAGGTATTGCAAATTTTGTTTTGACTGGTGTGAAGGTCATCTTCCTCGTCATTATTTTATGGATCACATGCTGGCTTTTCTCCAATCTGTTCCCACTCAATCCAAACCCTGATAGACTCCAAAGGTCAGATTTTGGCTTTGGTGATCCTGGGACCAATTGTCTCACATTTATTGGTGCCTTTATGTAAGAGGTCACATGTATTGTATTGTTCCTACAGTCAAGACTTTGATGACTCCATGGGACCTAAACTGGGTGCATTCTGTTTTACAGAAATCACCTTTTAAACCCAGTTAGGGGAGTCTTATTTCCCTTCTGAATCGTAAGGGGTTTTTATGGTGTCCATTACTTCGGCTTGAAGAGTCTAAGAATAGGTTGTTTCCTATAAAGAACCATTCTGGTTATTAATCATAAGGTGGTGCTAGCACCTCAGCTGTCATTTCTTCCTTAGAAGATTTCTTCGGTTTATCTAAGGGAATTGCTACCTTCTTTCTGTCCCAAACCTTTGATGCTGGGGGAAAAGGCTCTTCACACCTTGGATGTGTGGCTCGCGCTGTCGGGTGTTAGTAATGTTGACTGCTGCAATTTGTCCATCTCTTTCCCTCTTTGTTTTTTAAAGACCCAAGGAAGGGGTCACACTACCATTTCTTGGCTTAAAGTGCAGTGTTCCACAATTTCAGTGATATCTCCTTCTACCAGCAATGATGGTGCAGACTACTATGTCAGGAGGTTTAAACCTGTTCTAGTTTTGCTTGGGGCTTTTTAACGTATTTCCTTCCCCTCATATTCATTGCTTTGATCATTTCATCTCTATCATAATGGATATAAAGATACCCTGGAATGTAGAAAAAATTTGGGATTTTTGGTTTATCTGTAAAATATACCTAGGAGGAGATGGGGGAGGTGGATAGAATCGGCGCTACCTTATAAAATAGGACAGTGATGTGTCCAAACCATAGAGTGTCACTCTATAAATTAGTGCAAAGAAAAAGTGCCAGTGCAAAGTGTATTTTTATCAATAAAAAGCCGTGCGGATAAATTATGGCTGGGTAGGTTAAAAACCACAAAGTGCTGGTGAAAGATATTTAATGTAAAGTGACAGATATAGTGATAATAAAAATTATCAATAAATATTGGGTAAAAAATTACAAACGTGTGCTAAAATCAAGTGAGCAAAGTGCTTGTGGTAAAGAATCGAGTGCTGGCGTTCCAATTGGTCCACTAGGGGTCGCACTCACCCTTTAAAGAAAATACCAGCAATTAGCTATCCACCAAAGGGGTCCGTAATAGACTCCCAGATGTGTCTCCTGGAGGTCTTCACAGACGTGCGGGTCCCATCTGGGTGTTAAAACATAGGAGCCCCATGGTGCAGTATATACTTGGTAAATCACAAGAAAAGTAGTAGCAACTCACAGTGAGGAAAGTAGCCGATCGATTCAGAGTGTAGTAAGCAGCGCCGGGGAGCTTCCGCGGTTGTAAGGTAGCGCCAATTCCAACCACCTCTCCCATCTCCTATAAATCTTGACCCCTAATTTTTTAGGGGTTGGTTGGTGGCTGCTTCCTATTGTCTTAAAAACAACCCTCTCTGGAATTCTGGAATAATCCATAGCGCTGGTCTCCCCCCCCCCCCCCCTTTTTTTTTTTATTTTACTCGGTGTCCTGTCACCTGAAGGTGGCAGCAGGTATGATAACAACCTGCGTCATGTGATGTACTCTAAGAAAATGAATTTACAGGTAAACCTAAAATCACATTTTTTTCCTGCTATAAAATACTTTTTCTTTAAAAAAAAAAAAATTCAGGTCTCATATGTAATAACATTTGTTGGAATGCAAAGAGTTGAGTAAAATCCTGCATACCTAAACTTCATGTTTTGATTGCCCTTTACTTTAAAAAGTTAAAATATTTTGATGAATAAGCCGGACCAGTTTGTAGCTTCCCTAATTCTCTTTTCAGAATACAGGTACTCTTTAGAGATACAATTACATTTGATAAGTTGATAAACACATCACTTTTGTATATTAACACATATTTTGTTTGTTTAGTTTTAACCAGTTGGATTTGCCAGCCTATGAGAGTTATGAGAAGCTACGTCACATGCTGCTTTTGGCCATTCAGGAGTGTTCTGAGGGGTTCGGCCTGGCCTAGGAACACCCCGCTGTATAATGTTTTCTACTGTTGGACTTTAAAGAGGAAAAAAGCAAAACCAAGCCATGCATCTATCTTGCTCACCCTGCTGGCACCAAGAAGAGGGACTTGCCTTCTAAAGCTGCCGCCTGTCTCCGGTTCCCTTCCAATGGCGAACTGGCTGTACTGAGACTTGAAATCACTGCTCTGGGGAATGTAGAGAACGGAGAGGAGCAGGGGGAAAATTATATATAAGTATATAAATATATATATTTTTCTGTTTTGCTTTTCTTCAGTTTTGCCTAAGGATGAGTTGACACGCTCAGCTCTTCAAAAAGAAAAAAAAAAAAAAAAAAGAAGAAAAAACCTCAACGCAGGGTAGAGAAGCTGGTGAAAATGGTAACGTAAATTCTGCAAATATGTGAAAACACAAAAGAACCTTTGGAAGAGGAGAAAACTAGAGCACTCTATGAAATAGCCACTATTCCCTACGCTATTTTTTCAGCTTCAAATAAAAATTCGGAGGTGTTTACCTGTAAATAAACCACTGAATGGATTTACCTGATCAATACAGTTTTTATTTCTTCATGCCCCGTTTCTGGTGGTGGTTGGAAGGATTTGGGGGAAGGTTTGAGAAGGCGAGTTGGATGAAAGGTCTAAGTGGCAGGATCAAACGACAGAGCCTATGAAGTCTGAAAGACCACTGGGTTGAGAAGGGCTGACAGCCATTAACTAGTGTGGCCTTTAGATCTTGCGAAGACATTTCCCATCTTCTGTTAGATCTATTCTTTGTGAGCGTGTGAAGTGATAGGACACATGAGATGCAGAGGGGCAGTTAAATTGCAGATCCAGATGAGCAATTGGAGAGCAAAATGTAAACACAATCTAGCCAAGGTTTAATCCCCCCACCCCATATTTATTTTTTTTTTCTTTTTCCCCATCCCTGTTCATTTTTTGAGGTTTGAATTGCTAGGATTTTTTTTAAATTTCTTTTAAAAATGCAAAATTGAGAAGATGAAGAAAAAGACTTATCGGAAGTTTTTTGCTGCAAGTTTGAAACACTGGGAGAGGTGTGGCTACCATGATTGTTAGGTAGAAGCGCGGGAGGGAAGTTGGGCGGGGCTGTTTTGGTCGGACTTCTTGTCATTCTGCTGGAAAAGTGTTAAATTTCGGCCTGGTTTTCCTAGCTCACTCCTCACATGCTGTGCACGGAATCATGCACTTGTGTCAACTAGACCGTTCAGGAGAAATGAAGAAAGTGGTTAAATAAAGGTTTAGTTTGAAAGCCAATAAGCCTTGGTGTCTTTGTGTGTGTGATGGAGTAAAGCTTTGTCTGTTTTTTTTTTTTTTTTTGCTAGTATTTTAATAGCGCTTTGGAACAAAGCTGCAGAATATATTATGTCCAAGCATATTTTTTTATGGATTTTCAGTATAACTTAAATCTGGGGTCGGCAACCCACCCCCCCCGATACAGATGTGAATGTAGCCTTTGAACACGGTTAAATAACTAGTACTTTTGAACCAATTTGTTTTTCTAAAGCAGTACCAAACCCTTTTATAAAGTTGTAGATACCTTTTAAAAGTTCTAAAGTAGTAGTTACCAACCCTGTTATAAAGTAGTAGCTCTATTTAGTACTATTTAGAACTTCTATTGGCAACTACAGCTTTTAGAAAAAACTCACTAACTCCTGACATGTACAGTGGCTTTTTTCTTTTTTTGCAGTCTAAAAAATTATTAAAAAAAAATGCACAAGGGCAATAACTTGGCACTATTAAGTACAAGCAGTGTATTTGTATAGGATATAGCTTGCATCTAGGTATGAATTTCTAACTAAGCAGCCAGAGCACTGTATTTCCAGATGTTGCAGATCTAAGAACTGCAGCTGTGACGGTAGCATCCCTATCCTCCTCCGCACCCATTCACAAAAGGCCTTGTACTTTTTTTTTTTTTTTTTTATAGAATACATAGTGGTCCATGAATGAAGGAGTGGAGAACATGTTGCATCAACACAACTCTCATGCTACATTCACAGGACACCTTGTAAAATAAACAATTATTATTTTTTTTTTTTTTTCAGAATACATAGAAAAATAAGACCTTGGTAAATATGTGAGGGTACAGCTCAATCTTAAAAATGAGATCTCTCAACCAAAGAAATTGCTTGTGGGACTTTTAAAAAGATGCAACAAACACCAACAAATCAACAATTATATAAAAATCTGATTTTCTTTCGTTCATTGACAGACACAGCTCTTCATCATCTTGACTATGTGGGTTATACTGCCCCCCTACAAGAGTAGGACACTAGGCTTAAAAGAACGTGCCTAGGCCTATGGGGCAGTCCCAGGGGGTATACCCCCTTTCTCTGCTATAGGTACTCAGATTTTTTCTGCCTAGTCAGGAGTAAGGACTTGGTTCCTTCCTGGGATCACTGGTTCTTTTCAGCTCACCAGAGGCCTTTTCATCCCTTTGGGCCTCAAGACATAGGATCTAAACCCTTCAGAGCCTCCACCGGGGGTTCTAAGAGGACCTGGTCCGGCAAGCCATGAGCAGGTTCTGCCAGACCTTCAGACAAGGCTTCCTCCACATGATTCTTGGAGTTCAGCTTTAATTTAAAATAGTGTGCCTAAAATACATAATCGTATGGGATTGGAGCTGATCTGTGGTCTGAGGCACATGCATTCAAGCCCTGAACTGATCTGAGGTTTAAAGTGTGTGTTGATATGCATTAAGGATTATTTAGGGTTTGATCAAATCAAATCATGGAGGTGATCTGAGATGTGAAGGTGCTGAAATTGGGGTTTTGAGGTATGAAAGATGAAGGAATTGGGCAGACCTGCGTTCTGAAGCTGCAAGCATTGGGGCTGATCTGAGATCTGAAGGTTCAGGAATTGAGACTGATCTGCAGCCTGAAGATGCAGGAATTAGGGCTGAACTGCAGTCTGAAACTAAATGCATTGGGGCTCATTTGATGTGTGAAGGTGCAGGGACTGTGGCTGAAATTGGGGTGATCTTAGGTGTGAAGGTATAGGGGTAATATGAGGTGTCAGTGCTGGAAATGGAGCTGTTCTGGGGTGTGAAGGAAATGGAGTGATCAGAGGTGTTAAGGAATGGAGAATGATCTGAAGTGTAAAGGTCCAGAAATGTGGGTGATAAAGGTGTGAAGATAAAGGAATTGGGGCTGATCTGGGGTTTGAAGGTGCAGGAATGGGGTAATCTGAGAAGGCAAGGTGTAGGAATTGGGTTGATCTGAGGTGTGAAGGAGTGGTAATTGAATGGATCTGAACAAGGGTAAGTTACCATTTATTTCTCTTTCGTTCATTGACGGACACAGGGCTCCATGAATCATAGCTACTGAGTTATATTGCCTCCTCCAGAAGTAGGACTAGGCAGAACAAAAAACACCTAGCTTACGCCTGCCTGTGGGCCATCCTCAGCTGGTATATAACCCCCCCCCCCCTCTCTCTGCTCTATGTAATCGGTTTTAGGGTAAGTTACCATTTTATTTCTCTTTCATTCGTTGACGGACACAGGGCTCCATGAGTCATAGCTACTGGGTTATATTGCCTCCTCCAGAAGTAGGACTAGGCTGAACAAAAAACACCTAGCTTACTCCTGTGGGCCATCCTCAGCTGGTATATAACCCCCCCTGCTCTAGGTAATCGGTTTTAATCTGTCTAGTCAGGAGTAAGGACCTAGGCTCCCGGCTGGGATCTCTGCTCCTAGCAATTCTTTCTTCCTTATTTCTTTTTTGTGGTCCCCAAACGTTTTGCTGTACATTACCCTTTTCAGGAGTCACTTTCAAAAAAAAATGTGGACTAGTCCACTACTGGTGGACCCTCCTGTTTCCAGGTTGAACAAAGCTTCCATGATCCCAGTAGCGGAATCCCCATCCTTAAGGGACCCGGCTGATAGGAAAGCGGAGGCTGTGGCATGCAGCATGTTTACTATGGCTGATTCCACATTGTGGCCAGTCTTTGCCTCAGCTCTGGTGTCTCAGGCCCGAACTGAATGGACCAAGCTTTTGCGCCAGGGCCTGGGGGGTGAGCAGGTCCCCGCTGCTTATGTTGTTTTAGCGGACCAGTTGGTCCATGGGCTGCAGTTTATTTGGATACAGCTCCTGTGCTGTCCAAACTTTGTTTCAGCGGTGGTGATTAGTCGCGAGCTGTGACTTAAGAATTGGTCCGCAGACCAAGCCTCTAAGAAAGCTCTCATTGATCTGCCCTTTCAAGGTGATCGCCTGTGTGAGGCTACCCTGGATGACATAATTAGGGTATCACACGGGGGGGGGGGGGGGAGTACCTTCTTGCCATATCATACGAAAGGGAAGGAGCCTCAGACGGGGGCCCCCCTACTCAGCACATAAAAAAAAAATGTTGTGCTTCTGAGACGAAGAATAAGGTAAATAGATCTTTCAAATCTTCTCCAGGAGGCTCCAAGCATCCATGGTCTCATAAGCCTAGAGCTAGCTTCTCCGGACCTTAAGACAAGACCCCTTTAGCATGAAGTTCAATATTTGACCTCCTTCATGAGCGTCAAGGGGATCCACTAAATGATTCTTTTGGGGTACCCAGAAAGGGAACAAAGCTTGTCCTTTTCAGGTTTTTTTCAGAGATTTAATTCCTGCAAAGGTTCAGGTGATGTCCGAACTACCTACGGTCCCCTCTATCCCTGTCCAGGGAACTGATTTAGCTAGGTCTGATTTGAATTCTGACGATTGTGGTCCTTCCTCTATGACAAACGTTAGGAACCACAGGCCATTGTTCACCGGCTGCTGTCACACAGATAGTGCTCTCTCCTGTTTTGCATACAGATTCTGAGTCTGGTGGTATCCACATTAAAGACAGTTCTGTTTGCACAGTCCTACATGCAGCTCCTTTAGCAGGTTCAGCTCCACAGGAGGATACCGCGGTTTGTGGCGAGATCATGGGTTCCTCTGGTAGATGCCGCATGCGTCCATGGGCCATGGTAAGGCCAGTATACTCTTTGACTCAGGCTTCCTAACGCATTTCCTGTGAGGAATCAAGGGCATGGATCTTCCAATCAGTCTGGTGGCCATAAAACGTTCCTTGGGGGCTTCCTTTCAGAGAAGACCAGTTGTCCCAAGGGCTAATCTACCATCCTGCCTTAGTCACTGGTTTTTAATGGCTTAGCTATTGAAAGCCAGGTACTGAGGGATAGAGGTCTGTCTGGATCAGTGATCCCTACTATGGTGAAGGCGAGGACATAGTCTTCCAGCAAGAGATATACCATCGTACATGGAAAGCGTACATTTCTTGGTGTGAGTTGATTGGCGCTCATCCTCAATCCTTTTCTGTAGCTCGGATCTTAACCTTTCTTGGACAGGGCGTTATTCAGAAGTTTGCTTTGAATACGATCAAGAGCCAGTTGTCTGCCCTGGCAATCTTCTTTCGGTGACCCCTAGCCGTGCACTCTTTAGTTTGTACTTTTATTCAGGCTTGCCGCCATGGGATTTAAACTTAGTTCTTTTGGTTCTCCAGAAACCTCTATTTGAGAATATTCGGGAGATTCCCTTGCCCTTGACATTCTTGGCGGCTATTGCCTCGGCCTGCAGGGTATTAGAATTGGTGGCATTATCCTGTCGCAGTCCCTATTTAGTGGTCCATAGGGGCAAAGTGGTTCTTCGTCCCTGTCCATCATTACTTCCCAAAGTTGTCTCTGACTTGCATTTGAATGAGGACATTGTGTTGCCTTCCTTGTGTCCTAAGCCAGTTCATTCCAAGGAATTTGCTTTGCATACCTTGAATGTGGTTCGTGCGATTCGGGTATATCTGGCAGCTACTGAGTCCTTTCGGAGGTCAGGCTCGCTTTTTGTGGTTAGGACCAAGAAAAGGGTTGGCCGCTTCTTTGGCTACCATCTCCAGAGGGATCAGACAGACGGTGACTCAGGCCTATTTCATTAAAGGTCAGGTTCTCACTTTCCCTGTCACGGTGCATTCTATTCGGGCTCTTACTGCTTCTTGGGCTTTCCACCATCAGGCATCAATATCCCAAGTTTGCAAGGCGGCCACTTGGTCGTCGGTGCATAACTACACAAGATTTTAGTAGATTAGCATCTGTGGATGCTTCTTTTGGCCTCAAAGTTTTTTGTAGGCTGCTATTTAAGGGGCTGTTCCCTCTTGATGGGTGTTTTTCTTTTAAAACTTTTATTTCTCTTACTTCCTCCGACAGTCGCCGCCTCTTCATATTCGTCACATATGGGGTATTAGACTTTGCTCCGAAGGAGTAGCTAGGCAACAGAATATGTTAACATTAAAGCTTTTAACATATCCCACCCTCAAGGGGTGGTCCCCTCAGTCAATACCCTCCTCCTTCCTGCAACCATATCTCAGTTTCAATGTCTAGCTTGTCAGGAGTGGCTGGCTCTCTCTGTGCTGGGGCTTTGTGCCCCAGACTCTTTCTTCTTTTTTGATTTTTTGTTTGAGTTTTCTCTCTACCTTTACTTAGCTGTTCTTTTTGTCAGCATTAGTTAGTTCTTCTGATGAAGAGGATCATGCGGGCTGGGTCTCGGGCTGATCCCCCTGGTCGCAGGTCGTGGGTCAGTGGCTTCCCAGCCTGCCATCGAGCGTTCAGCCAGGTAACGCTCCTGGCACAGTGAACGACCCATCCCTGTTCGGTGCAGGGATGATTGGTGAGGTGGCTACCTCACTGGACGCTGTGCGGTTTCTTAACCCCCATTTTGTGCGTCTTGTATGCGACTCTCCCTGTCTCATGTGCAGCGGCTTGTTCGCCTGTGCGGGTCCCCCACGCCATTGAGAGGTAAGTGTATCTATGTGGGGACCTGTCTGTCTGGGGGGGTGTCAGTCTGGGACTGTGTAACCTGCCTCTGTTCACACTGTTTGTCTCCCTGTCACTCGGCTGCATGCTGTGGGCTGCAAGGGGGGGGAGAGCTGTGTGACACTGTGTGTCAGCTTTGTCAGTGTGAGAAGCTGTGTGCTGTGGGGCATGTTTTGTGGCATGTTTGGGCACTATACAGCGATCGCTGCGGCGATCTACCATGTTTTTCTATATATGGCTAAATGTGTGCATTACTGTACTGTGGAGCGGCGGTTTCGGCGCCATTTTGCCTACACTCGCTCCAGCCGCATGTTCTACATGCATGGCGGCCATTTTCTTGTAGCCTCCCATAGGCTTTAACAGAGCGCCCTGGTCACATCACTTCCTCTTCTCCTGGGTACACCGATCGAGGCAGCAGCAGCGGCGAGGGTCTCCTCAGGTTATATCCTTCCTATCCATTGCCTGTGTCAGTTTTATTGTACCTGTGGGGGTCTCATTGTGCTTGTGTGTGGTGCGGTGGGCTGCGCTCGCCGCGCTTGTTAAAGGGGCAGTTAACCCTTTATTATCCGGCATTTTGATATTGGGGCAATGGATTCTCAGGAGGGCAAATTTCCTACCGCCTTGGTGGATAGCCAGGGGACCGCTGTTTCCCCCCCAGGGGGGGATTTAGCCGCTATTGTGGCTGGCCTTGCTGCTCAGGTGCAGATGCTGGTGGCTGCTCAATCTACCAAGAGACCCAGAGTTTCTCTTTCCTCTGAGTCTGAGGGTGAAGGTGATGGGGCTGTTATGGCGGGGGTCTCCTTATCGGGGTCCCGCTCCTCCCTGGATCTAGTGGGGTCCGAGGTGGAGGCTGAAGTTGAAGGGGTTGATAATTCCTCCCCCTGTCTCGCATTAAGAGCTTGCAATCATGGATGAATTGATTGCTTCCATAAAACAAACGCTGCGTTTGCAGGATGAAGTGTGTCCCCCCGCTGCCTTGGCGGCTTATGGGACGCAGAGAAAACGCAGGACGCCACAGGTTTTTCCCTGCAATGATGATTTTCAGCGCGCTGTTAAGGAACAATGGCGCAATCTACGCAAACCTTTTGCTGTGCCAAGTAGGTTCAAGCTGCGTTATCCTTTCTCACCTTCCACTGATGAACGGTGGTGTGTGCCACCCCCTGTGGATCACGCAATTGCAGTTTTAAACAAATCTACTGCGATTCCTGCAGAGGATTCCCCGGTGTTCCGTGATGCCACGGATAGGAGATTGGAGTCTCTTGCCCGTCATACTTACTCTATTACGGGCTCTATGCTTAAGGCTCTGTTTGCCTCTCTCATGGCGGCCCAGGCTGTCGCAAGTTGGACACAGATGCTTAGGCGCGTCCTAGTGGCCGATTCGGCCTCGCCGGCGACCCTGGATATGGTGGATCAGATCCACCAGGGTGTCCTGTATCTGTGTGATGCGGACTTGGACTTAGTCTCGTTGGCTGCACGTGTGCACAGCGTGGCGGTGTTGTCTCGCCGTCTGGTTTGGTTGAAATGTTGGTCGGTGGACCAATCTTCACGTAAGACCTTAGCCAATCTGCCTTTTGATGGGTCTCGCCTTTTTGGGGAGTCCTTGGATGTGTTGATTAAGGGGATCACCGGAGGTAAGAGCACTCTTGCCCCATTTCCCCAAGGCTAAAGGGGCTTCTGGGAAGAAGCATGCTGATTTTCGGCCCCCTCAGGGGTCCTTTCGTGCCTTTCGGTCGCACTACAAGGGCAAACCGTTCAAAGGTCAAGGCTCTCAAAAGAAGCCCTGGTCTGGGAAACAGAAGTCCGGTCAGTCCGGATCCGCAGCCCATAACAGTGCGGCCTGAAGGGGCGCCCTCACCCAGTTTTGGGGTGGGGGGACGCTTGCTCGGTTTTCTTCAACCCTGGTTGACCCGCGTGCGGGACAGATGGGTTCAGGAGATCGTTCGATCTGGTTACAAGATCGAGTTTCTCTCTCGGCCGGAGAGCAGATTTTTTCCCTCAAATCTTCAGCTGTCTCTGGAGCGTTTACGGGACCTGCACCTGGCGGTGCAGGACCTGAGGGATCAGGGAGTGGTGGTTCTGGTGCCTCATCGGGACAGATTTCGGGGGTTTTATTCCAATCTGTTCACCGTGCCCAGGAAGGAGGGCAAGGTTCGTCCAATTCTGGACTTGAAGGCTCTGAACCGCTCTGTGCGGGTTCGCAAGTTCCGCATGGAATCCCTGCGGTCGGTGGTGGCTGCCCTGGTTCCGGGGGAATTCATGGCCTCCATCGATTTGAAGGATCCCCATTTTCGAGGGTCACCAGAGGTACCTTCGATTCGCCATTGCGGAGGACCACTACCAGTTCGTGGCGTTGCCTTTTGGTCTCGCCTCAGCTCCGCGGGTTTTCACCAAGGTGCTTGCACCGGTTCTGGCATTATTGAGGGCCCAGGGCATTTCTGTCCTGGGGTATCTGGACGACATTCTGGTTCGGTCTGCGACCAGCCAGGGTCTGGAGGAGGACCTGTCTGTCACGATGCAAACTCTGCAGGAGTTTGGTTGGACGATAAATTTTCCAAAGTCGACACTGAGTCCGTCGGTTCGTCTTCCCTACCTGGGAATGATCCTGGACTCGGTGCAGGCAAATGTCTTCCTGCCGGAAGACAAACTCAGAACTCTCCAGGAGGAAGTCAGGTCCCTCCGGGACGTTCCGCTCTCGTCTCTGCGGACGTGCATGAGATGTCTGGGATTGATGGTCTCGGCCTTCGAGGCGATTCCCTTCGCCCAGTTTCACACGCGGGGTCTCCAAGCGGAGATCCTGTCCATGTGGGACGGACGACCTCAATCTCTGGATCTTTAAATCTCGTTGAGTCATCGCACCAGAAGAGACCTTCTGTGGTGGCTCCAGTCCCCGATGGTGTCCGGGGGCAAGTCGTTTCGTCCTATCTCGTGGACGGTGATCACCACGGATGCCAGCCTGTCGGGCTGGGGTGGTGTTCTGGGCGTTCTGTCCGCCCAGGGAACTTGGTCGGAGGGGGGAGTCCTCCCTTCCGATCAACATTCTGGAATTGCGTGCGATAAATCTCTGTCTTCATCGCTGGACGGACCGGCTGCAGGGCTGCCCGGTTCGGGTGCAGACGGACAATGCCACGGCGGTGGCCTACATCAACCACCAAGGGGGCACCAGGAGTGCCCGAGCGGCTCGAGAAGTGGCCGACATTCTGACTTGGGCCGAGACTCATGTCCCGGCGATAACGGCGGTGCACATTCCGGGGATGGAGAACTGGTAGGCGGACTATCTGAGTCGCCAGACCCTGGATCAGGGGGAATGGTCTCTCCATCCGGCTGTCTTCCAGATGTTGTGCGCGAAGTGGGGTCTTCCAGATGTGGACCTGTTCGCGTCTCGTCTCAACAACAAGGTGAGGCGGTTCGTGGCAAGGACGCGCGACCCTCGGGCAGACGCGTCGGACGCGTTAGTGGCCCCGTGGCGTCAGTACAAGCTGATGTACGCGTTTCCACCGATTCGGTGGCTGTCAAGGTTCCTTCGCAGGTTACAATCGGAACACAGCACGGTGATTCTTGTGGCGCCGGACTGGCCTCGCCAGTCCTGGTACGCAGACCTCGTGAATCTGGCGGTCGACGCCCCGTGGCGTCTGCCTCTTCGAGACGATATCCTGTCTCAAGGACCGATATACCATCCTGCTTTACAGTTGCTGGCTTTGACGGCCTGGCTGTTGAGACCGAGGTCCTGAAGGAGAAGGGTCTCTCTCCGGAGGTCGTTCATACCTTGATCAACGCGAAGAAGTCTTCCTCGGGGAAGGTTTACTACAGTACTTGGAAGGCCTATTTTGCCTGGTGTGAGTCCAGGGGGTTTTCACCCCGCACGTACTCGGTTTCCCGAGTGCTGTCCTTCCTTCAAACAGGTGTCGATCAGCGTTTGGCGCTGGCTACGATAAAGGGTCAGGTGTCTGCGCTGGCCGTTCTGTTTTCAACGTCCAGTGGCTTCCAACTCCCTGGTTGGCACTTTTGTTCAGGGAGTGCGGCATCTGGTTCCTCCTAGGAAGGATCCTCTGCCCCCTTGGGACTTGAATCTCGTTTTATCTGTGTTACAACGTGCTCCTTTTGAACAGATCAGGGAGATCTCGTTGTCTGTTGTCCAAAAAGGTCGCCTTTTTGGTTGCGATCACTTCGGCTCGCAGAGTGTCGGAGCTGGCGGCTTTGTCCTGCAAGTCTCCGTATCTGGTTGTTCATTTGGATAAGGTGGTCTTGCGACCTAATCCTTCTTTTCTTCCGAAGCGAGTTTCAGAATTCCATCTTTATGAGGATATTGTCTTGCCTTCGCTGTGCGCGAAGCCTAAACATCCGAAAGAGGTGAGACTGCCTTCTTTGGATGTTGTTCGGGCGATAAGGGTTTACCTTAAATCGACTGAGTCTTTTCGGAGGACGGATTCCTTGTTTGTTCTTCCAGAGGGTCCTCGGAAGGGCATGGCGGCGTCGGCCTCTACCATCGCCAAATGGATCAGGCAGACCATTGAACAGGTATGTATTCAAGTAAAAACAAAACCTCCTGCGCTTAAGTGCTGTCTGATGGAGTAGAAAGAGGTGCACTGCAAACTCAGATGTAAAGAGAGCTGTTTGGTCTTGCTGCCCCCTTCAGGATCAAGGGTATCCAGAACCACTGGTAGAAAAGACAAAAAAAGAAAAAAGAGGGGCGCACCGACCTAGTGCATTACCATAAAAACTTTTATTAAAATATTAAAAGGTGTACAATATACTCACAAGACTGGTGTGGTACAACACACATCAAGAATAGCATATACAGTCTCCAAGGTAGCCAGGTCCCAATAGTGACAAATGGGCATACAGATAGTCGCATGGGGCTGCTGTGGCTAGTCTGACGCGTTTCAGGGGCGAGCCCCCTTCCTCAGAGCCAGAAAAGATGCTGCTAGATCACAAGCCGAACGGCCAAAGACTGAATGGGAGTAGGCCCCACCTCTTCCTGCTCCGCCTCAACCCTAAGGGCGGGACAGAGGGGAGGGGGAAGGTGAGAAAAGGGAAGAAGAGGGGAGAAGAGAAAGGAGAAGAATAAAACGGACACAACAGCAAGAAGGAGAAGGGGGGGAAAAGAAAAATGGGGATGCTGGGACAGGGAAAGAACATGGAAGGGGGGAGGGGGAGGGGAAGAGGGGAGGACAGAGAGGACACTTGTCCAGTCCGAGCCAAAACACACCCACCTTCCAAGGCCAGCTCGGACTATGTGATCAGCGGCAAAAGAAATATAATAGATAAAATAAATATACAGCAAATGAAACACTTGTTCGAACAAGAAAGGAGATAACAAACCAAATGTGACGGGTAATGCATTATGGTCAGAAGTGGTATACATATATACGTATATACATATACACATATAATAACTACATACGTATATATATATATATATATATACATGCACACATACATACATATACACTCACATATACACTCACATCAACAGTCAGTACTTTAGGTCTCTATTGGATCAGATGAGAACTCCACTGCTTATCCTGTGCATATCCACTAACAAGCAGAGCAGTGTCAGCCACCCCTGACCTACAGCCATGCAGGGGGGACACTACCCGTGGGAGCAGAGCATATACAGCTAGCCTGGCATGGTGCAAGAGGATCTCACTGGCCTCCACACACAAATAGTACCTGTGATCATGATGTGAGGAGGGCGCCGCTGGCCGGGACTAAAAGGGGTCTGCTGTATGTTGAAACATCCCTATTTGGATGGCTGCGTCCCTTCTCTGGGACGCACGCCAACCCGTACCCGTAAGTGAGAAACCGGAAGTGCGGGTGGATGCGATCCACCCGCATCACTTCCGCCATCACTACGGGGCGCCGCTCGGACCATTTCTCCACAAGTCATTAGCTGTGCTAGCCAGCAGTGGACATGGACAGAGCGGCGCTTACCCGACTCCGCCCTCCTCCTTGCATCTCTAAGCAAGTGGCTACAAGTGTGTATATATATATATATATATATATATATATATATATATATATAAAATGTCCGTGGTAAACAGGCAGGCTGCTCAAAAATAAGGGCAATGATGGCACCATTTGCATAAGCTTGCAAGGTACATATAGCATGATCAGGACACAATGACAAAAGAGTATATATAATAATAATTGTGATAATAATAAATAGAGGTAAATGATTGATTGATAACATGATGCAATAATACAACAATACCACTGAAAAATAATACTACATAAAGGAGATTTTTTGGGGGGGGGGGGGGGTTGAGAGTGAACCACATCTGAAAAATATATATAGTATAATACATTATAATATAATATAACATAATAATGGTGCCAACAAGCACAAACGCATATAGATTTATGCATACGTTTATGTTTAGGCATATACCTTCTATCTATATCTCTATCTATATTTGTTTTTTGTTTTTTGTGTGTGTCCTGCTCAAAATACATATACGGTGCAAGAAAAAAGTGCCAATGTGCCATCACTGTCTATAAGCAGGCCGCAGAAGGAAAACAGTTCCCCATGCGGACATGCATAATGTGGGAAGCATGCACTCAAACCAATACCAGCTGGTCTTTGTGTACATATGTCAATGCTAATACTAATGGCCAAAAATGGGCTGTTACAGCCATCTAACCCAAGAGGCTGTACCACAGAGGAACAAGGGAGCGAAGGAGGGGGGGGGGGGTAGATAAAGGGAGGGAAGAGATTTTATCACACCACTGTGTGCAGCTCAATCTCCTCATTTAACCCTTTCGGGGCTAGAGACCCCAGGGTGAATATCCAATAGGCCTCTCTGGTGCAGAGCCTTTGGTACTTGAGGCCTCCATCCAAATCTTTGTTGATGGCCTCTATCCCAAAAACCCTCAAGCCCTCAACGCTACTATTGTGTGCATCCAGAAAATGCCGAGGAACAGAATATTTGTCTTTCTGCAGAGTAATGCCACTTTTATGCTCACTAATTCTTACTCTCAAAGGTCTAGTGGTGCGGCCGACATAGAGGAGGCCACAGGGACAGAGCATCCCATAGACCACATGGGTGGTGCTGCAATTGATGAACTGATTGATTTTGTAGGTCTTTCCATCAATAGCTGCAATATCTTTTTTCCTGTGGCACATGTGTTCGCACGTGCCACAGTTGTTGACACCACACCTGTAGCACCCCTTTTGGTCAAAAATTCTGCCCCAGGCCCCATTTAGCCCATTGGTCTTCCTATCTCTTCTAACCCTACTAGGGGCCACCATGCTTCTAAGGTCCCTGGGTTTCCTAAATATAAGGTTCGGGTGTGGGGGTAAATGGTCTTTTAGCACAGGGTCCTGTTGGAGGATTTTCCAGTTCCTCTTCAGGACTTTCTGTATAACAGGGGCTTGGTTATTAAACCTAGTGCAGAATCTAACTTGTAACACCCCTTCTGTTCCATGATTTCCCACTTTCGCTGTATCCACCGGGAAAGCGTCATACAAGGACAAGTACTTTCTATAGGCCTCCTTTATGTGTTCGGCTTTGTATCCCTTTTCCTCAAATTTCTTACTTAAAATAGCTCCCTGTTCCTCATAATCAACCTTACGTGTGCATGTCCGCTTAAGCCTGCAGAACTGGCCGAAAGGGACATTTCTGATCCACTTGGGGTGATGATGACTACGGGCATGGAGAAACGAGTTCCCAGCACTAGGCTTGAAGTGTGTTTTTGAATAGATCAAGCCTTCGTTATCCACCCGAAGCTCAAGATCCAGAAATATCAAACACTCATCATCCAGCACATGAGTGAAAGCAATGCCATAGGGATTATCCGAACAGTAAAGCAAAAATTGCTGCAGCTGTTCATCGGATCCATCCCAGATGACTAGGATGTCATCTATGTAGCGTGCGAACAGGACCAGGTTTGCCCCAAAGGGATTGTTGGCCCAAATGAATTGGCTTTCCCAATATCCCATAAATAAGTTGGCATAGCTTGGGGCAAACCTGGCCCCCATGGCTGTGCCCTTGATTTGTCTGTAGTGGCTCCCAAGGAACGTGAAATAATTATGCATAAGCATATATTCAATGCCACTATACAGAAACTGAATTTGGGCATGATGGAATGCTTGGTCCTTAGTTAGAAAGTGCTGCACCGCCTGCAGGCCAAAGACATGTCCTATACTCGTATACAAGGACGTGACATCCAGAGACAGCCATCTGTAACCATCCTGCCATTTGTATGATGACAGGATGTCCAACATATGACCAGAGTCTTTGACATACGAAGGTAGTGTGGTGACTAGATCTTGTAGGAAATGATCCACATAACAACCCAGGTTGCTAGATAGGCTATCAATGCCGGCGATGATGGGCCTGCCTGGGGGATTAAGAGGGTCTTTGTGGATTTTAGGGATATGATAGAAGTGAGGGGTGACTGGATATTTGCGAAACAGGAATAAATACTCATCTTTAGTGATAACTTCACTCTTTAGAGCTACTTCCAGGAGCACCTGGAGTTCTTGCTTATACCTCGTAGTGGGATCACAGGGGAGTCTTTCATAAGTGGTGGTGTCATTCAAGAGCCTCTCAGCTTCCTTTATGTAGACTTCCCTGTCTTGAATAACCAGACTTCCTCCTTTATCCGCCTGTCTGATGACAACCTCCGTTCTATCTTTAAGTGCTGATAGAGGGCCTTTAAGATCAAGGTTCGATTGTGTGTTACCCATAGATTTTTTCTTGGGGAGATTTCCACACAAAGACCTAAATTCACTAAGGACGAGCTCATAGAAGGTGGAGATGAAATTCCCTTTTATCCAATGTGGATAGAACTTAGACTGTGGTCTAAAGGTGGTCTGGACAATTCCTGCATTGTCCATAGTATATAATGACTCTAAGTTCTCCAAACCCTCTATGGCGCCCTCGTCATACAGTGCTTCTAAAGCAGCAAGAGCTGAAACATCATCAGGGCCACAATAGAGGGGGGAGGGGGGAGGCGTGATGGAGGGGGGAAGAGGGGGAGGGGTTGATGAAATAACTTCCCTTCCATTCCCATCTTTATCCTTAAGCGCAAAAAAGCGTTTGATGGTTAAATTTCTCACAAACCTGTTCAAATCAATGAATAGTTCGAACAGGTTTGGAGGGTTTTCTGGAGCAAAATTTAGACCTTTCCTAAGTAGATCCAACTCTGCATCAGAAAACACTGATTGTGAAAGATTGAAAATTTTAATTGTGGAATATGCATCTAGTGTCTTCTCCTTCCTTTTGTGTTTCTTCCCACTTCTTCTCCCCCGCCTCGTGTGCTCTGACCTTTTCTTGTTGTGCTCCTTGTTGGTATTGTTCTCCTCGCTGCGGGTACTCGGTTCCCCGCAGCTCCTCTCCCTAAAAAAGGACCTGAGACAGTTTTGGTGGATGCCTCATCGCCTTTTGGGGTATCTGGAGCCACTAACCCGGGGCCCCCTCCCAAACTACTGCTAGGCATATCAGGGCTCTCTGGCAGATTGTCTCCTGATGGAGTAGTAGACTGGGGGTGGGGAGCCTTCTGAGGGACTTGGGTAACTTTAGCCCTACTGGGTTGTCCTCGACTTCCCTGATCCCTGTTATTATTGTTGTTTCTTTGCCCTTTACGGGGCTGATTGTCATCAGGCACACTGTTTTGTCTCATGCTGACCTCGTCATTGGCCCAACCATCATGGTTGGGGGTTACAAAGTCATATTTCCCTCGTATATGTTCCTTTTTGGAGAGTTTCTTGGGTCTAGTTCCCTGTGTATCCCCTTGATGGTAATGGCCTTTTCTATTCTGACCTTGGGAGTAGTGTTCACCGGATACAAAGTCCAACGCCCCCCGTCTCCAATTAAGTTCCCGCCCTTGTGCATAGTCACATTTATCCCTTTCAAATTTTGTGGATTTCTTGCTGATAAGGTCAGTCTCGTACTCTATCATCTGCTCATTGACCATGGTATCCCATGTGTCAAATGAGGTCAGATCAGTAAAGGATGCAAGTTCTTCTTGCAAACTGACAATATCTGCTCTAATGTCCACAAGAAATCTCTCCCTCTGTAGAATAATTAATTGTAGCCATGTTTTATTGAACTGGCGCATTTCCTCTATCCATCTATCTCGAAGATCTTTATCAAGGAAGTCACAGACTTTAGTTATTCTCAAACCTCTCGGTATTCTGTTCACTTCCATATATTTTTGTAGGATAGTAATGTCCCACCATTGGGTCATCTCTTTTTCTAACAAGTGTTTCAGACGATAGAAGGCCGAGACCATTCTATCTTCCCTATCCAACACGACTGGATCCAAATTCTGCTCATTCTCATTAGTGTCACATGTCTCATATGAGTCAATACTGCTTAAAAAACCTTTGGCTAAAGACGAACGTCTCAACAGTCTTTCTTCAATAGATAAAACAATTTTCCTTGGAAAAACACAGTACCTCAATCTTCTTTCCAAAGATGCGTACTCAGCTGCTGGAGTCCCCAAGAGAAAAAAGTATGTATTCAAGTAAAAACAAAACCTCCTGCGCTTAAGTGCTGTCTGATGGAGTAGAAAGAGGTGCACTGCAAACTCAGATGTAAAGAGAGCTGTTTGGTCTTGCTGCCCCCTTCAGGATCAAGGGTATCCAGAACCACTGGTAGAAAAGACAAAAAAAGAAAAAAGAGGGGCGCACCGACCTAGTGCATTACCATAAAAACTTTTATTAAAATATTAAAAGGTGTACAATATACTCACAAGACTGGTGTGGTACAACACACATCAAGAATAGCATATACAGTCTCCAAGGTAGCCAGGTCCCAATAGTGACAAATGGGCATACAGATAGTCGCATGGGGCTGCTGTGGCTAGGCTGACGCGTTTCAGGGGCGAGCCCCCTTCCTCAGAGCCAGAAAAGATGCTGCTAGATCACAAGCCGAACGGCCAAAGACTGAATGGGAGTAGGCCCCACCTCTTCCTGCTCCGCCTCAACCCTAAGGGCGGGACAGAGGGGAGGGGGGAAGGTGAGAAAAGGGAAGAAGAGGGGAGAAGAGAAAGGAGAAGAATAAAACGGACACAACAGCAAGAAGGAGAAGGGGGGGGAAAAGAAAAATGGGGATGCTGGGACAGGGAAAGAACATGGAAGGGGGGAGGGGGAGGGGAAGAGGGGAGGACAGAGAGGACACTTGTCCAGTCCGAGCCAAAACACACCCACCTTCCAAGGCCAGCTCGGACTATGTGATCAGCGGCAAAAGAAATATAATAGATAAAATAAATATACAGCAAATGAAACACTTGTTCGAACAAGAAAGGAGATAACAAACCAAATGTGACGGGTAATGCATTATGGTCAGAAGTGGTATACATATATACGTATATACATATACACATATAATAACTACATACGTATATATATATATATATATATATACATATACATGCACACATACACACATACATACATATACATGCACATATACACTCACATCAACAGTCAGTACTTTAGGTCTCTATTGGATCAGATGAGAACTCCACTGCTTATCCTGTGCATATCCACTAACAAGCAGAGCAGTGTTAGCCACCCCTGACCTACAGCCATGCAGGGGGGACACTACCCGTGGGAGCAGAGCATATACAGCTAGCCTGGCATGGTGCAAGAGGATCTCACTGGCCTCCACACACAAATAGTACCTGTGATCATGATGTGAGGAGGGCGCCGCTGGCCGGGACTAAAAGGGGTCTGCTGTATGTTGAAACATCCCTATTTGGATGGCTGCGTCCCTTCTCTGGGACGCACGCCAACCCGTACCCGGAAGTGAGAAACCGGAAGTGCGGGTGGATGCGATCCACCCGCATCACTTCCGCCATCACTACGGGGCGCCGCTCGGACCATTTCTCCACAAGTCATTAGCTGTGCTAGCCAGCAGTGGACATGGACAGAGCGGCGCTTACCCGACTCCGCCCTCCTCCTTGCATCTCTAAGCAAGTGGCTACAAGTGTATATATATATATATATATAAAATGTCCGTGGTAAACAGGCAGGCTGCTCAAAAATAAGGGCAATGATGGCACCATTTGCATAAGCTTGCAAGGTACATATAGCATGATCAGGACACAATGACAAAAGAGTATATATAATAATAATAGTGATAATAATAAATAGAGGTAAATGATTGATTGATAACAT
Source organism: Pelophylax lessonae (assembly GCF_965119305.1). NCBI lineage: Eukaryota > Metazoa > Chordata > Amphibia > Anura > Ranidae > Pelophylax > Pelophylax lessonae. Next base: position 234,255,810 of record NC_138774.1, read on the forward strand.
GATGCAATAATACAACAATACCACTGAAAAATAATACTACATAAAGGAGATTTTTTTGGGGGGGGGGGTTGAGAGTGAACCACATCTGAAAAATATATATAGTATAATACATTATAATATAATATAACATAATAATGGTGCCAACAAGCACAAACGCATATAGATTTATGCATACGTTTATGTTTAGGCATATACCTTCTATCTATATCTCTATCTATATTTGTTTTTTGTGTGTGTCCCGCTCAAAATACATATACGGTGCAAGAAAAAAGTGCCAATGTGCCATCACTGTCTATAAGCAGGCCGCAGAAGGAAAACAGTTCCCCATGCGGACATGCATAATGTGGGAAGCATGCACTCAAACCAATACCAGCTGGTCTTTGTGTACATATGTCAATGCTAATACTAATGGCCAAAAATGGGCTGTTACAGCCATCTAACCCAAGAGGCTGTACCACAGAGGAACAAGGGAGCGAAGGAGGGGGGGGGGGGGTTTGGGGGGGGTAGATAAAGGGAGGGAAGAGATTTTATCACACCACTGTGTGCAGCTCAATCTCCTCATTTAACCCTTTCGGGGCTAGAGACCCCAGGGTGAATATCCAATAGGCCTCTCTGGTGCAGAGCCTTTGGTACTTGAGGCCTCCATCCAAATCTTTGTTGATGGCCTCTATCCCAAAAACCCTCAAGCCCTCAACGCTACTATTGTGTGCATCCAGAAAATGCCGAGGAACAGAATATTTGTCTTTCTGCAGAGTAATGCCAGGGAATTTCATCTCCACCTTCTATGAGCTCGTCCTTAGTGAATTTAGGTCTTTGTGTGGAAATCTCCCCAAGAAAAAATCTATGGGTAACACACAATCGAACCTTGATCTTAAAGGCCCTCTATCAGCACTTTAAGATAGAACGGAGGTTGTCATCAGACAGGCGGATAAAGGAGGAAGTCTGGTTATTCAAGACAGGGAAGTCTACATAAAGGAAGCTGAGAGGCTCTTGAATGACACCACCACTTATGAAAGACTCCCCTGTGATCCCACTACGAGGTATAAGCAAGAACTCCAGGTGCTCCTGGAAGTAGCTCTAAAGAGTGAAGTTATCACTAAAGATGAGTATTTATTCCTGTTTCGCAAATATCCAGTCACCCCTCACTTCTATCATATCCCTAAAATCCACAAAGACCCTCTTAATCCCCCAGGCAGGCCCATCATCGCCGGCATTGATAGCCTATCTAGCAACCTGGGTTGTTATGTGGATCATTTCCTACAAGATCTAGTCACCACACTACCTTCGTATGTCAAAGACTCTGGTCATATGTTGGACATCCTGTCATCATACAAATGGCAGGATGGTTACAGATGGCTGTCTCTGGATGTCACGTCCTTGTATACGAGTATAGGACATGTCTTTGGCCTGCAGGCGGTGCAGCACTTTCTAACTAAGGACCAAGCATTCCATCATGCCCAAATTCAGTTTCTGTATAGTGGCATTGAATATATGCTTACGCATAATTATTTCACGTTCCTTGGGAGCCACTACAGACAAATCAAGGGCACAGCCATGGGGGCCAGGTTTGCCCCAAGCTATGCCAACTTATTTATGGGATATTGGGAAAGCCAATTCATTTGGGCCAACAATCCCTTTGGGGCAAACCTGGTCCTGTTCGCACGCTACATAGATGACATCCTAGTCATCTGGGATGGATCCGATGAACAGCTGCAGCAATTTTTGCTTTACTGTTCGGATAATCCCTATGGCATTGCTTTCACTCATGTGCTGGATGATGAGTGTTTGATATTTCTGGATCTTGAGCTTCGGGTGGATAACGAAGGCTTGATCTATTCAAAAACACACTTCAAGCCTAGTGCTGGGAACTCGTTTCTCCATGCCCGTAGTCATCATCACCCCAAGTGGATCAGAAATGTCCCTTTCGGCCAGTTCTGCAGGCTTAAGCGGACATGCACACGTAAGGTTGATTATGAGGAACAGGGAGCTATTTTAAGTAAGAAATTTGAGGAAAAGGGATACAAAGCCGAACACATAAAGGAGGCCTATAGAAAGTACTTGTCCTTGTATGACGCTTTCCCGGTGGATACAGCGAAAGTGGGAAATCATGGAACAGAAGGGGTGTTACAAGTTAGATTCTGCACTAGGTTTAATAACCAAGCCCCTGTTATACAGAAAGTCCTGAAGAGGAACTGGAAAATCCTCCAACAGGACCCTGTGCTAAAAGACCATTTACCCCCACACCCGAACCTTATATTTAGGAAACCCAGGGACCTTAGAAGCATGGTGGCCCCTAGTAGGGTTAGAAGAGATAGGAAGACCAATGGGCTAAATGGGGCCTGGGGCAGAATTTTTGACCAAAAGGGGTGCTACAGGTGTGGTGTCAACAACTGTGGCACGTGCGTACACATGTGCCACAGGAAAAAAGATATTGCAGCTATTGATGGAAAGACCTACAAAATCAATCAGTTCATCAATTGCAGCACCACCCATGTGGTCTATGGGATGCTCTGTCCCTGTGGCCTCCTCTATGTCGGCCGCACCACTAGACCTTTGAGAGTAAGAATTAGTGAGCATAAAAGTGGCATTACTCTGCAGAAAGACAAATATTCTGTTCCTCGGCATTTTCTGGATGCACACAATAGTAGCGTTGAGGGTTTTTGGGATAGAGGCCATCAACAAAGATTTGGATGGAGGCCTCAAGTACCAAAGGCTCTGCACCAGAGAGGCCTATTGGATATTCACCCTGGGGTCTCTAGCCCCGAAAGGGTTAAATGAGGAGATTGAGCTGCACACAGTGGTGTGATAAAATCTCTTCCCTCCCTTTATCTACCCCCCCCAAACCCCCCCCCCTCCTTCGCTCCCTTGTTCCTCTGTGGTACAGCCTCTTGGGTTAGATGGCTGTAACAGCCCATTTTTGGCCATTAGTATTAGCATTGACATATGTACACAAAGACCAGCTGGTATTGGTTTGAGTGCATGCTTCCCACATTATGCATGTCCGCATGGGGAACTGTTTTCCTTCTGCGGCCTGCTTATAGACAGTGATGGCACATTGGCACTTTTTTCTTGCACCGTATATGTATTTTGAGCGGGACACACACAAAAAACAAATATAGATAGAGATATAGATAGAAGGTATATGCCTAAACATAAACGTATGCATAAATCTATATGCGTTTGTGCTTGTTGGCACCATTATTATGTTATATTATAATGTATTATACTATATATATTTTTCAGATGTGGTTCACTCTCAACCCCCCCCCCCCCCCAAAAAATCTCTTTTATGTAGTATTATTTTTCAGTGGTATTGTTGTATTATTGCATCATGTTATCAATCAATCATTTACCTCTATTTATTATTATCCCTATTATTATTATATATACTCTTTTGTCATTGTGTCCTGATCATGCTATATGTACCTTGCAAGCTTATGCAAATGGTGCCATCATTGCCCTTATTTTTGAGCAGCCTGCCTGTTTACCACGGACATTTTATATATATATATATATATATATATATATATATATACACTTGTAGCCACTTGCTTAGAGATGCAAGGAGGAGGGCGGAGTCGGGTAAGCGCCGCTCTGTCCATGTCCACTGCTGGCTAGCACAGCTAATGACTTGTGGAGAAATGGTCCGAGCGGCGCCCCGTAGTGATGGCGGAAGTGATGCGGGTGGATCGCATCCACCCGCACTTCCGGTTTCTCACTTCCGGGTACGGGTTGGCGTGCGTCCCAGAGAAGGGACGCAGCCATCCAAATAGGGATGTTTCAACATACAGCAGACCCCTTTTAGTCCCGGCCAGCGGCGCCCTCCTCACATCATGATCACAGGTACTATTTGTGTGTGGAGGCCAGTGAGATCCTCTTGCACCATGCCAGGCTAGGTGTATTTGCTCTGCTCCCACGGGTAGTGTCCCCCCTGCATGGCTGTAGGTCAGGGGTGGCTGACACTGCTCTGCTTGTTAGTGGATATGCACAGGATAAGCAGTGGAGTTCTCATCTGATCCAATAGAGACCTAAAGTACTGACTGTTGATGTGAGTGTATATGTGCATGTATATGTATGTATGTGTGCATGTATATATATATACGTATGTAGTTATTATATGTGTATATGTATATACGTATATATGTATACCACTTCTGACCATAATGCATTACCCGTCACATTTGGTTTGTTATCTCCTTTCTTGTTCGAACAAGTGTTTCATTTGCTGTATATTTATTTTATCTATTATATTTCTTTTGCCGCTGATCACATAGTCCGAGCTGGCCTTGGAAGGTGGGTGTGTTTTGGCTCGGACTGGACAAGTGTCCTCTCTGTCCTCCCCTCTTCCCCTCCCCCCTCCCCCCTTCCATGTTCTTTCCCTGTCCCAGCATCCCCATTTTTCTTTCCCCCCCCTTCTCCTTCTTGCTGTTGTGTCCGTTTTATTCTTCTCCTTTCTCTTCTCCCCTCTTCTTCCCTTTTCTCACCTTCCCCCTCCCCTCTGTCCCGCCCTTAGGGTTGAGGCGGAGCAGGAAGAGGTGGGGCCTACTCCCATTCAGTCTTTGGCCGTTCGGCTTGTGATCTAGCAGCATCTTTTCTGGCTCTGAGGAAGGGGGCTCGCCCCTGAAACGCGTCAGCCTAGCCACAGCAGCCCCATGCGACTATCTGTATGCCCATTTGTCACTATTGGGACCTGGCTACCTTGGAGACTGTATATGCTATTCTTGATGTGTGTTGTACCACACCAGTCTTGTGAGTATATTGTACACCTTTTAATATTTTAATAAAAGTTTTTATGGTAATGCACTAGGTCGGTGCGCCCCTCTTTTTTCTTTTTTTGTCTTTTCTACCAGACCATTGAACAGGCCTATGCTTTACAGGGGAAGGTTCCCCCTGTGCCTGTGAAGGCGCACTCGACTAGATCTCGGAGTACGTCTTGGGCCTGTCGTCATGGGGCTTCTGTAGCCCAGGTGTGTAAGGCGGCGACCTGGTCGACCGTACACACTTTCACAAAATTCTACAAAGTAGATGTTCAGGCATCGGCGGATGCTTCCTTTGGCCGCAAGGTTCTTAGTGCGGCAATTCCCTAGGGTCCCTTGTTGGGGACCTCTGGCTGTTGGGATGAGTTTTTTATCCCCTGGTTTTTTGTCTTTTCCTGGGTTGTTGCTCCTGTTGAGCAATTATTTTTTCCTGTAGCCCAGCTGGTTTCCTTCCTTTGGTAAGGTTCCTTTCTTTGATGCGGAGACTGCGTTGCCTTTCGGCGCGGATGCGTTTCCCACCCCTCATGTTTGCACTGCTTTGGGACGTCCCCATATGTGACGAATATGAAGAGGCGGCGACTGTCGGAGGACGTAAGAGAAAACGGAATTTTTGTAAAATCTTACCTGTAAAATTCCTTTCTCTGAGTCCTCCGACAGTCGCCGCCCCCGCCCCTCTTTTGGGGTTTGGTTGTATACTCTACTGCTATTCCACTGAAACTGAGATATGGTTGCAGGAAGTAGGAGGGTATTGACTGAGGGTACCACCCCTTGAGGGTGGGATATGTTAAAAGCTTTAATGTTAACATATTCTGTTGCCTAGCTACTCCTTCGGAGCAAAGTCTAATACCCCATATGTGACGAATATGAAGAGGCGGCGACTGTCGGAGGACTCAGAGAAAGGAATTTTACAGGTAAGATTTTACAAAAATTCAGTTTTTTCAGACCGATCTCCTGTGACCCGGTTAAGGCTCCTGTGTCCTGGTAAGGGGCTGCTATGTTTAGACTTGGGTTATTTTACCCACCCTCATTTTCCTTTTGGCCCTGCTTTTGGATGTCCTACTATTATGATTTTTGGACTGCTGTGTCCATCAATGAAGGAAAGAGAATGGGATTTTTGTACTTACCATAAAATCTATTTTTCTCTTACGTCCTCCGACAGTCGCCGCCTCTTCATATTCGTCACATATGGGGTATTAGACTTTGCTCCGAAGGAGTAGCTAGGCAACAGAATATGTTAACAATAAAGCTTTTAACATATCCCACCCTCAAGGGGTGGTCCCCTCAGTCAATACCCTCCTACTTCCTGCAACCATATCTCAGTTTTAATGTCTAGCTTGTCAGGAGTGGCTGGCTCTATCTGTGCTGGGACTTTCTGTCCCAGACTCTTTCTTCTTTTTAAAATTTTGTTTGAGTTTTCTCTCTACCTTTACTTAGCTGTTATTTTGTCAGCGTTAGTTAGTTCTTCGGATGAATAGGATCATGCGGACTGGGTCTCGGGCTGATCCCCCTGGTCGCAGGTCGTGGGTCAGTGGCTTCCCAGTCTGCCATCGAGCGTTCAGCCAGGTAACGCTCCTGGCACAGTGAACGACCCATCCCTGTTCGGTGCAGGGATGATTGGTGAGGTGGCTACCTCACTGGACGCTGTGCGGTTTCTTAACCCCCATTGTGTGCGTCTTGAATGCGACTCTCCCTGCCTCATGTGCAGCGGTTTGTTCGCCTGTGCGGGTCCCCCACGCCATGTGAGGTAAGTGTATTTATGTGGGGACCTGTCTGTCTGGGGGGGGTGTCAGTCTGGGACTGTGTAACCTGCCTCTATTCACACTGCTTGTCTCCCTATCTCTCGGCTGCATGCTGTGGGCTGCAAGGGGGGGGGGAGCTGTATGACACTGTGTGTGTCAGACTGGTCAGTGTGAGAAGCTGTGTGCCGTGGGGCATGTTTTTTTGGCATGTTTGGGCATATACAGCGATCGCTGCGGCGATCTGACATGTATTCTGATTTTGGAATGTAATGTGTGTTTTAATGCACTGTGGAGCGGCGGTTTCGGCGCCAAACGACGCCATTTTGCCTACACTCGCTCCGGCCGCATGTTTTACATGCATGGCGGCCATTTTCTTGTAGCCTCCATAGGCTTACATAGAGCGCCCTGGCAGCATCACTTCCTCTTTCCAGGAACACCGATCGAGGCAGCGGCGAGGGTCTCCTCAGGTTTTATCCTTCTGTTTCTTGCTATCCATTGCCTGTGTTCAGTTTGCATATTCCCTGTGGGGGTCTTATTGTGCTTGAGTGTGGTGCGGTGGGCTGCGCTTGCCGCGCTTGCTTAAAAGGGGCAGTTAACCCTTTGTTGTCTGGCATTACAGGGGCAATGGATTCTCAGGAGGGCAAATTTCCTACAGCTTTGGTGGAAAGCCAGGGGACCGCTGTTTCCCCCCCAGGGGGGGATTTAGCCACTATTGTGGCTGGCCTTGCTGCTCAGGTGCAGATGCTGGTGGCTGCTCAATCTACTAAAAGGCCCAGAGTTGCTCTTTCCTCTGATTCTGAGGGTGAAGGTGATGGGGCTGTTATGGCGGGGGCCTCCTTATCGGGGTCCCGCTTCTCTCTTGATCTAGTGGGGTCTGAGGTGGAGGCTGAAGTTGAGGGGGTTGATAATTCTCCCCCTGGCTCGCCTGAAGAGCTTGCAATCATGGATGAGTTGATTGCTTCCATTAAGCAAACGCTGCGTTTGCAGGACGAAGTGTGTCCCCCCGCTGCCTTGGCGGCTTATGGGACGCAGAGAAAACGCAGGACGCCGCAGGTTTTTCCCTGCAATGATGATTTTCAGCGCGCTGTTAAGGATCAATGGCGCAATCTGCGCAAACCTTTTGCGGTACCAAGTAGATTCAAGCTGCGTTATCCTTTTTCGCCTTCCACTGATGAAAGGTGGTGTGTGCCTCCCCCAGTGGATCACGCAATTGCGGTTTTGAACAAAGCCACTGCGATTCCTGCAGAGGATTCCCCTGTGTTCCGTGATGCCACGGATAGGAGATTGGAGTCTCTTGCCCGTCATACTTATTCTGTTACGGGTTCTATGCTTAAGGCTCTGTTTGCTTCTCTCATGGCGGCCCAGGCGATCGCAAGTTGGACGCAGATGCTTAGGCGCGTCCTAGTGGCCGACTCGGCCTCGCCGGCGACCCTGGATATGGTGGATCAAATCCACCAGGGTGTCATGTATCTGTGTGATGCGGACCTGGACCTGGTTCCGTTGGCTGCACGTGTGCACAGCGTGGCGGTGTTGTCTCGCCGCCTGGTTTGGTTAAAATGTTGGTCGGTGGACCAATCTTCACGTAAGACCTTAGCCAATCTACCTTATGATGGGTCTCGCCTTTTTGGGGAGTCCCTGCATGTGTTGATTAAGGGGATCACCGGGGGTAAGAGCACTCTCTTGCCCCATTTCCCCAAGGCTAAGGGGGCTTCTGGGAAGAAGCATGCTAATTTTCGGCCCCCTCAGGGGTCCTTTCGTGCCTTTCGGCCGCACTACAAGGGCAAACCGTTCAAAGGTCAAGGCTCTCAGAAGAAGCCCTGGTCTGGTAAACAGAAGTCCGGCCAATCCGTATCTGCAGCCCATAACAGTTCGGCCTGAAGGGGCGCCCTCACCCAGTTTTGGGGTGGGGGGACGCTTGCTCGGTTTTCTTCAGCCCTGGTTGGCCCGTGTGCGGGACAGATGGGTTCAGGAAATCGTTCGATCTGGTTACAAGATCGAGTTTCTCTCTCGGCCGGAGAGCAGATTTTTTCCCTCAAATCTTCAGCTGTCTCCAGAGCGCTTGCGGGACCTGCACCTGGTGGTGCGGGACCTGAGGGCTCAGGGAGTGGTGGTTCCGGTGCCTCATCGGGACAGGTTTCGGGGGTTTTATTCCAATCTGTTCACCGTGCCCAGAAAGGAGGGCAAGGTTCGTCCAATTCTGGACTTGAAGGCTCTGAACCGCTCTGTGCGGGTTCGCAAGTTCCGCATGGAATCCCTGAGGTCGGTGGTGGCTGCCCTGGTTCCGGGGGAATTCATGGCCTCCATCGATTTGAAGGATGCGTATCTTCACATCCCCATTTTCGAGGGTCACCAGAGATACCTTCGATTTGCCATTGCGGAGGATCACTACCAGTTCGTGGCGTTGCCCTTTGGTCTCGCCTCGGCTCCGCGGGTCTTCACCAAGGTGCTTGCACCGGTTCTGGCATTATTGAGGGCCCAGGGCGTTTGTCCTGGGCTATCTGGACGACATTCTGGTTCGGTCTGCGACCAGCCAGGGTCTGGAGAAGGACCTGTCTGTCACGATGCAAACTCTGCAGGAGTTTGGTTGGACGATAAATTTTCCAAAGTCGACACTGAGTCCGTCTGTTCGTCTTCCCTATCTGGGAATGATTCTGGACTCTGTGCAGGCGAAGGTCTTCCTGCCGGAAGACAAGCTCAGGACTCTCCAGGAGGAAGTCAGGTCCCTCAGGGACGTTCCGCACTTGTCTCTGCGGACGTGTATGAGATGTCTGGGATTGATGGTCTCGGCCTTCGAGGCGATTCCATTCGCCCAGTTTCACACGCGGGGTCTCCAAGCGGAGATCCTGTCCAGGTGGGACGGGCGACCTCAATCTCTGGATCTTCAAATCTCGTTGAGTCATCGCACCAGAGGAAACCTGTGGTGGCTCCAGTCCCCGTTGGTGTCCGGGGGCAAGTCGTTTCGTCCGATCTCGTGGACGGTAATCACCACGGATGCCAGCCTGTCGGGCTGGGGTGGAGTTCTGGGCGTTCTGTCCGCCCAGGGGACTTGGTCGGAGGGGGAGTCTTCCCTTCCGATCAACATTCTGGAATTGCGTGCGATATGTCTCTGTCTTCATCGCTGGACGGACCGGCTGCAGGGCTGCCCGGTTCGGGTGCAGACGGACAATGCCACGGCGGTGGCCTACATCAACCACCAAGGGGGCACCAGGAGTGCCCGAGCGGCTCGAGAAGTGGCCGACATTCTGTCTTGGGCCGAGACTCATGTCCCGGCGATAACGGCGGTTCACATTCCGGGGGTGGAGAACTGGCAGGCGGACTATCTGAGTCGCCAGACCCTGGATCAGGGGGAATGGTCTCTCCACCCGGCTGTCTTCCAGATGTTGTGCGCGAAGTGGGGTCTTCCAGATGTGGACCTGTTCGCGTCTCGTCTCAACAACAAGGTGAAGAGGTTCGTGGCAAGGACGCGCGACCCTCGGGCAGACGCGTCAGTGGCCCCGTGGCATCAGTTCAAGCTGATGTACGCGTTTCCACCGATTCAGTTGCTGTCCAGGTTCCTTCGCAGGTTACACTCGGAACGCAGCACGGTGATTCTTGTGGCACCGGACTGGCCTCGCCGGTCCTGGTACGCAGACCTCGTGAATCTGGCGGTCGACGCCCCGTGGCGTCTGCCTCTTCGAGACGATCTACTGTCTCAAGGACCGATATACCATCCTGCTTTACAGTCGCTGGCTTTGACGGCCTGGCTGTTGAGACCGAGGTCCTGAAGGAGAGGGGTCTCTCTCCAGAGGTCGTTCATACTTTAATCAACGCGAGGAAGTCTTCCTCCGGGAAGGTTTATTACCGTACTTGGAAGGCCTATTTTGCCTGGTGTGAGTCCAGGGGGTTTTCACCCCGCACGTACTCGGTTTCCCGTGTGCTGTCTTTCCTTCAAACGGGTGTTGATCAGCGTTTGGCGCTGGCTACGATAAAGGGTCAGGTGTCTGCCGTTCTGTTTCAACGTCCCGTGGCTTCCAACTCCTTGGTTGGCACCTTTGTTCAGGGTGTGCGGCATCTGGTCCCCCCTAGGCGGGATCCTCTGCCCCCTTGGGACTTGAATCTCGTTCTATCTGTGTTACAACGTGCTCCTTTTGAACAGATCAGGGAGATCTCGTTGTCTATGTTGTCCAAAAAGGTCGCCTTTTTGGTGGCGATCACTTCGGCTCGCAGAGTGTCGGAGCTGGCGGCTTTGTCCTGCAAGTCTCCGTACCTGGTTATTCATTTGGATAAGGTGGTCTTGCGACCTAATCCTTGGTTTCTTCCGAAACGTGTTTCGGAATTCCATCTTAATGAGGATATTGTCTTGCCTTCGTTGTGCGCGAAGCCTAAACATCCAAAGGAGGTGAGATTGCATTCTCTGGATGTTGTTCGGGCGATAAGGGTTTACCTTAAATCGACTGAGTCTTTTCGAAAGACGGACTCCTTGTTTGTTCTTCCAGAGGGTCCTCGGAAGGGCATGGCGGCTTCGGCCTCTACCATCGCAAAATGGATCAGGCAGACCATTGAACAGGCCTATGCTTTGCAGGGGAAGGTTCCCCCTGTGCCTGTGAAGGCGCACTCTACTAGATCTCTGAGTACGTCTTGGGCCTGTCGTCATGGGGCTTCTGTAGCCCAGGTGTGTAAGGCGGCGACTTGGTCGACCGTGCACACTTTCACAAAATTCTACAAAGTAGATGTTCAGGCATCGGCGGATGCTTCCTTTGGCCGCAAGGTTCTTAGTGCGGCTGTTCCCTAGGGTCCCTTGTTGGGGACTCCTGGCTGTTGGGATAAGTTTTTGTATCCCCTGGTTTTTTGTCTTTTCCTGGGTTGTTGCTCCTGTTGAGCACTTGTTTTTTGCTGTTGCCCAGCTGGTTTCCTTCCTTTGGTAAGGTTCCTTTCTTTGATGCGGAGACTGCGTTGCCTTTCGGCGCGGATGCGTTTCCCACCCCTCATGTTTGCACTGCTTTGGGACGTCCCCATATGTGACGAATATGAAGAGGCGGCGACTGTCGGAGGACGTAAGAGAAAACGGAATTTTTGTAAAATCTTACCTGTAAAATTCCTTTCTCTGAGTCCTCCGACAGTCGCCGCCCCCGCCCCTCTTTTGGGGTTTGGTTGTATACTCTACTGCTATTCCACTAAAACTGAGATATGGTTGCAGGAAGTAGGAGGGTATTGACTGAGGGGACCACCCTTTGAGGGTGGGATATGTTAAAAGCTTTATTGTTAACATATTCTGTTGCCTAGCTACTCCTTCGGAGCAAAGTCTAATACCCCATATGTGACGAATATGAAGAGGCGGCGACTGTCGGAGGACTCAGAGAAAGGAATTTTACAGGTAAGATTTTACAAAAATTCCGTTATTTCGAGTTCGACGGACACAGCGCCCAACACGCTGGAGTTCTGATAATTCTAATACTGCTTGCTACTAAAATGGTAACTTAGAGCAGAGAGGGGAGGTTATATACCAGCTAAGGATGGCCCATGGGCATAGCCAGGTGTCTCTTGTTCTGCCTAGTTCTACTCCTGGAGGAAGCAATATAACCCAGTAGTTATGATTTATGGAGTGCTGTGGCGGTCGAACTCGGAGAAATGGATTTTAAAGTAAGTACAAAAATCCCATTTCTTTCGTTCATTGACGGACACCGCTCCTGTCATTCTTGATCATTGGGTTATACTGCCCCCAGTGGTGTATTTAGGTTTGGTGCTGCCCTAGGCCTGACTAAACTTGTGCACCCCCTAATTGAAATATGACCCACCCCTTCCTGTAAAGGCCACACTTCTTCCGGTTTATGACCAGCCCTGTCCTGTAAGTCACAAACCACAACCACAGTCTATCAGAGCCCATCAGTGCTGCCTTATCAGTGCCCATTAGTGCAGCCTCATCAGTGCAGAATATCAGTACAGCCTCATCAGTGGCCATCAGTGCCCATCAGTACAGCTCATCAATGCCGCCTCATTAGTGGCCATCAGTGCATTATATCAGGGCACCATATCATTGCAGCCCCATCAGTGAAGCTTATCAGTGCTGCCTCGTGCCCATCAGTGCAGCCTCATCAGTGCCCATCAGTGCAGCATATCAGTGCTGCCTTATCAATGCAGCCTCATTAGTGCCCATCAGTGCAGTTTATCAGTACCCACCATTGGCAACTCATTAGTGGCCATCAGAGAAGCATATTAGTGCCCATCAGTGCAGCCTATTAGCAACCATCAGTGCAGCATATCAGTGCCCATCAGTGCAGCATATCAGTTCTTTTAAGATATTTGGACTTGTGTTTTCTGCCACTGATTGTAATCCTAGAATTATATCACTTATTTGTATAATAAATAGAAAGTCCATAGTCCTTCTACAAATAAGTGAAGTAATCAGTGGCAGCAAACACAAGTCCAATTTTGTTGCTGCCCCCCCTACAAGATACACCACTGACTGCCCCCTACAGGAGTAGCACACTAGGCAGAAAAAACTTCTGGCTACATCCATGACCAGTACCAGGGAGTATAGTCACTCAATTTTTATCTGCCTAATTAGGAGTAAGGACCTAGTTCCTTGCTGGGATCATTGGTCCTGGCAACATTTTTTAAATAGCAAATCTCACATGAAAAATCCAGGAGGAAAACTATTTCTATCAACTGCCAGACTGGGTGACGAGCTGGATAATCTAGATCCAGTGGTCACCCCAGTCTGGCCAGCGAGCGTGTGCAGGCCTCAGCTCCGCGCTAGGTTGGCCACAACATTGCCCACTGGGCGGAGGCTTGCCCTGCGAGTTAAATGTCTTACGAGGTCGCATACGACCTGGCCTCAGCCTGAGTCACAGCGTTCCTCCTGGCCTGTTTTGTTGGCAGAGTCTCTCAGCCTACCCCCCCTCCACATAAGCTGGGACTGTTTGGGTGGTCTAGTCACTGGGATGGGGGGCAGGGCGCTATATGGTTTTGAGGGTCGGGGAGGTGGTGCGCGTTTGTACCTGACGGGGGCTCCTGCCAGGGCCCCCCCTCGTCCTGCTTTGAACTGTCCTTGAGGCCCAGTCTCCCAATTCTTGGTCCCTGTATACCTCGTGGCACCACACGGGGCTGCCTTTTTTGTTGTAGCCAGTGTATTCCTATACACAGCGGCATGTTTGTGTAGTCCAGCGGCCATTTTTTTGTGGTTTGCCATTTTAAATATTGGCAGGCCATGAGAGTGGAGCCCTGTGGGTGGCAATTTCGGTGGTGGGAGCCCCTCCTTATGCCCTGGTGTTGACTTCTGGATCATTTAGCTTCTTGATCCCCGCACGTGTAGTGCAGATTCTCCTGGTGGTTGCAGGTCTCTGTGTCGGCGGGTGTGAGTCTGGTGGAGTCCTCTCCCTCTCTGCTGAGGGATCGCTCTGTGCCTTGTGCTTGACGACCGGGTGGTGCTGCGGGGGGGGGGTGGTTCCTTAGCAGTGTGTTTGACTTTTTGTGGGGTCTCCCTAGTGACTCATGGAGTCTTTGTAGCATGTTTCCCCACCTGATCCCCTCTGAGGCTGTGGGGCCTTCCGGGTCGCAACCATCCATCCATGCTCTGACTGTGATCCTGGAGTTACGTGTGTCCCGGGTGGAGGCGGCTTGCTGGCTTTGGGCTAGCAAAAACCCCCCGCCGCCTTCCCCTTCCTCATCAGATCCTGAATCTGATTCAGCAGCCGCGAACATGGGTCACCACGCGCCTGGAATCCTCTGATAGTGAGGATGATGCCTCCATGTCTGCGATCGTGCATGAAGAGGCGTTGGTGGATGCACCGATTGTATCTGTGCGTGAGACCCTGAATATGGAGGACGCAGCTGAATCTGCGATGGAGGCGCAGGTACCCTTTGGCACTCACAAGCCATCCAGAGCAGCAAAGTTGTTTACTTTCCCTTCTTATTTTGACAGAATTGTCGCTAAAGAGTGGGGATGACCAAAGCATCCCCGTGGGGTTCCTAAGTGCTTTACTTGGCGTTACACCTACGAGGAGAGCCTTCTTAAGAAGTGGACTGTCCCAGCGGTGGTGGACTCTCTGGTTTGCAAAATAAACAAGGCAACCATGATTTGAAGAGTCTCTGGCCTTAAAGGACCCGGAAGGCGGAGGCTGTGACCCGCACTATGCACACCTTAGCTGGTTTGGCAATAAGACCGGTATTTACCATTGCCCTGGTATTGCAAACTCTGACGGAGTGGGCCAAGCTCCTACGTCGTAACCTGAAGGGAGAACAGCTTCCCCTGCCTTTGCTGAGCTGGTGGACCAGCTGGTCTAGAGGCTGCAGTTGATCTGTGCCTCTTTGGATGCGGCTCTTCTGATGTCTTTCTGTTTTGACGGTGGTCCTTCGGCATGTCTTGTGGCTCAATGCTGGTCTGCGAACTTCTAAAAAGGCCTTGACTGATCTTCCCTTTCAAGGAGATCGCCTGTTTGAAGCTACCCTGGATGACATCATTAAAGGTCTCGCAGAGGGGAAGAGTACCTTTCTCTACTGTTCATTGACGCAGTTCTCTCTGATTCATATCAGTAGGGTTATACTTCCCCCTACAGGAGTAGGACACTAGGCAGAAAAAAGTTTTGGCTATGCCTATGGGCAGTCCCGGAGGGTACACCCTCTCTCTTCCTGCATAGGATGTCAGTTTTCATCTCCCTAGTCAGGGGTAAGGACCTAGTTCCTTGCTGGGATCTTTGGTCCTGGTATAGAAGTAATTTATTTAAATAGATTTTTTTTTTAGCTAGTTTTTTTTTCTCCGGAACGTTCTGTGAGATCTTCAAGCAATTATGCCAGGCTGGGCGACGGGCTGGATCCCTATATCCAGTGGTCACCCCAGTCTGGCCAGCGAGCGCCTGCAGGCCTTAGCTCTGCGCTGGGTCAGCCATGACAGAGTCCCACTGGACGGGTACTGGCCCCGCGTGTTGATTTTGGGGTGCACAGGGACTCTCTCTCCCTGGGATGGTCGGACCCTCTCACTCCAGGGTTTCCCTCTGTCCTGTTGTGACTCCCCCCCCCCCTCCTCCTCCTCTTCCCCTCCACTCCTCCTCTTCCCCTCCACTCCTCCTCTTCCCCTCCACTCCTCCTCTTCCCCCTCCCCTCCTCCTGACCTCCGGGGGGGGCGCTGTAGTGCTGTGGGGCCGCTTCTTTCAACAAAAATGTTTTTTTTTTTCATTTTTTGCAAATCTTGCTGGCGGATTACTCAGGTTCCGTATGGACTCTGCAGGTCACGTATCCCCACCTGACCCCTCACGGACGCCGCAGGGCCTTCCGGATCTCCACTGTCCATCGATGCATTTTTCGGTGGTTCGGGAAGCATTTGGGCCTGGGTGGAGGTGGGGGGGTGCGCTGAAGCGTTTCTCCAACTACCCCTGCCCCATCTGATGTCTCTGATTCTGAGTCTGAATCAGCCGCCGCAAACATTGGCCTCCCTACCGTGTCTGGTACCTCGCGCCCTGTCTCCTCAGGTGATGACGATATTTCGCCTCCCCTGCCGCGCATGATTCAGGTGCTGGTGGATGCACTGGTTGTTTCGGTGCGTGACACCCAGCAATTTGGAGGCCGCAGCGGTGGCTGCACCTGGGGCGCAGGTAAAAACTGGCATTCACATGCCATCCGAAGCAGCTTGTTTTGCCAGCAGGCTCATGTAGGATGGGACCTTCTGAGACGTTCCCTTGGGGTGTCTAAGCAGCTGCTAAACATTACCCTTTTTGTGGAGTCTCTGGTACTGTGGACTGCTCCGCCTATGTTGGATGTGGGCTCTCTAGGCTGAATAGGACTACCGTTGTTCCGGTGTAGGAATCCCCGTCCTTTATTGACTTGGGGGATGGGATGGGATGGCACAGGCTGGGGCTCGCAATCTGTACTCCCTGGTGGGGTCTGCACTGGGAACAGTGTTCATGATTGCCCTTGCTTCGCTGACTCTGCCTAATGGGTGGAGTTCCAACGCCGTGACCTGGTGAAGGGCAAGTCCCTCCTGCCCTGGGGGAGCTGTTGGACCAGCTAGCGCAGGGGCTGCAAATTGTTTGCGATGCTGCGCTGGACTCCTTTTTCTTGGGTCACCTGTCCGTTTCGGGGGTTGTTATCCGGCGTGTGCTTGGCTGAAGTGTTGGTCTGCGGATCACACTTCTATGAATGCCATTCAGGGGGATCGCCTGTTTGGCGCTGCCCTGGATGACATTATACAAGGGTCTCACGGGGGAAGAGTGCTTTCTTCCACAGACTAACAAGGGTAAGGGCCTTCATCGCAGATGGGGTCCTTTCCTTTGGGCTTACAATAGTTTCTTCGTCCCACTGGGACAGTCGATGTGGCGAAGTTCTTTAAGACTTCCTCTGGTGGTTCCCAACGACTCTGGTCTGGCGAACAAGAGATCGTTATTTTCCAGACCTGTGGACGAGGCCTACTCGGCCTGAAGGTGTGTCCTCACCTGTCTATGGGGTGGGGGGTCATCCTTCCCGGTTCTCTGACCTACGGCTGGCCTGGATCCCAGGCAACTGGGTTCAGGAGGTCATGCGGTCCAGTTGCAAGATCGGGTTTCGATCCATTTTTTTCCGGTGAGTTGTTTTCTTCCATTGTACGGCTATCCCCGGATCGCTTGCAGCGCTCTGTGGGGGAAGTTCAGGCTCTGGTTCAACAAGCTTGACCTTCTAGCCCTTTGATGGTTCCGTGCGGATCAAAAATTCAAGGCGGTATCAGTTCCCACGATGGTGGCTTCCCTACCTCTGGGATTTCTGGCCTCCATAGATATCAATATGCCTACCTTCACATCCTGTTGTGTTCAGGACACCAACAGGTTCTCCGTTTTTTGCCGTGGGGAAGGATCTCTATCGTTTTGTGGCGTTGCACCTTGGTCTCGCTTCTGTTACTTGGGTCTTCAGAGGTGTTGGCTCCGGTTCTGTCTCACACATGGTCATCCCTTTGTACCTGCATGCGAGTTCTGGGACTGATGGTGCCGTCTTTCGAGACGGTCCCTTTCGCTCAATCCCTCTTAGGGATCCCCCAGAAGGTAATCCTTCTCAAATGGGGCTAGAATCCAAACTCACTGGACTTTCGGATGCGGCTGAGCCAGCTCACCAGGGAGTCTTAATCTGGAATCCTTCCTCCCTTTTTTACTAGACAATTGTCACCGCGGATGCAAGCCTGTCTGGGTGGGGAGGAGTCCTCGGCAGGTTCTCTGCTTCGGGAGTATGGTCCCTGGAGGATCCAGGTTACCGATCAATGTCCTCGGCCTGGGAGTGATCCGGCTTGCCTAGTTCACTGGATTAAGCACCTGCAGCTGTCCTGGGCACGTTTAATCGACTACGCCACGCCTGCGCCTTCTGTCATTCACCAAAGGGACACAAAGGGTGTCCTTTTGGCCCTTGAAGTGACAATTCGTTGGGCAGAGCGCCTTGTCCCAGCTCTTTCCACTGTTACCTTTCCATGTGTGGAATCTTTGGCAGGCGGATTGCCTTAGTCGACAGGCCTTGGATGCAGGGACATGGTCCCTTCATCCAGAGGTGTTTCAGCAGTTGTGCCTTCATTGGGGGCACTCCAGACGTGGACCTGTTGGCGTCACATATACAGGATAGTGCTGAGGTTTGTGGCCCGCTCTCGAGACCCTCTGGCGGGTGCGATGGTGGCACCATGGGTTCGCTCATGGGCAAGAACTTTCGCTTGGAGTTCAACTTGGACAATGCCGAGGAGTTTAGCATGGTCACCTGCATACGGCTGACGCTGGCATGGTCCTGTGAGTGCTCATGGATAGGCCAAGGTCAGTATGGGCTGCGGTCTGCCTTTCCGCCTCTCAAGTTGCTGCCAAGAATTCTTCGCAGGATCGAGGCGGAAGGGATTCCGGTCTGGACCGGCCTTACCGAGCTTGGTACGCCGACCTGGCCAGGCTAGCCGCGGACACGCCATGGAGAATTCCTCTCAGGGAGGAGTTATTGTCTCCAGGGCCATCCTCCCCTCCGACCGCCCGTTCCCTGGTGCGTAACTTCTTCCAGGGGGTGTGACACTTGGTTCTTCCGGTGCAACCTCCGTCACCAACTGGGGACCTTGATTATCGAGGGTATCCCCTGCCTGCCTTATTACAGAAGGTGGCTTTGGTTGCTGTCACTCTGCATGCAGGGTGTCGGCACTGGCGACATTGTCCTGTCCACCCTATATATTGGTTCTTGGGGCCAGGTGATACTTCGTCCGGATCTGTCCTTCCCTCCGAAGGTGGTTTCTAGTGTTCACTTGCACGAGGACATTGTATTGCCATCTTGTGTCCTAAGTCCCCTCATCCTACGGAATGTGCGCTGCACACTCTGGATAGAGTTCGGGCACTCGAGGTGTACTTGGTGACTTCTGAGTCTTCCTGTAAGTCAGGTTCGCTCTCTGCTCACGGATTGCCCAAGAACAGGACTGCCTGCGTCTGCTGCGACTATTTCCAGGTGGATCGGACAGTCGGTGTTGCAGGCTTCTTTGATTATGGGTCAGGTCCTACCTTTCCCGGTTTTGGCGCTTTCTACTCGGGCGCCTAGTGCTTCCTGGGCTTTTCGCCATACAGGCATCTGTGCTTCAGGTTGCGAGTCGACTACCTGGTTGTTTGTTCACACTTTTACCACGTTTTATAAGCTGGATGTGCTGTCATCTGCAGCTGCCTCTTTTTGGCCACAAGGTTTTTTGCTGGCTGCTGTTTGGAGCGCTTTTGGCCTTCCTTGAGGGTGTTTACTGTTTATTGAAAGAGGTGTATATATTATTCAAACCAATATTTTTCCTTATTAACATATACACACTAGCAGTGCATATAAGACTCAGTCTCCAAAGTCCATACACTCAAAACAAATGAGCCAAAGTTCGTCAGTAGTATCAATAATAGTCCATGGTATAATCAGGTGAATAACTCTACTGTGCTTAAATGCATAAGATGATGTACACCTTCACCGCACCTCTGTGGACCCCCTTTGATAGTGCCCACGTACCTTTTTAAAACATGTATATTGTGCCTTAGATCAATCCTCTGGCAAGGCTCCCTGGACCTGTCCACAGATCAGGCCACCTGGACAGTAAACGATCCACCGGATATCTCCCAATCCCAGCAATATAGCAGCTGCTATATATGGTTTTATAAATATATTATTTTATCATTTTAATTTTAATCACACTTTCGGATAGTGGCAACATATTATCCATATCCATAGCGCTGAGTGAGTGAGTTGTAGGGACTTTTAGTCTTTTATTCTCCATTTATTCTGGTGTTTACTGTTTATTTCAGGTGGGTCTCATCTTTTTGTTCTGATGAGTCCATTGTTGCCTGGTCGGCTATGTTTAGCTTTGGGGACTTTTTGTTTTCTGCTGTTCCCACCCCTCATTTTTTGGCACTGATTTGGGATGTCCCTACTGATATGAATCGGAGAGAACTGCGTCCGTCAATGAACGATAGAGAAAACTGGATTTTTGACTTGCCTTAAAATCCTTTTCTCTTAAGTTCATTGACTGACGCAGCACCCCTCTATTTTGAGTTGGGTTGGTGTTACTTTCTGACACTGCTTTGATACAAAACTGATATCCTATGCAGGAAGAGAGCGGGTGTACCCTCTGGGACTGCCCATAACCGTAGCCAGAACTTTTTTCTGCCTAGTATCTTACTCCTGTAGGGGGCAGTATAAACCTACTGATCTGAATCAGAGAGGACTGCGTCTGTCAATGAACTTAAGAGAAAGGGATTTTACGGAAAGTCAAAAATCCAGTTTTCTTCCAAAGGATAATAAGGGCAAGGAACTTCGTCAGAGACGTGGACCTTCCTTCTCGGCTCATGATCATTTTTTGTCCCTCAGGGTAGATTGACAAGGATTCAAAGCCTTTCAGGGCCTCCTCTGGAGGATCCATACGAACTTGGTCTGGCAAGCCGAAAGCAGGCTTCTCCAGACCCGCGCACAAGGCTCCTTCTGCATGAAGGTGTGCCCTCACCCATATCAGGGCTGGGGGGACGTCTTCGCTTGTTTCTGGACCGGTGGACTTCCTTGGTACAGGACAAATGGGTCCACAAAGTAATTTGGTCCGCCTACAAGATCCAGTTTCGCTCTTGTACCCTAGCAAGGTTTTTTCCTTATGACCTGCGCCTCTGTCCAGACTGGTTACAGGGTCTATTTGGGGCGGTGCAAGACCTCTTCCTTCAAGTGGTGATTTTTCCGGTTCCGACTTCGGAACGTTTTCAGGGTTTTTAACCAAACCTGTTCATGGTCCCCAGGAAGGAAGCCAAAGCTTGACCAATCCTGGACCTCAAGGCGCTATACTGCTTTGTGGGGGTACAGAAGCTCAGAATGGGGATCCCTTTGTCTGGGATTTCCTCACCTCTAGATATAAAGAATGCTTAGCTTCGCATTACAATGTGTGCCAGTCAGCCGCGTTTTCCTTTGAAGAGACAAGGGCTCACTGCTCAAGGTGGTATAATTGCCTGATGACTCACACAGGTGCATGCCCCGGCTCGCCTCCGTGAAAACTTGATAAAGGAATTGGCAGCACCCCAGGTTGACTCAAAATCCAGATTTATTGACTGGACATCCAAATTATGACAATCGTGACAAGGTAGACGCGTTTCACACACTGTGCTTAATCATTACAGCCGCGTTTTCCTTGCTTTGCTGTGGGACAGGAGCATTATCAGTTTGATTGTTACCCTTAGCTCTCACCTCGGGTCCTCACAAAAGTGTTTGCTCCAGTGCTATCCTTGCTACGCCAATGGGGGATCGCGGTACTGGGATACTTACCATTGTATATAGTTAGGTTAAAAAAAAAGACCCAAGTCCATCCGGTTCAACCATGAAAAAAAAAAAAAAACAGTATTGAAAACCCTACCATACAATCCCATATACACAATCCTATACCCTCTGTTGATTCAGAGGAAGGCAAAAATAAACCCCAGCAAAGCATGATCCAATTTGCTACAGCAGGGGAAAAAAATTCCTTCCTGATCCCCCAAGAGGCAATCGGATATTCCCTGGATATGTACGTGGAAGACGTACATTGCATGGTGTGAGTCTTTTAGGGTTCATCCTCCGTGGCCTTCAACAGGGGGTTAAACAGAAATTGGCTTGGAGTGCCATCAAGTGCCAGGTCTTTTTTCAACGACCTTTGGCCACACACTCCCTGGTGCGTACTTTTCTTCAGGGTGTCCCACATTTGGTTCTTCCAGTGCGGGCTCCGTTACTGCCTTGGGATCTTAATTTGGTGTATTCAGCTCTACAGATACCTCCCTTTGAAAATATTCGGGAGATTCCCCTGCTTACGCTGTCCCAGAAGGCGGCCTTTTTGGTTGCGCGCAGATTCTTGGACCACAGGGATGAGGTGGTGCTTCATCTATGTCATTCCTTCCTGAGGTGGTCTCTTATTTTCATTTGAATGAAAACATTGTGTTGCCTTCCCTCTGTCCCAGGCCTAAACATCCAGAGGAAATTGCCTTTGCATGCTGTCTAGGCAATGGGGGTGCACCTGGCACCTACACAGTCTTTAGGGAAGTCACACTATTTGTGCTCACGGATGGGCCTCGCAAAGGGATGTCTGCTTCTTCTGCGACCATTTCCAGACAGATGACAGTTCAGGCCTATTCCATCAGGGGGTCAGGTTCCTCTTTTCCCTGTCAAATTTCTAGACAACCCAAAAGTGTTGGACCCTGGTGTTGGTTACCATAATTTCTATGTAGTCTTGTAAACAACAACTCCAATCCCCATTGGATTGGGACTTTACAAACGGTAATGTCAACACCAAAACATAAAATATTCACATGTACAAAATTACAGTCTATAGAATCTATACATCTCACAGCCATGAAATTTGAACCTTCCAATAGAAATAGTGGAATGCACCACAGCTCCTGAGCACCCTATGCGTTACGGGACCACGACCTTCCTCAAGGGTGATGAGAAGATGCGCCAATTCACAATTTGTGTTTTTCTATCTAAAAGAATCATAACGTAGTCTGATTATTAAAATATTATTATAATACACAGTATACTAGGAAGTTCGTCTGGCACAATGTTAATCTGAGTTGTACGTACCATCAGAATATGTTCAAAGAGCCTAAGGCCGTGGGAATCTCTCTTAATTAAAACATGGTGTAAATCTTCAGCACTTTGCAGGTATAGGTGAACATCCCAAAACCCTAGAGGGATCTGGGGCAGGGCCAAACCGTGAGGCTCATGGAGGTCCCAGTGGAAGGGCTGTCTGTGGTCCCCACCTGTCATGATAAGATATAATGGAGTGTCAAGTATATAAATTATATTTTATATATACTCCAGCCATTACCTATTGCGCAGGCGCGTCACTCGGCAGGTTATGCAAGGATCGTGTCACGTGGTGCCAATCTGTGCATGCGCTGCACACATAAAAGGCCGGGGAACTTCCACAGATCCTCATTCCGTCTCCAGCAGAGGGAGAAGACGGATCTTGGAAACACACGCTGCCGCATCTGTCACCATCCAAAAGAGTAAGTCTCTCAACAACTTTGGAACTATGTCTTTGACTCACTTGATGACTCAAATTAATATCCTTATGCAACCTTTCTTCAAACCGCTCGATTGGAGTTCATCTTGAACAGCAACAATACCTTGAACAAACCGTGATGTAATCCACTAGGATTGCACTGTTTAAACCAGTAAACTATTTGTTACTATATGCCACTTACTATCCATTATCCTCCAATTGCCTACTATGGAAAACGGGGGGGGGGGGGGACCCTGCGCTAGGTGTATGACAAAAGCAAATGATGCACTAGTCTTAAAATAATAGCGGCTAAACACAGGACCTATAGAAATCCAAACAGAATGTATATCAAAATAGTGTAGCGCTAATAATAACCACAATTATATATTTGAATACCACATAAGTCACAAAAAACAGTGCGGTGATACAAACAGGGAAAAACCAAAATCCATAAGGATCATGAGTCCTAGAATTGGATAATATATGGAGAGTAGTAATCCAAAGGTTGAGTCCCAGAAGATGGTGAGGCAGGAGGAAAACACCCGTGATAGGTAATGTAAGATGGCTGCTTACCAGAATAAATGGGCCCCCAACTTAATGGACAGGCCACACAGGCTTGGTAAGGAACTCAGCATATACTCTTGCCTCCACAAACATAGGGACACGGATATGGATTAGTGCACTGGTGCCAATCTCAGCTTCCACAAGTGTAGCAGGATGAAACGATATGCTCATATATAACTCCAATATGAGGTGCCAAACACATGAGAAGGAGAATAAAAGGAAACCATAGCGTAATCCAGCATAAGGTGATCAAGATATTTATTAAAAGTTTCACTTACACAAATGTAGACAAATGCAGGCAGACAGTAGTAAAAACTGCGGCGTCCCGCGGGAATGAATTGAGCTGGCGTTCAAAGGGGCGTGACCAGCGTGGTGTCCGGTACCGCCCGACCGGTTTCGACAGATATGACGTCGTCTGGGGCGTGGTTACTGGGCACCACTCTCATGCCTATAAATCCCCCTAGTGATCTTACACTTCCACACTCTCCGCCAATCGCTGTCAACTGAGGGCGGAAGTGACGCAAGTGCACCTCTGCACTGGCGGGCGGAAATGCCAGAATCATCGGAGCTACTTATTAGACATGTGAAGTATCGGCTTAGCGATAACAAAATGAAAATATTGTGTGAGAAAAAACAATATAGTACATTAAATAGACATATCCTATAAGCCCAAGATGTGTTCTGCTGTAAACTAAGCAATATTAAAAATTCTTCCAAAAATAGGAGGTTTATGTAAAACACCATCTAGTGGACAAATGAAAGTATTGCTAGTGGAATATAGATACATAGCAATTATATAATATAAGGTGCATGTTGCAGCACTCCGTTAGTGTGAACACAATAGATCTATTATAATAAATCCATAAGAGCTAATAGGATAATAAAAACAGTAGCTAAAAAATATATAAAACATGACAGTTGTAAAAAACGAAGTGTAAAGTGCATAATGCAATACTCCCCATTGGTACATGGAAAATCCATAATAGCTAGTATAAAACATTTAAAAAATTTATTAATGAGAACAATAAATATATAAAAAAAAATTGGTCATATTACATTAATGAACAATTTTAAAAAGTGTGCAATCCAAACCAGAAAAAAGGATTAGCAGTTATTGATGAAAAAATTGATGTCCCATTCAACATTTAACCCAAAGGGGACATAGGTCATGTCACCGGAAGAGAGTATTCTATCAATTCATTTATCACCTGTTCGACACCGAATGTTGTCTACATGCTCCAATGCAAGTGCAGAAAACAGTATATTGGTCGCACTTTGCGTACCTTGCAAATACGCATGGGGGAGCATGTAGCTAATATTCTAAAGGGTTTCCCAGGCCATAGCGTCTCAAAACATTTTGACTTATGTCATCGGAAGGACCCTCGCAATACTCTGTAGCGTTTGATCGCTATGTCCCCAATTGGCGAGGAGCGAATGTCAAAAGAGAACTATCCCGTGCTGAAACACGCTGGATTTACATTCTAAAACCTATGTCCCCTTTGGGTTAAATGTTGAATGGGACATCAATTGTTTCATCAATAACTGCTAATCCTTTTTTCTGGTTTGGATTGCACACTTTTTAAGATTGTTCATTAATGTATTATGACCAATTTTATATACAGTGGGTACGGAAAGTATTCAGACCCCCTTAAATTTTTCACTCTTTGTTATATTGCAGCCATTTGCTAAAATCATTTAAGTTCATTCTTCCTCATGAATGTACACATAGCACCCCATACTGACAGAAAAACACAGCATTGTTGACATTGTTGCAGATTTATTAAAAAAGAAAAACTGAAATATCACATGGTCCTAAGTATTCAGACCCTTTGCTGTGACACTCATATATTTAACTCAGGTGCTTTCCATTTCTTCTGATCATCCTTGAGATGGTTCTACACCTTCATTTGAGTCCAGCTGTGTTTGATTATACTGATTGGACTTGATTAGGCAAGCCACACACCTGTCTATATAAGACCTTCCAGATCACAATGCATGTCAGAGCAAATAAGAATCATGAGGTCAAAGGAACTGCCTGAAGAGCTCAGAGACAGAATTGTGGCAAGGCACAGATCTGGCCAAGGTTACAAAAAGATTTGTGCTGCACTTAAGGTTCCTAAGAGCACAGTGGCCTCCATAATCCTCAAATGGAAGACGTTTGGGACGACCAGAACCCTTCCTAGAGCTGGCCGTCCGGCCAAACTGAGCTATCGGGGGAGAAGAGTCTTGGTGAGAGAGGTAAAGAAGAACCCAAAGATCACTGTGGCTGAGCTCCAGAGATGCAGTCAGGAGATGGGAGAAAGTTGTAGAAAGTCAACCATCACTGCAGCCCTCCACCAGTCGGGGCTTTATGGCAGAGTGGCCCGACGGAAGCCTCTCCTCAGTGTAAGACACATGAAAGCCCGCATGGAGTTTGCTAAAAAAACACCTGAAGGACTCCAAGATGGTGAGAAATAAGATTCTCTGGTCTGATGAGACCAAAAAGAACTTTTTGGCCTTAATTCTAAGCGGTATGTGTGGAGAAAACCAGGCACTGCTTATCACCTGTCCAATACAGTCCCAACAGTGAAGCATGGTGGTGGCAGCATCATGCTGTGGGGGTGTTTTTCAGCTGTAGGGACAGGACGACTGGTTGCAATCGAGGGAAAGATGAATGCGGCCAAGTACAGGGATATCCTGGACAAAAACCTTCTCCAGAGTGCTCTGGACCTCAGACTGGGCCGAAGGTTTACCTTCCAACAAGACAATGACCCTAAGCACACAGCTAAAATAACGAAGGAGTGGCTTCACAACAACTCCGTGACTGTTCTTGAATGGCCCAGCCAGAGCCCTGACTTAAACCCAATTGAGCATCTCTGGATTGACCTAAAAATGGCTGTCCACCAACGTTTACCATCCAACCTGACAGAACTGGAGAGGATCTGCAAGGAGGAATGGCAGAGGATCCCCAAATCCAGGTGTGAAAGACTTGTTGCATCTTTCCCAAAAAGACTCCTGGCTGTATTAGATCAAAAGGGGGCTTCTACTAAATACTGAGCAAAGGGTCTGAATACTTAGGACAATGTGATATTTCAGTTTTTCTTTTTTAATAAATCTGTAACAATGTCAACAATTCTGTGTTTTTCTGTCAGTATGGGGTGCTATGTGTACATTCATGAGGAAGAAGAATGAACTTAAATGATTTTAGCAAATGGCTGCAATATAACAAAGAGTGAAAAATTTAAGGGGGTCTGAATACTTTCCGTATCCACTGTATATACAGTGGAACCTTGGTTTACGAGTACCTTTGTTTACGAGCATTTTGAAAGACGAGCAACATTTTTTTAAAAAAACTGTCTTGGTATACGAGCACTGTCTTGATATACGAGCAGTTTTATCCACTAAAAGCATGCCATCCCCTCTGTTAATGCCCCTCTGTCATATACCATTATGTGTCCCAGTGCTTCTACTGTATATAAAGATGCCTATATACTGTTTCAGAGTGTTTCCCTGCACTTACTGTGTACGATTCTGTATCCCTCTGTCACTCTCTGGTCTCCGTCCTCTGCTCTCCCCGGCGGGAGGGGCCGATCACTCCTGACGTCATCTGAGGAGGAGGGGAGGAGAGCAGCAGAGCAGGGCTGATTAGTCACACAGCAGCCAGACAAGCTAATACACTATAAATCGGCTGTTATATACAATACAGACACAGGGACACACAATGTTATTTAACAGAGGATATGGCATACTTATACTGTACAGTTATGTACTTTATATATAATACAGCATATCTTTATTTATACCATTAAATGCTTGTGGAACGAATCACCTGAGTTTCAATGCTTTCCTATGGGAAAACTTGCTTTGATATACGAGTGTTTTGGATTACAAGCAAGCTGCTGGAACCAATTATACTCGCAAACCAAGGTTCCACTGTGTGTATATATATATATATATATATATATTTATTGTTATCATGCATTTTTTTAATGTTTTATACTAGCTATTATGGATTTTCCATGTACCAATGGGGAGTATTGCATTATGCACTTTACACTTCGTTTTTTACAACTGTCATGTTTTATATATTTTTTAGCTACTGTTCTTATTATCCTACTATTAGCTCTTATGGATTTATTATAATATATCTATTGTGTTCACACTAACAGGGAGTGCTGCAACATGCACCTTATGTTATATAATTGCTATGTATCTATATTCCACTAGCAATACTTTCATTTGTCCACTAGATGGTGTTTTACATAAACCTCCTATTTTTGGAAGAATTTTTAATATTGCTTAGTTTACAGCAGAATACATCTTGGGCTTATACGATATGTCTATTTAATGTACTATATTGTTTTTTCTCACACAATATTTTCATTTTGTTATCGCTAAGCCGATACTTCACATGTCTAATAAGTAGCTCCGATGATTCTGGCATTTCCGCCCGCCAGTGCAGAGGTGCACTTGCGTCACTTCCGCCCTCAGTTGACAGCGATTGGCGGAGAGAGCGGAAGTGTCAGATCACTAGGGGGATTTATAGGCGTGAGAGCGGTGCCCGGTAACCACGCCCCAGACGACGTCATATCTGACGAAACCGGTCGGGCGGTACCGGACACCACGCTCGTCATGCCCCTTTGAACGCCGTCTCAATTCATTCCCGCGGGACGCCGTGGTTTTTACTACTGTCTGCCTGCATTTGTCTACATTTGTGTAAGTGAAACTTTTAATAAATATCTTGATCACCTTATGCTGGATTACGCTATGGTTTCCTTTTATTCTCCTCATGTGTTTGGCATCTCATATTGGAGTTATATATGAGCATATCGTTTCATCCTGCTACACTTGTGGAAGCTGAGATTGGCACCAGTGCACTAATCCATATCCGTGTCCCTATGTTTGTGGTGGCAAGAGTATATGCTGAGTTCCTTACCAAGCCTGTGTGGCCTGTCCATTAAGTTGGGGGCCCATTTATTCTGGTAAGCAGCCATCCTACATTACCTATCACGGGTGTTTTCCTCCTGCCTCACCATCTTCTGGGACTTAACCTTTGGATTACTACTCTCCATATATTATCCAATTCTAGGACTCATGATCCTTATGGATTTTGGTTTTTCCCTGTTTGTATCACCGCACTGTTTTTTATGACTTATGTGGTATTCAAATATATAATTGTGGTTATTAGTGCTACACTATTTTGATATACAATTGCCTACTATGGTTGACGATTATTAACTAAAACACATCTGTTTTGTTCCACTCCCACACAGGAGGTTTAACGCCACCTGTGAAGCAGCATATTGTTCCTGTTGCAGTCTGAACCCCTGAGAACAGTGCATACACATGCATCGATTGGGCTAGAAAACATGTATGTTAAATAAATCGATTTGTTTTCTTTCTAGCATAAATTTCACCTCCTTATGAATTTATGCATTGAACATTCATATATATATATATATAT
This sequence comes from Pelophylax lessonae, assembly GCF_965119305.1. Lineage (NCBI taxonomy): Eukaryota > Metazoa > Chordata > Amphibia > Anura > Ranidae > Pelophylax > Pelophylax lessonae. Next base: position 234,284,736 of record NC_138774.1, read on the forward strand.
ATATATATATATATATATATATATATATATATATATATATTATTATCATTATTTTCAGAATTGGTGACCTATCCTTGAGAAAGGCCTTTTTGGGGCCGAAACGCGTAGGACAAACTGTGACCACCTTTAGGACCTTTGCTCTGGACCCTGTTTCCACATCTGGGAACAACAGAGCGAAACAGTCCATTCAAGTCACCCCACTCTGTTATTCACGAGTCACTATAAACTCCATACTTTCTCTTACTTCACACTATGGGCCTTTACCCATACACAAATAATCTATGTTTATGGGCTATCCCATTATGACTTGTATTTTGTTATTATTATAAATAAATTGCTTGATTTTTACCTACTCCTTGATTCACTCTTGCCCATAAAGTCCCCACATACTGGGTTTGAGGCACCCACAACCACAAAACAAACGGTAATGTCAACACCAAAACGTATAAAATATTCACATGTACAAAAATGACAGTCTATAAAATCTATACATCTCACAGCCATGAAATTTGAACCTTCCAATAGAAATAGTGGAATGCACCACAGCTCCTGAGCACCCTATGCGATATGGGACCACGACCTTCCTCAAGGGTGATGAGAAGATGAGCCAATTCACAATTTGTGTTTTTCTATCTAAAAGAATCATAATGTAGTCTGATTATTAAAATATTAATGTAATACACAGTATACTAGGAAGTTTGTCTGGCACAATGTTAATCTGAGTTGTACGTACCATCAGAATATGTTCAAAGAGCCTAAGGCCGTGGGAATCTCTTAATTAAAACATGGTGTAAATCTTCAGCACTTTGCAGGTATAGGTGGACATCCCAAAACCCTAGAGGCATCCGGGGCAGGGCCAAACCGTGGGGCTCATGGAGGTGCCAGTGGAAGGGCTGTCGTGATAAGATATAATGGAGTGTCAAGTATATAAATTATATTTCTCTTACGTCCTCCGACAGTCGCTGCCTCTTCATATTCGTCACAATGGGTTAATTGACCTTTCTCCGTAGGAGTAGCTAGGCAACAGAATATGTCAATATTAAAGCTTTTAACATATCCCACCCCCAGGGGGTGGTCCCCTCAGTCAATACCCTCCTGCTTCCTGTTCCATACCTCAGTTTCATTGACTAGCTGTTAGGAGTTAGCTGGCTGTTTCTGTGCTGGGGCATTTTGTCTCAGCCTTTATCTTCTTTTTAATTGAGTTTTTTTCTCTCTCTTTACTTAGCTGTTACGTTTGTCAGCATTAGTTGGTTCTTCTGATGAAGAGGATCATGCGTGCTGGGTCTCGGGCTGGCCCCCCTGGTCGCAGGTTGTGGGCCAGTGGCTTCCCAGCCTGCCATCGAGCGTTCAGTCAGGTATTTTTTCCTGGCATTGGTGAACGACCCATCCCTGTTCGCTGCAGGGATGCTGTGGTGAGGTGGCTACCTCACTGGACGCCATGCGGTTTCGCACCGCAGTTCTACTGCGTCTTGGCTGCGACTCTCCCTGTCACATGTGCAGTGGCTTGATCGCTTGTGCAGGCTCCCCACGCCATTCAGAAGGTAAGTGTATTCTGTGTGGGGACCTGTCTGTTTAGTGGGTGTCAGTCTGGGACTGTGTAACCCTGCATGTCTGTTCACACTGTGAGACTCCCTGTCTGGATGCTGCTGTGGGCTGCAAGGAGGGGGGCTGTGATACACTGTTCTGTGTTACTAACTGTGTGATTTCTCTGTGTGACATGCTATATGTTGTAGGGCATGCTGTGGTACATGTTTGGTGCAACATGCGGCGGCCGCTGCCGCGGTCCGCCATTTTAATGTTAACTACAGGCTTATGAGGGCTTCTCCTATATGCTGGGAGCGGCGGTTTTGGCGCCAAACGCCGCAATTTTGGCGGCGATCGATCCGGCCTCATGTAGTACTGCATTTACCTCCTCCCCCGGCGGCCATTTTCTTGTGGCCTTCTATAGGCTTTATAGGAGCGGCTTCTGGTACATCACTTCCTTTTCCCTGGGCACACCGATCGATACAGCAGCAGCAGTGATCTCTCCAGGTTTTTTATCCTCCTTAATCCTGTGTCCTTGCCTAAGTTTGTAGTTTTCCCTGTGGGGGTCGACTTGTGCAGGTGTGTGTGAGCGGTGGGCTGCGCTCGCTGCGCTTTTAAAGGGGCAGTTACCCTTTTTTCTCCTACACACTTCTGGGGGCATGGATTCTCAGGAAAGCAAATTTCCTCCCCCTTTACTGGGTGGTCAAGGGGCTGCTGCTGTTTCCCCTGAGGGGAGCGATTTAGCCACAGTTGTGGCTAACCTGGCTGCTCAGGTGCAAATGCTTGTGGCTGCTCAATCCACTAAACGGCCCAGAGTTTCAATATCCTCTGATTCAGAGGGCGAGGATGATGGGGCTGCTATGGCTGGGGTCCCCTTTTCGGGTCCCGTTCGTCCCTGGACTTTGCAGGGTCGGAGGGGGATGCAGAGGTTGAGGGGGTTGATGATTCTCCCCCTGGCTCGTCTGAAGAGCTTGCAGTCATGGATGAATTGGTTGCTTCTATCAAACAAACGCTGCATTTGCAGGATGAACCGTGTCCACCTGCTGTTCTGGCTTCTTATGGGACACAGCGAAGGCGCAAAACATCGCAGGTTTTTCCTTGTACTTAGGATTTTCAGCTCGCTGTTAGTGAACAATGGCGCAATCTAAAGAAACCTTTTGCTGTGCCAAGTAGGTTCAAGCTGCGTTATTCCTTCACACCCGCCACTGATGAACGTTGGTGTGTGCCGCCTCCGGTGGATCACGCGGTGGCGGTTTTGAATAAATCTACTGCGATTCCGGCAGAGGATACCCCGGTTTTCCGGGACCCTACAGACAGGAGACTGGAGTCTCTGGCCCGTCATACTTACTCGGTTACCGGTTCCATGCTAAAAGCTATTTTTGCTTCCCTTATGGCAGCTCAGGCTGTCGCGGATTGGACGCAAGTACTCAGGCGCGTCCTGGTGGCTGATTCTGCCCCGCCGACGACTTTGGCAATGGTGGATCAGATCAATCAGGGGGTCATGTATTTGTGTGATGCGGAATTGGATGTAATTCCTTTGGCTGCACGTGTGCACAGCGTGGCGGTGTTGACACGCCGTTTGATTTGGCTAAAATGTTGGTCTGTGGACCAATCGTCTCGCAAGACTTTGGCTAATTTGCCCTATTCGGGATCTCGTCTTTTTGGCGATTTATTGGATACGCTGATTAAGGGGATCTCTGGGGGTAAGAGCACGCTCTTGCCCCAATCTCACAAGGCTAAGGGCGCTCAAGGTAAGAAGCACGCTTCGTTTAGGCCCCCTCAGGGGTCCTTTTGTGACTTTCGGTCGCACTATAAGGGCAAACCCTTCAAGGGTCAAGGCTCCCAAAAGATACCGTGGGCAGGTAAGCAGAAGTCCGGCCAGTCCGGTTCCGCTGCCCATAACAACGCGGCCTGAAGGGACGCCCTCACCCAGTTCTGGGGTGGGGGGACGTTTGCTCGGTTTTCTTCAACCCTGGCTGGCCCGCGTTCGGGACAGGTGGGTTCAGGAGATCGTTGATCCGGGTACAAGATCGAGTTCCTGTCTCGGCCGGCGAACAGGTTTTTTCCCTCAAACCTTCAACTGTCTCCGGAGCGTTTGCGGGATCTGCACCTGGCGGTGCAGGACCTGCGGGCTCAAGGAGTGGTGGTTCCGGTGCCTCATCGAGACAGATTTCGGGGGTTCTACTCCAATCTGTTCACTGTGCCCAGAAAGGAGGGCAAGGTACGTCCAATTCTGGACTTTAAAGCTCTGAACCGCTTTGTGCGGTTTCGCAAGTTCCGCATGGAATCCCTGCGCTCGGTGGTGGCTGCTCTGGTTCCAGGAGAATTCATGGCCTCCATCGACTTGAAGGATGCGTACCTACACATCCCCTTTTTCGAGGGTCACCAAAGGTACCTTCGTTTTGCCATTGCGGAGGATCATTATCAATTCGTGGCGTTACTCTTCGGTCTCGCTTCGGCTCCGCGGGTTTTCACCAAGGTGCTTGCACCGGTTCTGGCCTTACTGAGAGCCCAGGGTATCTCTATCCTGGGGTATCTGGACGACATTCTGGTTCGGTCTGCGACCAGTCAGGGTCTGGTGAAGGACCTGTCCGTCACGATGCAAACTCTGCAGGAGTTTGGTTGGACGATAAACTTTCCAAAATCGACGCTGTGCCCGTCTGTTCGTCTTCCCTATCTGGGTACGATTCTGGACTCGGTTCAGGCAAGAGTCTTCCTACCGGAAGACAAGCTCAAAACGCTTCAGGACGAAGTCAGATCCCTTCGGGAAATTCCGTGCTCGTCCCTTTGGACGGGCATTAGGTGTTTAGGTTTGATGGTCTCGGCTTTCGAGGCGATTCCATTCGCCCAGTTTCACACGAGGGGTCTCCAGGCGGAGATCCTGTCCAGGTGGCACGGGCGACCACAATCTCTGGATCTTCAGATATCGTTGAGTCCTCGCACGAGAAGCAATCTTCTGTGGTGGCTGCAGTCCCCGGCGGTGTGGGGGGGCAAGTCTTTTCGTTCACTTTCGTGGACGGTGATCACCACGGATGCCAGCCTGTCGGGCTGGGGTGGTGTTCTGGGCGTTCTATCCGCCCAGGGAACTTGGTCGGAGTAGGAATCTTCCCTTCCGATCAACATTCTGGAATTGCGGGCGATAAATCTTTGCCTTCAACCCTGGACGGACAAGCTTCAGGGCTGTCCGGTTCGGGTTCAGACGGACAATGCCACAGCGGTGGCCTACATCAATCAGGGGGCACAAGGAGTGCTCGAGCGGCTCGGGAAGTGGCCGACATTCTGTCTTGGGCCGAGACGCACGTCCCGGCGATAACGGCAGTTCACATTCCAGGGGTGGACAACTGGCAGGCGGATTATCTGAGCCGCCAGACTCTGGACCAGGGGGAATGGTCGCTCCACCCGGAGGTCTTCCAGATGTTGTGCGCGAAGTGGGGTCTTCCGGATGTGGACCTGTTCGCGTCTCGTCTGAACAACAAGGTGGGAAGGTTCGTGGCAAGGACGCGCGATCCTCGGGCAGACGCGTCAGACGCGTTAGTGGCTCCGTGGCATCAGTATCGGCTGGTGTATGCATTCCCACCAATTCAGTTGCTGTCCCGATTCCTTCGCAGGTTGTCCTCGGAACCGAAAACGGTGATTCTGGTGGCGCCAGACTGGCCTCGCCGGTCTTGGTACGCGGATCTCGTGAATCTGGCGGTCGACGCTCCATGGCGTCTGCCTCTTCGGGTAGATCTTCTGTCTCAAGGACCGATATTCCATCCTGCTTTACAGTCGCTGGCTTTGACGGCCTGGCTGTTGAGACCGAGGTCCTGAAGGATAGGGGTCTCTCTCCAGAGGTCATTTATACTTTGATCAATGCTAGAAAGGCCTCTTCGGGGAAAATATACTACCGTACTTGGAAGGCCTATTTTGCCTGGTGTGAGTCCATACTCGGTTTCGAGAGTGTTGGCTTTTTTTCAAACGGGCGTGGACCAGCGTTTCGCGTTGGCCACGATTAAGGGTCAGATTTCTGCTCTGGCCGTTCTTTTTCAACGCCCTGTGGCGTCAAATTCTCTGGTTGGCACCTTTGTTCAAGGGGTGCAACACCTGGTCCCTCCTAGGAGGGAGCCTTTGCCTCCATGGGACTTGAACCTTGTTCTGTCTGTGTTACAACATGCTCCTTTTGAAAAAATCAGGGAGATCTCGTTGCCTCTGTTGTCCAAGAAGGTCGCTTTTTTGGTGGCGATCACTTCGGCTCGCAGAGTTTCGGAGCTGGCGGCTTTGTCCTGCAGGTCTCCGTATCTGGTACTCCACTTGGATAAGGTGGTCTTGCGACCTAATCCTTCTTTTCTTCCGAAAAGGATTTCGGAATTTCACCTCAATGAGGACATTGTCTTGCCTTCGCTTTGCGCGGAGCCTAAGCATCCGAAGGAGGTGGCCTTACATTCTTTGGATGTTGTTAGGGCGATCAGGGTTTACCTGAATTCGACAAAATCCTTCCGCAAGATGGATTCTCTCTTTGTCCTTCCTGAGGGACCTCGGAAGGGCATGGCGGCGTCGGCTACTACCATCGCCAAATGGATCAGACAGACCATTGAGCAGGCATATGCTTTGAAGGGGAAAGTTCCTCCTATGCCTGTGAAGGCGCACTCTACTAGATCTCTGAGTACGTCTTGGGCCTGTCATCATCGGGCTTCTGTGGCCCAGGTGTGTAAGGCGGCGACTTGGTCGTCCGTTCACACCTTCTCAAAGTTTTACAAAGTGGATGTTCAGGCATCGGAGGATGCTTCCTTTGGCCGCAAGGTTCTTAGTGCGGCAGTACCTTAAGGTCCCTTGTTTTTTGGGCCCTTGGCTGTTTGGGATGTTTTTATCCCTAGGTTATTTGTTCTTCCTGGGTTGTTGCTCCTGTTGAATAAAGTTTTTTTCATGCTGCCCAGCTGGTTTCCTTCCTTTGGTAAGGTTACTTTCTCTGATGTGGAGACTGCGTTGCCTTAGGCGTGGCTGCGTTTCCCACCCCTCATGTTTGCACTGCTTTGGGACGTCCCCATTGTGACGAATATGAAGAGGCGGCGACTGTCGGAGGATGTAAGAGAAAACGGAATTTTTGTAAAATCTTACCTGTAAAATTCCTTTCTCTGAGTCCTCCGACAGTTGCCGCCCCGCCCCTCTTTTGGGGTTTGTTTATGTACTCTACTGCTATTCTACTGAAACTGAGGTATGGAACAGGAAGCAGGAGGGTATTGACTGAGGGGACCACTCCCTGGGGGTGGGATATGTTCAAAGCTTTAATATTGACATATTCTGTTGCCTAGCTACTCCTACGGAGAAAGGTCAATTACCCCATTGTGATGAATATAAAGAGGCGGCGACTGTCGGAGGACTCAGAGAAAGGAATTTTACAGGTAAGATTTTACAAAAATTCTGTTTTTATATATATGCCAGCCATTAAAATCACTTACTTGAGAACTTATTGAGGGGCGTGGCCTGGAGCGTGCCGAGCTGGACGTCTAAGCTGTGAGCTCTGCTGCATCAGGGCACAATCCGGCTCCATCCTGGCTTTCTGCTGACCCGATCACCGCACAGATAGACTCCTCTGCTGGCCGAGATGCCAGGGAATGGTTCTAAAAAGCCGCGGGAGCGAGGGCAGTCCCAGAAGCTGACGGCCTTCTCCCCTCCACCATCTGCTTCCAGCCAAGATGGCGCCGGACAGCTCTCGCACCGCTCTGCTTAGTCTCCTCTCCCTGCACCAGCTGCATCCCTAGATGGCTCTGTGACCCACAGCCTGGCTCCTGACCAATCCTTTACATCCACCCCACACTCTGGAAGTCCTGATGCCCTTGGTCTCTGTATCAGAGGTAACTACCAGCAAAGAGGTGAAATCCTAATGGATGAAGAAGGGGGAGGATCATTAGTTTCACAAAGGATCTGTTCCACAGATAGATCTAATTCAAATAAATAGGTGCATATCAATATATTAGGTTGGCTCCCATTTAAAACCTCATATATTTTCTTCATACCCATTTGGGTGTTCAAGCCATTGTGATGAAGTCCATCTTGTCCTGAGCAAATCTCTGCTGTATTCTGTTTGACCCAAACAGAGGTATTTAACAGTAGTGTCAGACGCCCATGCATGTGCAGATCGACGGCCAATGAGATCTTCTGTCCATGGAATGCACAGTGCCGCCCTGCTCCTTGTTGGGGCAGCGCCATGTGCTCCAAGGACAACCGACACATGATGCCGACCTGATCAGTGGTCCACCCATCACTCCTGGTAGGAATGAGTGCAGAAACGCATCGAACGGTCAGCTGACAAAAAGGGGCCTGGGAGCCTCCCCCCATGCACCAGGTGGGCTGCACATATCGGCCCCTGTCCTTGGGCTCTCGGAGTCTGCCCTCTAGCTGCAAAGTGTCGCATGACAGTGGAAGTCACATAGAATGCACAGAAAAAAACGAGAGAGTGTCGCAATGTAAAGGTAAAACAAAACAGACATGGCAGATCCTCACTTTTGTTAATACATATCAGAAAGAGGGGTATACCATAAATGCAGAAATATATTACAAATGTGTTTTCATCTCTATACATGCATCTTGCCCTGTCCTAAGTTATTCCCAAAAGGATAATGGTATACATAAGTAAGTTGATAACTATTTAGCACATCCATCTTTTTCTAGGTCTTCAAAGTTCCCATCCCCCTGACGTAAAACCTTCCAAAAATGGACGGAAGCTTACTGAGTCATTTAACCATGGAGGTTGTAGCCCTCATCGACACTATCCAGCGTGTTTCCCGCTGTAACAGTGTTTTATTCCAGTCTACACCTCTAGTGTTGGGTTGCACCCTATCGAATATGAGAAAATTGATGTTGGGAAATCTCCCGCCATGTACAACCCTAACATGTCTTCCCAGAGGAAGGTCTGGATTACATGTTCTCATACTATGTTTGTGTCTGTTGGCTCTATTGTAGTTTTCCCTACTTAAAAACAGCCACAGGGGCAAAGTAGCATGTATAGCATGTCTATTCTGAATCACTATTACACAGCAATGTCATCTATTATGGTTTATTTTAATTTTAAGGTATAGTTATGTATCTAATGTGTTTTAACCTTTAGATTTTCTAATAGCAGACTACACAGCTGTCTAATTAGCAGTCTTCATTCTTTATTCATCTGAAACTTTCAGGCATATCTGATTGTATTCAGCACTTTGGTGTAGTGGGCTAAGCTCACAGCTAAAGATTGCTAGGTCATGAGTTCAAGGCCAGACCATGATAACACCCTGTGTGCCATAATTTTGGCCACATAGTAATACATTGGCTACATCACCTAAAATTGCATGTCAATGGCCATGTATATTCAAGAAACAAACATGCATATGTGCAGAGTGCAATTATGCATTTGCCAAGTTTCAGTATTTATTTATAGCTGTCTAAAATTTAGGAAGGTGATGGCACACTTGGGATTTGAACTCATGCTCTCAGTGTTTATAGCCAGGAACACTAACCACTGAACCATTGAGCTGAGCATGATTACCCCTGGAATATTTATTCCCATGTTTCAATAGTTAACCACTTCCTTACAGGGCAGTTACACCCCTTCCTGCCCAGGCCAATTTTCAGCTTTTTATACTGTTGCATTTTGAATGACAATTCCGCGGTCATGCAACCTTGTACCTAACACAAATGTATCACAGTATTTTCATTAAAAAAATAGTGCTTTCTTTTGGTGGTATTTGATCACTGCAAGGTTTTTTTTCTATTGGCAAAAAGAACACCTAAATGTTTGACCCCTAAAATAATGTGTTTTTGTTTATGTAATAAAATTTGGTAAATCAATATGTTTTTTGTTGCACTGACGAGCATTGAAGAGGCTGCGCTGGCAGGCACTGATGAGACACTAATAATATGCAGCACTGATAGACAGATAGGTGGCACTGATATGCAGCATTGATGGGCATTGATAGGTGGCACTGATGGGCAATGATTGGCACTGGTGGGCAGCACTGAAAGATGGTAATGATGGGCAGCACTGATGAGGAGGGCACTAACAGGTTCCCTGAGCACTGATTGGCATCAATGGTGGCATGGGTGGGCATCCCTGGTGGCTCTAGTGGCATCCCCCAAGGGTCTGCACTGGTAATCAATGCTCTGATTACAAGCACAGACCCCCCCCCCCCACACACACACACTTAATTTGCATATGAATGCCATTTCTTCACAGCTGAAAGTGGCCCTCACCATGATTAGCCAGTTGATTGTGACCACTTGCTGGAATGTGTGCAAGCCAATGTGGTGTCATTTCTGATCCAGGGCGAACGCCAATGTGCCATTTGCAATTTATTGTAAAGAGATTTTGCTTTATTTTAAAAATGGCGCACACAGACAACTAAAATGTATTGGAAATTTTTTACCCAGGCCAGTGATGGTAACCCTTAACCCCCCCCCCCCCAAGATGTTTTTGCCCTACATTTCCCAAAATGCTCATGTACTCTGCAGTGTAGGTGAGCATCATGGGAAATGTTACAAAACACCTGTGTTGCCAAGGTTCATCATCACTGACCTAAGCCAACTAAAAAGGCGAGTGAGCGCTGTAGCAATCTTTTATTTAGTAATCATTTTTAGTGATTTTTTTTATTAAATGTTTTGGTTACATTCATCCACAGAGGCTGAAGGGAAATTTGGTATTATTCCTTAATTTATATATTTTTAGCTAAATATATACATAAACACTTTAATTTTTTCTTAAAATTTAGCCCCCCCCCCCCCCCCACACACACACACACACACACACACACACACACACACACACACACACACACACACACACACACACACACACACTTTGCTGGAGTAAAGGGAGAAACCCTACCCATGTTCATACTGCACTGCCATTGCACACACACACAAAAAATACAAGAAATTGATTACATTCAATAGACACAAAAGGTATCTGAATTACATCTAGACAAATAAGAAAAGAAAACAAAAAACCAGGAGCTGTGTACAAATGAATAAGCTTTATTGAACATGTATAAAACATCAGTAATCACTCAAGCAAGCATGTGAAATGTGAAATGCCCCCCAAATCAAGTAATTTTTATTCAAATTACAGTGCAAAAAGATACAACATATGATGGATAGATAGAGCTTACAATATCCAAAAGTCAAGCAAAATAAGTTGTAGACACCTTAGTATTAAGCATTAAACATACCCAACATACTTTTATGTTAATTGTTTGCATGAGCCTGTCTTTCCATTTAAATACCATCAAATCAGTAGAACATACAGCTACACAGAGGCATGAAAATAAAAAAAAAAACATGTATAGAGTACATAAAGACACACTTTGCAAAAACAATACCAAACTGTTAGAGCATGAAAAGTATTCATCCAAAAGAATACACTTACTGCAATATGGATCATTAGGCATGCCAGCAAACCCCCCACCCCCAAAAGCAAATTCGGACATAAAGACCTGTGGCCCTTCCACAGGCCAAATGATATGATCTCATACATCCCTTTATATAACCTTGGTTAAACTACACCCACCCAGTATAGGAAACGCCCAGCAAAGTAATTAATTGGGTCTGTCGGTTCCTAAACCAAAATCACCAGTTCACTAATGAATGAGTGTTTGGCTGGCCATCCATGATCCAAGTTTCTTACAAGTCAACACACATAAGAAATGCTTTCAATAATCTCAGCATGAGCACAAAGTGGCTTTTTCATTTAGACTAATGCCTCGTACACACGTACCGATCGTCGGCCGACCGATCGGCCGTCTTTTGTCCAGGGCTGTCCTGTCTGTTGAAAACTGCAAAAGACTGCACACAAATTTTGTCGGCCAACAACAGACGACTGCAGAAGTGATGTCATGTGATGGTTAACTTTCCGTGTGTTTTTTCTTTTCTGAGCATGCCCAGTCTTGCAAATCTGCTGATTGTCGGCCGAATTCTGTACTGACTGGCGAACAATCGGCCGTTCTGGTGTCGGCATACAAACATTTTAATGCTTGCACGACAGATTCTGTTCGGCCGAAAATGCGCTGTCGGCTGTCGGAAGCATCATACTAACAAGCCTACAATCGGCCGATCGGTCGTCGGCCTAATGTTTACGGCCGACAATCGGTATGTGTGTACGAGGCTTAAGGCTGGCCATACATGTTCCAATTTTCTTACAATTTTCTGTCCAATTTTCTTGAAATTTACCTTCAAGTATGTAGTACAAAGGCCTGCCTAATTGGATACAAGTGAATGTGTTTTTTAGCTTTGACCTCACATTATGTGGTTTGTGGTAGATCTACCAGAAAATTGTACAACAAAAGTTGAACATGTATGGCCAGCTTAATGGGCCATACACACTATAATGCCTCGTACACACGTACCGATCTTTGGCCGTAAATATTCGGCCGACGACCGATCGGCCGATTGTAGGCGTGTTAGTATGATGCTTCCGACAGCCGACAGCGCATTTTCAGCCGAACAGAATCTGTCGTGCAGGCATTAAAATTTTTTTTGGCCAACACCACAACGGCCGATTGTTCGCCAGTCAGTACAGAATTCGGCCGACAATCGGCTGATTTGCAAGACTGGGCATGCTCAGAAAAGAAAAAACACAGGGAAAGTTAACCATCACATGACATCACTTCTGCAGTCGTCTGTTGTTGGCCGACAAAATTAGTGTGCAGTCTTTTGCAGTTTTCAACAGACAGGACAGCCCTGGACAAAAGACAGCCGATCGTTCGGCCGACGATCAGTACGTGTGTACGGGGCTTAAGATTTTCTGAAGACTTTTTCCTTTAGATTTACCAAAACCATATAATATGAGGTCAAACCTAAACACTTTCAATTTGTATGCAATCTTGCAGGCCCTTGCACTACATAGAAAAGGTAAATCTGAAGGAAAAAGTCTTCGGAAAATCTTATAGTGTGTATGGCCATACATGTTCAATTTTTGTTGTACAATTTTCTGATAGATTAACCACAAACCACATAATGTGATGTCAAAGCTAAACAACACTTTCACTTGTATCCAATTAGGCAGGCCTTTGTACTACATACTTGAAGGTAAATTTCAAGAAAATTGGACAGAAAATTGTAAGAAAATTGGATCATGTATGGCCATACACACTATAAGGTTTTCTGAAGACTTTTTCCTTCAGATTTACCTTTTCTATGTAGTGCAAGGGCCTGCCAGATTGCATACAAATTGAAAGTGTTTAGGTTTGACCTCATATTATATGGTTTTGGTAAATCTAAAGGAAAAAATCTTCAGAAAATCTTATAGTGTGTATGGCCCATTAGTCTTAATAAAAAAAGCCACTTTGTGCTCATTCTGAGATTATTCAAAGCATTTCCTATGTGTGTTGACTTGATGTAGTAATTTATATATATATATATATATATATATATATATATATATATATATATATATATATATATATATATATATATCTTTTTTTTTTTTTTTTTTTTGGGTTGTTGAATTCTGAGTTCTGGGGTTGCACTGCATATGTTCAATCAATTTGCAAATTCTCAGATTTGCAAGCTGAAACACTGCTATTTTTCAGAGTGTAATGTGGCTCTATATAGGAAGCAACACATATGGCTCCCCACTCAACAAATATATTAATTTCACACATATACAATGTTTTATTTTTGGGGTGTTGCTTGTCATATATAACAACAGACAGTTGTAGGTAGTTCAGGGATCTGAACACCCAAATACATTGTTGCAAGGCAGCTGTGCTAACCACTTGGATATTTTGGTCAGTTTATTTAATCAAGCTCAAGCTCAATACATATTTGCAACATTTTTGCAAAACACAATTTACACAAACATAATCACTTTGTTACATTTATTTCATAATATATGCCACTGATAGTTTCTTAGCCTATCAATTTAAGTTTAAAATACAAATTTTTCACAGAAATAAATGTTTTAAACACCTATATATAATTTCCAGCATGCAGGATTATTTTTAAAAATTTGTTGATTTTATACAGTTTCACTAAACTAGGTTAATTATTTGGGAATTGTGGTCTCTGAGGTTTTTTTTTTTTTTAGTTTCTTGTTATCTTTATACCAAGCATACATGCACTGGCACCTTAAGAGCCCATTCACATTGAGGCGACACGACTTCGGGGGGTGACCTGTGAAGTCGCGTGCACCGCTGTGCACTGCGACTTGCAGAGACTTCACATACTGGAAGTCTATGCAAGTCGCTCCGAGGTCGCCCCAAAGTGGTACAGGACCCTTTTTCTAAGTCGGAGTGACTTGTGTCGCTCCTATTAGAACGGGTCCTGTACTACTCAATGGACCCCGACATACCGCGACTTGTCAGGCTGACAAGTTGCCTGACAAGTCGCGCTAATGTGAATGGGCTCTAAAAATTAATATAGTTTGATTCAATTAGTCCATCAAAAAATTTTAATAAATAAAAATTATTTGAGCTTGAATTGGGTCTAAATAGAATATATATATATATATATAATTTTTTTTTTTTAAAGTACAAATCACACATGCTTTGAAAAAAATGTCATTAGCTTTAGGTAGTTAAGTGGTTAGCACCGCTGCCTTGCAACAGTGTATTTGGGTGTTCGAATCCCTGAACTACCTACAACTGTTTGTTGTTATATATGACAAGCAACACTAATATGGCTTCTCCCCAAAAATGAAACATTGTATATGTGTGAAATTAATATATTTTTGGGGTTGGTTAGATATAGGAAGTAACAATAATATATAGTTTTTTGCATATATATATATATATATATATATATATATATATATATATATATACACACACATATGCAAAAAAACATATATTATTGTTACATTCTATATCTAACCAATCCAAAAATATATTAATTTCACACATATACAATGTTTAATTTTCGGGGAGGAGCCGTGTTAGTGTTCCTTTTCATATATATATATATATATATATATATACACATAGGCAAATCAATAAATAAAACATATATATATATATATATATACATATAATTATTTTTGGGTATCTATCTATCTATCTATCTATCTATCTATCTATCTATATATCTATATATATATATATATATATATATATATATATATATATATATATATATATGTGTGTGTGTTTATATATATATATATATATATATATATATATACACACACACACATATATATATATATATATATATATATATTTATGTATAGATATATATTTTTTTGTGATTCATATATATATATATATATATATATATATATATATATATATATAGACATACATAGATATGTGCAAAAAAAAAATTAAAAAAAAAAAAAAAAAAAAATAAATTTTATTAGCGCCGGAATAGCGCCGTTTTACCGCGAATTTGCGGCGGTATTTGCCGCAAATTCAATAAAACTCCCACTAACGTTTTCAAAAACGTTATTTTCAGCCTAGTTTTTGGTTTGGAGCATGCTCACATGGGCTATCTGCCAGAAATTGACTCTGGAGCTATTTTTGCATTTTACACTTTTATTAATATGTTTTTTTCTACTTAACATTTTCACACAGTTTAAAAGCAGTTTAGCTCAAAATCATATAACACATATTTCCCACACATTTTTTATTTTTTTCCTGCCATATTTTGTGATTTTGAAAAAATTAGTCCACCTTTTAGCTGGACTGTTTTTAAGTCCAGTCCTGACATTAGTTGATCTTAATGAATCTCACAGTTGGAGTTATTTTCCGCCCGCCGTTCTTTGAATACCAATTTCAGACTTAAAAATTCTCCGGTTCACAAAATCCCGCCGAAAAGCCATTTCTCCGTACTATGAATCAGGCCCAATATCTCTACTTCAATGTTACTGTACATCTTACATTATTTAGCCATGGTTTCCATCTAACTTCAAATATTTTCTTTGTTGAACTTAAGGTAGCCATAATTTTTTCCATCTGACATTGTTGATTTAATAATTCAACCGCATCAGATGGAGTTGGTACTTCCTGGGTGTTCCATCTTCTAGTAATTAAAAGTTTTGCCGCTAATAGGAGATGTATATATATGAATATTTTTATATATAACAATAAATGAGTTGTTTTCCTTGTCAAGGCGCACTCTACTAAGGCACTTAGTGCCTCCTGGGCCTTCCATCATCAAGCATCAGTGCGCAGGTTTTTCTGCTTTTTTTTTTTCCCCACCCCTCATGTTTAATACTTCTTTGGGACATCCCAATGGTTAATAAGAATCAGGAGCTATGTCCCTCAATGAACGAAAGAGAAAATGGGATTTTTGACTTACCATAAAATCCATTTCTCTGATGTTCTTTGACAGACATTGCACCCACCCCTCTGTGGAGTTGGCTTTCTTCTGACACTGCTTGTAACAAAACTGAGTGCCTATAGCTGAGAGTGGGTGTATACCCCCTGGGACTGCGCAAAGGCGTAGTCAAGATTTTACCTGCCTAGTGTCCTACTCCTGAAGGGGGCAGTATAACCCAACGGTTAAGAAGAGTCGGGAGCTGTGTCCATCAATGAACATCAGAGAAGTATTTTATGGTCAAATATCCCATTTTTCTCAGCTGTTCCTCGGATCAGCTATCCTCTGTTAGAAAATGCCTCCTGGGCTTCAGCATAGATTGGGATATGACCCTGCCCCCACAAACAGATTGCACTTTTAAAACCTATCTTGGCACAAAAAATATTCAGCAGAGTTTATGAACTTATTTTATATTCATGCTATTGTGATTTCTTTGTTTATGGATGTATTAGCATGTTTTTTCATATATGCAATTGAACCATACCAGTGGCAGGTAAAGTTAGTGATATACACCATCACCCAAAATTTCATAGAATTGGATTCTTACACTTACATATATATTTGTGTCTTTCTTTGATTGGTTCTAAAACATCATGAGTAGAGCACAGACAGAGCTGGGATCTCAAACTTCTGGAAAAAAAAAAAAATACCTGGGTTATGGGCGATAACTTTAGCCATAACCCCGGTAAACCACTTCAAAGCCGCAACGCATACATATGTATTACGGTCTTGAAGTGTTTAAAATGATTTGTCTGACTTGTGCTCAATACAAGCTTTCACTTATCTCTTTATATTGCATAAACACATTTTACCATAAAAAATTGGGCTTCCAAGAAGGAAAATCCAAATGAATTTATAAGATTTCATTCAGATCTTTTCCTGGTTCTGATCTGCAAATATTAAGATGGGTCATTCTAGTGTGATTTTTCTGTAATCTTTTTAGCATTGGTGCTAAGTAGATTGTTCAGTTCAGCCTTTATTATAATCACTTAACACCTACTGGTCTAGTCCCTTCTCAAGCCTGTAAATGGACAGTGAAGAAGCCGCAGACTGATGAGCTCATCTGTTGTTCTTTGCTTTCTATCCGCATGTTCCTTCCACTGCAGCACAACTGATTTGCTGCTTCTCCTTCTGTCAGTCTAAGCTCAACTGTACAGGGACTGCAAAAGGCTGATACCAAGTCAATAATATTTTGTTTATAAAAGTACAAAGCATTTAAATAAGGTATGCATTAGCAAATCAAAGAAATAAAAATGGTCATTGCAACATGTGAAAACAATTTAGGACCGTGTGCATGAGGGATGTTTAGCGAAGACTTGTGCGCTTATTTTTTTTTTCATGGTATAATGCATAGACTATGCCATAATAAGACTCTGTATAGGCAAATAGAAACTTTGATTGTGTTGGGGGGGGTATTTTCTCTATCGTTCATTGACCGACGCAGTCTCTGTTCTTCATAACAGTAGGGTTGTACTGCCCCCTACAGGAGTAGGACACTAGGCAGAAAATCAGTTCTGGCTGTGCCTATGGGCAGTCCCTCGAGGTACACTCCCCCTCTTTGCTATAGGATGTCAGTTTTAATCTGCCTAGTCAGGTGTAAGGACCTAGTTCCTTGCTGGATTCTGTGGTCTTAGCAAAAAGTTTTTTTCAATTTTTTTTTTTTTTTTTCTCCGGATTTTCTTTCCTGTGAGATCTACAAGCAACTTAGCTGGATCTGGGGAAGGGCTTGATATATAGGCCCACTGGTTGCCCCAGCCGGCCAGCGAGCACGCGCAGACCCCAGCTTCGCACTAGGTCAGCCGCGACATAGTGCCACTGGACGGGGACTGGCCCTGCGAGTTAAAGGTCTCGCCAGGTCGCACACGACCGGGTCTAGGCCCAAGTTGCAGCGCTCCTATTTGCTCGACAGCCCCCCCCACTTCGGTGGAGAGGGGTTCTGTCAGGAAATGGCGCCCGCCGGTTCCAGGTATGGTGAGTAATTGTTCCCCCCTCTCCCCTGGCGGTTTTTGGGGTGGACACGGGCCCCTTCCTAGGACAGTCGGACCCTCGGGATCCCCTCTGTCCTGTCACGTTGGTGAATGCACTAGTTGTATCTGTCCGTGAGACCCTAAAAATGGTGGCTGGGACAATGCCACGGACTTGGCTTATATCGATCACCAAGGGGGAACCAGAAGTGTCCTTACGGCCTTGGAGGTGGCAGGCATCCTTCGATGGGCGGAACGCTTTGTTCCAGTTCTCTCCGCTGTTCACATTCCAGGTGTGGAAAATTGGCAGGAGGATTATCTCAGTGGACAGACTTTGGATCAAGGGGAATGGTCTCTCCATCCAGAGGTGTTTCAGCAGTTGTGTCTTTGTTATAGCACTCCAGAAGTAGATCTGTTGGCGTCTCAGATCAACAGGAAAGTGCAGAGGTTTGTGGCCCGTGCTCGGGCCACAGATGCACTGTTTGCTCCGTGGGGTCAGTATCAGCTGATGTATGCATTTCCCCTTCTCAAGTTGCTTCCAAAACTTCTTTGCAGGATCGAGGCAGATGGGATTCCGGTCATCCTTGTGGCTCCGGACTGGCCTCGCCGAGCTTGGTACACCGACCTGGTCAGGCAAGTCGCAGACGTTCCTTGGAGACTTCCTCTCAGGGAGGATCTACTGTCTCAAGAGCCAATCTTCCATCCTGCTTTACAGTCGCTGGCTTTAACGGCTTGGCTGTTGAAAGCCAGGTGCTGAAGGACGGTATTGTCTGCTTCAGTGATCCCCACTCTGCTTAAACCGAGAAAAGTGACTTCTAGAAACATCTGTAATCATACGTGGAAGTCGTATATTGCGTGGTGTGAGTCTCTTGGGTTTCCCGCTCGCTCTTACTCAGTGGTTCGGATCTTAGCCTTCCTTCAACGGGAAGTTGATCAAAAGTTGGCTTTGAGTACTATCAAGGGTCAGGTCTCGGCCTTAGCAATTTTCCTCCAATGGCCATTGGCCACCCATTCCCTGGTATGTAACTATATCCAGGGGGTGCAACACTTGGCACCTCCGGTGTGACCGTCGTTGCCACCCTCGGACCTTAATTTGGTGCAGTCGGTTCTCCAAAAACTTCCTTTTGAAAATATTCGGGAGATTCCCCTGCTTACCTTATCCCAGAAGGGGGCCTTTTTGGTGGCTATTACTTCTGCACGCAGGGTGTCAGAACTGTCGGCGTTGTCCTGTCGTTCTCCCTATCTGGTGGTTCACAGGGATAAAGTGGTGCATCGTCCGGATCCGTTCTTCCTTCCGAAGGTGGTTTCCAGTTTCAACTTAAATGAGGATATTGTGCTACCCTTCTTGTGTCCTAAACATCCTAAGGAATTTGCACTGCATATTTTGGATGTGGTTTGGGCAATCAGGGTGTACTTGGCGACTACTGAGTCTTTTTGAAAGTCAGATTCGTTCTTTGTACTCACGGATGGACCAAAGAAAGGGCTGCCTGCGTCTGCTGCAACTATTTCCAGATGGATTAGACAGGTCTATTCAATTAAGGGTCAGGTTCCACCTTTCCCTGTTAGGACGCATTCTTGCATTCTACTCGGGAGCATAGAGCTTCCTGGGCCTTTCGCCATCAGGCATCTGTGGATCAGGTTTCCAAGGCAGCTACCTGCTCACAGTCAAAAAGGCAAAGTTACTCCTTCTAGTGTGTCTAAGTAATAAAGGGGGGCCTTAGACCAAATGGTCAAGTAAGTTTATGCCCTTTTGTTCACATGTGTACTATAAAGCGTCCGTTGACAAAAAACCTATAAGTATCAAAAACAGGAGAAACGGAGGCTCTCCTTAAGAGTCAACTAGGGACACTAAAAAGTGAGTGAAAAAAGTCTCTATTAATTACACAAAAATTGAATTTAATAGTGTAAAACATACCACAATGTAAAACACATGTAGTTAAAAAAACAATAGGATTTACTGCAGCAAAACAGACATATAAGGTGCAGGTCATGGGGTACATGTATGTGTGGGAGGATGGACCCTTCACCAACCGTTGTTCAGTCCCAAACAAAATCTTGCACTTGATGTATCGCTAGATATAGGACAAACTGGAACCCGTAGGTGATCAGATTCAACCCAGATAGGTGGACATTGGTCAGGATGGATAGTATAAAGACATAAGTCCTGGGGTTGGCCAGTGGGGGCGCCCTAATGTGGGCAAACTACGTGTATGGATGTTAGAACAGTCCAAGGTATGGAGAGTGGTTAACCAGTTTCAAATGGACACAGAGACTCTGTATAATGGAAGTAGGAATATGGTACCTCCTTGGATGGTAAGGACTGTTCTGTCCAGTGTCACACTTATTAGGGCATCCAGATATGCGAAGCTGCAGAGTAGCGGTGAGTACTGCCCAGCCAGTTGCTTCCTCGCTGCCTCCCGAGCTCCGCCGAGCATCTAGATTAGGGGGCCCGTTTGCGGCAAGTCGTCACTCCACACGTGAATCGTAGCTTGCCTTCTCCGCGGCTATTGGGCGTGGTGTCACCGGAATCCCAGATGGTGCTGTCAGAATGACGCGGTGCTGACGCGTTTCACCAGCCAATCGCTGGTTTCCTCAGAGCTGTAGGAGTGACCTATCCTTCCTCTTTTATAAAGGCCCTTGATTGGCGGCAGTTTTAGTGAATTAGGACCCGAAGGTCTAGTAATACCGGTTATTCGCCACAAGATGTCCTCATAGAGTGAGAGAGACCATGCAGATCACTTTAGAAACCTATCATTCAAAGCACCCGGAGGGAGACAAAAAGCTTGTAAGTTACCCTCCATAGAAATTTAAAAGATATATATTGTGCGCATAAAAATACAGGATAACTACAGAATTACCAAGGAATAAAAGACAAATATGCACTGTGACCACATCCCGTTATCACCCTCAGAGAGACTCCAGAGTAAAGGATAGTAAGTCCTCCCTGCAAATCCCAGGAAACCTAACATTGTATTCCCCTAGCATCACCTCAACAGACAGATTGGGGCTAGTAAATATATATCAAGCTACGCGGAAAAATGGAAGACAATAAGATAAATTAAGAAAAATAAAGAAAAAACAAGAGGAATGAGAAAAATAGAGAGGACCAACTAATAATCAAGGATGTATATTAGACACATTATTAGGCAGGTTTATTATAATGTAAGAACCTATGTCCCCTTAGGATTAGTTAGTTATATCCAGTATACCTATTTAGAATAGAGTATATTATAGTATACATCCTTATTAGTCACTGAAGGGTAACCCAATAGGGTCCATTTAAAAATAGTTCATTATCACCTGATTTAACCACTGTATTACGCAGTGGAAAAAGGGGGGAGGGGGACTAAGGATGTACTCAGATTGAAATATAGTATTTTCTCTAGAACTCGTTACTGTTCAACAAATGGTTGTAAACTGAACTCAGTATTAAGGCCTGCCGGAACAAGAGAACCCATTTTATAGATCCAAAGTTTTTCTTTTTGTAATAAAATTGTGTCAAAGTCACTTCTCAGAGGGAGTTTGAGTGCATAAATGCCCCTCACTTTTAAGCCCTTAGGATTTGCATTATGGTACTCGAGAAAGTGTAGGGGTATCTTTTTTTGTCATTCTTTTTCCTAATGCTTGTTATATGTTCGTTAATTCTGACCTTCAGCTGACGTTTTGTCTTACCAATATACGTTTTATTACATGGGCAGATGATTTGATAGATTACCTGTGTAGACTGGCAATTAATGAAGCTGTCAATTTGGAATGATTTTGTACTGTCACAGTTAACGGTAGCTACCTGGTCATACTGTTCACAAAGTTTTACAAGGTGGATGTGCTGGCAGCTGCAGATGCCTCCTTTGCCCGCAAAGTTTTGCAGGCTGTCGTTTAAGGGTGTTTTCTCTTATGTCCTCCGACAGTCGCCACCCACTCATACAGCCTTCACCAATGGGTATTGACTTCATCTCCACAGGAGTAACTAGGCACAAGACTTGTTAAAAAACAAAGCATTTACATAGACACACCTATGGGGGCTGTCCCACTGGTCCAATACCCCCCTGCAATCAGCCATCCCAACTCAGTTTGTCTTCTGCCTAGTTAAGGAGTAAGATGGGCTTCCCTGTGCTGGGGCTACAGTCTCAGCCTTCTTCTTCTATTTTATGATTTTATTTGCTGCAAATGTATTTTTTCTTTGCACTACTAGCTGTTTATTTTGTCAGCGTTAGTTAGTCGGATCTTCGGATGAAGACGGCGTTTGCGGAGCTGGGAGTCGGACTGGTCGCTCTGGTTTTCCAGGACAGAGGGCCTGATGGAATCCCATCGCGCGTTTAGCTGGCTATGTGTTCACCCTGGCCTCGCAAACAACCCATCCCTGTCCTCAGGGATGCAGCCTGCGAGGTGGCTACCTCGCCTGGACGTCTCCCAACGGTTCTCCGTGCACTGTTAGCGTCCTGCATTTTTGGCTGATGGCACCCCTGCCATCTGAGGGTGGGCGGTTTCCCGTCGATGAGAGGCACCCCACGCCATCGAGTACAGGTAAGTACATTCTGTGTGGGGCCTCTGTCTGGGGCTGGCAGTCCTGTGTATCTGTGTTATCCCCTCATGTCTGTGTGTTTTTGGGCTCCCTGATCCTGGTCCCTGCGGGGGTTTTCTCTCACAGCCAGTGCGCTGTGTGGGTTTGTGGGGGTCCCTCTGCGGTGTCACTTTAGAGTGCTTTTTGGAGGTACAGACACGTGTGGCGACCGCTGCGGCTTTAAACACCGCCGGTCCGACATTTTTGCTGTGGGCAGCATGTCTGGCTTCACTGGGTGCTTATACAGCATTGTATGTGGTGTGCTTTGGCGCCTTGCAGCGCCATCTTGTGTGTGGCAAAACGTTCGTTCCGAGCACATGTCAGCGGCCATTTTCCCGAAGCCTCCCATTACTTTCAATGGGCAACCATTTTTTCTTGGCCTGCAGTCTCAGTTCAGTCTACTTGCGGTGACATCACTTTCTCCCTCTGTTCAGAAGAGATCAGCTGCGGTGGTAACACTTGTGGGGGTCTGTCTGCTGTCCTTTTTTTGTGTGCACATACTTCTGGCTGTCAGTTTATCCTACTCAGGGGTCTGTTTGTCACAGTCTTGTGGCGGTGTGCTGCGGGGGTCCGCGGCGCGCTTAAAGGGCCAGTACCTTAAAAAAAAAAACTTTTTCTCTGTCGCTCATTGACAGACGTAGTCTTCTTGATTCACAAGAACTGGGTTATGTTGTCTCCGCAGGAGTAGGACTAGGCAGAAAAGAAAAAACATTCTGGCTCCACCCTAGGGGCAGTCCCAGAGGGTATATCCTCCCTCTCTCTGCTACAAGGCATCAGTTTTTTTCTGTCTAGTCAGGAGTAAGGACCTAAGTTCCTTGCTGGGATCTCTGGTCCTGGCAAGATTTTTTTTTTAGAAAAAATATTTTTTAGGTAGTTTTTTCTCCAGTGTTTTTTCCTGTGAGATCTTCAAGCAAATACGCCGGACTGGGCGACACCAGTGGTCACCCCAGCCGGCCTACGAGCGCGCGCAGACCATTGCATTGCGCTTGGTCGGCCGCGACACATTCAATAAGTATGCGGGGCCGGGCGACGGGCTGGATGTTGAGATCCAGTGGTCACCCCGGTTTCTGCCTACGAGCGCGTGCAGACCAGAGCTCCGCGCTGGGTCGGCCGCGACGGAGTCCCATTGGAGGGACTGACCTTGCGAGTTAAAAGTCTCGCTTGGACGCCAGGAACCAGAGAGTCGAGGCGTCCGGAGTGGTCCACAACCCCCCACCCCGGTGGAGAGGGTATTGTGAAGAGAGGGTGCCTGTCGGTTCGGTATGGTGAGTAAACGTTTCCTTTTTTCCTCGTTATGAGGCAGTATGAATTATGGGCCCCTCCATACATGGTCAGTATCTGTCTGACACTAAAAGTCCCCCTTGTAAATACAGCATGTGTTTGGTGGGAAGTGGACTTGGTTTGAGAGCTAACACTCTACCCAGCAGACTGTAGTATTACAGCAGACATAGGAGGTATAATCCTACCTTAATTGTAGTGTACCTCCTGCAGATCGATAAACCGCCATTTAGCAGAGATGCAGGTGGATGTGCTGGGAAAAACGATTTCGGCAGTCCGCCGCCATTTTGCCGTAGACCGGGTGCATGAATGTCCTCAGGTCACGCCGGCCGCCATGTTTTTGGAGTCTATTGTCTCCTGTATGGGGGCGGCCATGTTTGATGAGCCCAGCTACCTCGTGGAGAGCTGGGAACGCCGGAAGGCGTACACAGGGGGCGGAGCCACGTCCTTCTACCCGGGAAAACTAACACAGCTCTTTCCAGTCTGTAAAAGACAGACGCTGACTGCAGTTGGTTGGAAACTTCTCTGCATCGGGTGGTGAGCCTTGAGGGTCCCTCTCTCTCTCTGTGGGGATCGAGAAGCAGGTACTCTGAGGGGCGCTATTGCGCTAGGGGGATACACATAAAAAAAGAGGTATTTTTTATTTAAAAAAAAAAAAAAAAGTTTTTGTTTTTTCTGGCAGAGGTGTCCTGAATTAACATGGACCCTGCCACTCATGTATCTCCACCGGATCCCCTCGAGGTGTCTGCAGGATCCTCCAGCACCCCACTGACGGTTGAATCATTGTCAGCTATTATGGAAACTTTTGTGTCCCGGGTGGAAGTGGCTTGTCAGGGACAGGGCGCAAGAAAGCGACCCCCGCCTAACCCCTTATTATCTGAAACTTCGGATTCAGAATCTGAGCCTATTTCTGCAGTTGCAGGTACTTCATCTGGGATTGGTGTCTCGGGTACTGTCTCTTCAGACAGTGAGGAGGATGTTTCGGCATCAGCCATAGCCCGAGAGGAAGCGTTGGTAAACGCACTCATTGTATCTGTTCAAGAAACCTTAAGATTACAGGGTATTCCGTCGGAAATAGCTGAAACTGAAATCCCCTTTGGGACTAAAAAACGCATCAAAGTAGCGAAGGTTTTTCCATTGCCCAAATGTTTTGGCAATCCAATCAAAGAAGAATGGAGTCTGCCAAAACGCACTTCTGCTATTTCTAAACGCATTAACAGGCGTTATCCGTTTGAGGAAACCCTCATTAAGAAATGGACAGAACCACCTGTGGTGGATTCACCAATTACTAGATTGAATAAAGCCACGGTTATTCCTTTAGAAGACGCCCCGTCTTTTAAAGATCCAGTGGATCGCAAGATAGAAGCTATGTCTCGCACCATGTTTTCCTTGATTGGATCAGCTTTCAGACCAATAATTGCTATTGGACTGGTTTCGCAGACTGTAACTGAATGGACCAAGTGGTTGCGTCAGGACTTAGAAGAAGTCCCTCAGGCGGTATCAGATTTGTTGGAACAAATGATACAGGGGTTACAGTTTGTGTGTGATGCGGCGTTAGACGCCACTCCATTATTGGCGCGAGCATCAGTTTCAGCAGTGGTTCTCAGGCGTACACTGTGGCTAAAAGGTTGGTTAGCCGACCAAGGTTCCAAAAAAGCATTGGCTAATATCCCCTTTTTAGGAGAGCGTCTATTTGGAGCCAACTTAGATGAGATCATTAAGGATCTCACGGGAGGAAAGAGCACCTTTTTACCGCAAAATGTTAAAGGTAAAGGACCTCGTCAAAGACGAGGGCCTTCTTTCTCTGCTCACAAAAAATTTTTTCGTCCCGCGGGTGAAAAAATTAAGTCCTCCAAAGCTCCTTCAGGAGGCTTCAGGGGACGTTGGTCGGGCAAGCAAAAGCCCGCCCCCTCCAGACCTGAAGATAAATCGTCCAAAGCCTGAAGGTGCGCCCCCATCCATAACTGGGGTGGGGGGATGTCTTCGCCAGTTCCCGGATCCATGGCTTTCCAGAATCCCGGACAAGTGGGTTTGCGAAGTCATAAGGTCAGGGTACAAGATCGAGTTTCGATCTCTCCCACCGGCGCGATTCTTCCCTTCCAATATCCGACTATCCCCGGATCGTCTAGAAGATCTGCGGAGAGCAGTCACGGATTTACTACAACAAGGAGTGGTAGTCCACGTTCCTTGGACAGAACGTTTTCAGGGGTTTTATTCAAACCTATTTACAATACCCAGGAAAGAGGGCAAAGTGCGTCCAATTCTGGACTTAAGGGCACTCAATTCCTTTCTCAACATAAGAAAATTCAAGATGGAATCCATTCGCACAGTAGCAGCCTTCCTGCATCCAGGGGATGTCCTAGCGTCCATAGACATCAAGGGCGCCTATCTTCACATTCCCATTTTCGCAGGACATCAGCGGTTTCTACGCTTTTCCGTAGAAGAGAACCACTATCAGTTTGTGGCGTTACCTTTCGGTCTCGCCAGGACTCCTCGGGTCTTCACGAAGGTGTTGGCCCCAATGTTGGCACTACTGCGCCAAAGAGGCATATCGATTCTAGGTTACCTAGACGATCTCCTGCTTGATGCAGAGTCTCCTCAGACCCTGCTACAAAACATAGAAATTACTATAATTTCTTTACAGGAATTCGGGTGGCTGGTGAACCAGCAAAAGTCATTTCTGGTTCCCACCCAGAGGCTCGAATATCTGGGTCTAATTCTAGACACAGTCAGGACAAGAGTTTTCCTTCCGGTAGGGAAACTCCGGAAGATTCAATCAGCAGTCCAGTTGTTACTATCCAACAGCTGGTCTTCTCTTCGAACTTGCATGAGGGTTCTGGGGTTGATGGTGGCTTCCTTCGAAGCAGTCCCATTTGCCCAGTCCCATACCCGAATTCTTCAGCAAGAGATTCTTCTCAGATGGAATCGGAATCCGGAATCTCTGGACAATCGGATCCGATTGAGCAAACAGACCAGAGAGTCTCTGGTCTGGTGGCTTCGGTCTCCGATGCTCAGCCAGGGAAAGTCATTTCTGCCAATATTTTGGATAGTGACCACGGATGCCAGCCTATCCGGATGGGGAGGAATTCTCGGTCAGTTATCTGTCAGGGGACTTTGGTCCCCGGAAGAATCCAGGTTGCCGATAAATGTATTGGAACTGAGAGCGATCAGACTTTGTCTGATTCACTGGACCGAGCAGCTCCAGGGCAGCCCGGTTTGAATCCAGTCGGACAACGCCACGGCCGTGGCTTATGTCAATCACCAGGGGGGCACCAAGAGTGTCCGAGCGGCCAAGGAAGTGGCTTGCATTCTTCGCTAGGCGGAACGATTTGTTCCAGCGATCTCTGCGGTGTTCATTCCGGGGGTGGAAAATTGGCAGGCAGATTATCTCAGCCGTCAGACTCTGGATCAGGGGGAATGGTCCCTCCATCCAGAAGTTTTCCACCAGTTGTGCCTACGTTGGGGCACCCCGGATGTGGATCTGTTGGCATCACGATTCAACAGGAAAGTACAGAGATTCGTGGCTCGCTCCCGCGATCCTCTAGCAGAGACCGCAGACGCACTGATCGCCCCGTGGGGGCAATACCAGCTAATGTATGCCTTCCCTCCTCTCGGGTTACTGCCAAGACTTCTTCGCAGGATAGGAGGAAGGAATTCCAGTAATCCTGGTAGCTCCGGACTGGCCTCGCCGAGCGTGGTACGCCGACTTGGTCAGACTGGTGGCGGACGTCCCGTGGAGACTTCTTCTCAGGGAAGACCTACTGTCTCAGGGACCGATCTTCCATCCTGCTTTACGATCGCTGGCTTTAACGGCCTGGCTATTGAGACCCAGGTGCTGAAGGACAAGGGTTTGTCAGCTTCAGTTATTCCTACTCTAGTTAAAGCAAGGAAAGCGACTTCCAGAAAGATTTATCATCGCACATGGAAGTCCTACATTGCATGGTGTGAACCTTACATAGTTACATAGTTACATAGTAGGTGAGGTTGAATAAAGACAATAGTCCATCTAGTTCAACCTGTGTAGGTGTGTGTGGCTGTAATCATCTCCCATACCCCTGAATGTTCTGATCCTTGAGATGCAAGTCTAAAGCCCCGTACACACACGCAGATCGTCGTCATACAAATGTTCGTCTTTTCTCCCCGGGATGTCGGTGTCTGTTGAAAAGTGCAAAGACAGCACAAGGACAGCACAAGAATTTTGTCTGCAGACTTCAGCTGACTGCAGAAGTGATGTCATGTAATGGTTAACTTTCCCTGTGTTTTTAATTTTCTGAGCATGCCCAGTCTTGCAAATCTGCGGTCTGTCGGCCGAATTCTGTACTGACAGGCGAACAATCGTCCGTTCTGGTGTCCGCAGACAAAAATTTTCATGTTTGCAAGAAAGACTTTTGTCCGCGGATTGTGCGCAGACATCTGTCGGAGGCACCATACTAACACGCGTACAATCGGCAGATCTTTCGTCCGCCGACGTTTGTATGCCGACGATCGGTACGTGTGTACGGGCCTTAAGAGTCTTTTGAAAGCCACCATACTACCCGCAGAAACCACCTCTTGTGGTAGAGAATTCCACAATCTTGTTGCCCTAACAGTAAAGAACCCCCCGCGTTGCCTGAGGTTAAAACGCTTCTCCTCTAATCGCATTGTATGCCCTCGAGTCCTCATGCAATCCCTTCGAATGAACAGCTTTTTTTTCTAAGCTGGGATCCCCATTAAGATATTTATAAATTGCTATCATGTCCCCCCTCAGACGTCTCTTCTCCAGGGAGAATAAATCGAGCGATTGTAGACGCTCTTCATAGTCAAGGTCCTCCAATCCCCTAATTAGTTTAGTTGCCCTTCTCTGGACTCTCTCCAGCTCCAACACATCCCTCCTGAGGACTGGCGACCAGAACTGGACGGAATACTCCAGATGCGGTCGGACCAGAATTTTATAAAGTGGAAGGATTATAGTCTTATCTCTGGAATGCATCCCTTTCTTTATGCATGCTAATATTCTGTTGGCTTTGGAAGCTGCCGCTTGACATTGCATGCTGTTTCCTAATCTATCATCAACCAAGACTCCCAGATCCTTCTCCATTTTTGATTCCCCCAAGGGCTCCCCTCCTAACGTGTATTGTGTTTTTATGTTTTTAGTCCCCAAGTGCAAAACCTTACACTTCTCCACGTTAAACCTCATTTGCCATGTCGTTGCCCACTCTGTTATTTTGTCCAGGTCATTCTGTAGGATATCTGCTTCATGTTGTGAAGTTATTGCCCTGCCCAATTTTGTGTCATCTGCAAAAACTGATATCGAACTACTGATCCCGACCTCAATGTTGTTTATGAATAAATTGAACAAGGTTGGTCCCAAGACTGAGCCTTGGGGGACCCCGCTTACCACCTCAGACCAGTCTGAGTATGCGCTGTTTATTACTACTCTTTGGACACGCCTTTTTAGCCAGTTCCGTATCCAAGAGCAAACCCTGCTATCGATACCTGCAGACCTTATTTTATAAATTAAGCGCTTGTGGGGAACTGTATCAAACGCCTTAGCGAAATCCAAGTACACCACATCCACTGGTCTCCCCCTATCTAGCTCACAGCTCACCTCCTCGTAGAATGTTAGGAGATTGGTTTGACAAGAACGCCCATTTGTAAACCCGTGCTGATTACTGCTGATGATATTGTTGTCCTTAGCAAACTCTACGATATAGTCCCTTATCATCCCCTCCAGAAGTTTACATACTACTGATGTCAAACTGACAGGCCTATAATTTCCCGGGATATGCCTCTGGCCCTTTTTGAATATTGGAATCACGTTCGCTTTCTTCCAATCCCCTGGTACATCTCCTGTCCTAATACTGTCAGCAAAGATCAGGAACAGTGGTCTCGATATAACTTTACTGAGTTCCTTGAGTACTCTCGGATGTATGCCATCCGGTCCTGGTGATTTGTTTGTGTTAAGTTTATCCAGCCTTTCCCTGATTTCCCCCCTCTGTTAGCCATGGTGGCAAGTCCTGTTTATTACTACTAACCATACCGTCATGGTCAGTGTACCCCTCCTTTTCCTGTGTAAAGACTGACGAGAAAAAAGCATTTAGCACGGTTGCTTTT
This sequence comes from Pelophylax lessonae, assembly GCF_965119305.1. Taxonomy (NCBI): domain Eukaryota; kingdom Metazoa; phylum Chordata; class Amphibia; order Anura; family Ranidae; genus Pelophylax; species Pelophylax lessonae. The sequence continues at coordinate 234,314,421 of NC_138774.1, forward strand.
TCAGTGTCCTCTGTAACCATCCTCCCATCATTGTTAATTATGTGTGCAATATGCTCTGCCTTAGTTTTTTTGCTGTTGATATATTTAAAGAATTTCTTTGGGTTTTTTTTACTATCCTCTGCTATTTGTCTCTCAAAGTTGATTTTAGCCATCTTGATTTCTTGTTTACTTTTCTTATTTGCCTCCTTGTATTGCTCGAAAGCCGATACTGTGCCCTCTGATTTATACTTCTTGAAGGCCAATTTTTTCCCCCTAATAAGTTTTTTGACGCTACAGTTTAGCCAGCCAGGTTTGGCTTTGTCTCTTCTAAATTTATTTCCCATAGGAATGCACTGCAAGATGCCTTTGCCTAATATGTTCCTAAAGCATTCCCATTTTTCCTCTGTGGTCAGGGATCCCAGGGTTTGGTCCCAGTTTACCCTTTCCATCATTGAGTACAATTTTGGAAAGTTTGCCCTTCTGAAGTTTAGGGTTCTTATGTTCCCCACTTGTCTTGTTATATTGTTATTTACGCTAAATGTGATCATCCTGTGATCGCTAGAGCCCAGGTTGTCCTGGACTCCTACCTCCGAGATTATGTCTGGGTCATTAGTGAGCAATAGATCCAGGACTGCGTTTTCTCTGGTAGGGGAATCCACCAACTGTGACATGTAATTATCCAGTAAGGTTTCCGTGAATAGGCGGGCCTTCTGTGAGTGTGCAGTCCCCTCTTCCCAGTCAATGTCGGGGTAATTGAAGTCCCCCAATACGATGACTGATCCCAATTTTGCCACTTTACCCATTAGTGCTAAAAATTCCAGCTCTACCTCCTCCCCTTGGTTAGGTGGCCTATAGCAAACCCCCACAATTACTTTCCCCTTTTCTCCTTCCCTATGGAGTTCAACCCACACAGATTCTAAATCCATGCTCATCCCATCCGTAATGTCACTCCTTTCTGTCACCTTTATATTGTTCTTGACATAGAGACATACCCCTCCCCCTCTTTTTCCTACCCTGTCCTTCCGGTACACCGAATACCCTTGGATATTGGCCAGCCAGTCATGTGAGGGGTCGAACCAAGTCTCCGCTATTCCCACAATGTCTATGTCCTCCTCATGTACTAACATTTCCAACTCATCCATTTTATTAGCTAGGCTCCTGGCATTAGCATATACCCCTCTTAGTTTTAAGGAAGTTAAGCGCAATTGGCGGTTATGTTTATTCCTGTTTGGTCTGAGGTTCTCCCGCACAGACCTGCTAATTGACATTGTGGACCTACTGTCGCTGCTGACACTACAGCTGCCTTCAGTCCTCTGCTCCCTCCTGACTGACTCTACTTCTGAGCCCTCCCCCCCGTCTCCTAGTTTAAAAGCCCCTCCAACTTGGTGGCCATCTTTCTCCCCAAAAGAGCTGTACCGTCCCCATTAAGGTGCAGCCCATCCTTACTAAAGAGCCGGTAGCCGACTGAGAAGTCAGCCCAGTTCTCCAGGAACCCAAACCCCTCCTTCCTACACCAATTCCTCAGCCACTTGTTAAGTTCCCTAATCTCCTTCTGCCTCTCTTGTGTGGCTCGAGGTACAGGCAGTATTTCAGAGAAAACCACCTTGGAGGTCCTTTTCCTCAATCTATTACCTAAGTCCCTGAAATCGTTCTTAAGGATCCTCCACCTACCTTTAACTTTGTCATTAGTGCCCACGTGCACCATGACCGCTGGGTCATCCCCAGCCCCGCACAACAATCTGTCTGCCAGATCTGCGATGTGCCGAACTCGGGCGCCCGGTTAACAACAAACTGTTCGGTTCACGAGATCTTTTTTACAGATTGCCCTCTCTGTCCTCTTGATAATTGAGTCCCCAACTACCACAAACTTTCTAACCTTTCCTGAGTTACGGCCCCCCTTCTTCCTGGAGCCGTCCCTCCCCTGGCAGCTGGGGGAGGGTGCCTGCTCCAGCTCTGCCACCCCTGAGCTGATATCCCCCTCAACCTGCAACTCGACAGATTTGTTAGGGTGTACCAACTCAGGATTGGCCTCCCTGGCTCTCCTCCCTCTACCCTTCCTAACAGTCACCCAGCTGCGTACCTCTGCTGCTTGCGTCTCCTCTGTTCCTCCCTCTGGGGTTCCGTCCACGGTCTTATTCGGTTAGTCGAATATTAGCTTTTCTGCAACAAGGGGTTGAGCAGAAACTGGCCTTGAGTACTATCAAGGGTCAGGTCTCAGCCTTAGCTATCTTCTTTCAGAAGCCTTTGGCTACTCATTCCTTGGTGCGGAATTTCATCCAGGGGGTGCGACATCTGGCTCCGCCAGTGCGCGCGCCGTTACCACCCTGGGATCTTAATTTAGTATTGTCGGTTCTTCAGAAACCTCCCTTTGAAGATATTAGGGAGATTCCTCTACCTACGTTGTCCCAGAAGGTGGCCTTCTTGGTGGCTATCACTTCTGCACGCAGGGTGTCAGAACTGGCCGCATTATCTTGTCGTTCCCCATATCTGGTGGTTCATAGAGATAAGGTGGTTCTTCGTCCGAATCCATCCTTCCTACCAAAAGTGGTTTCAGAATTTCATCTGAATGAAGAAATTGTATTACCTTCCCTGTGTCCTAAGCCCAGTCATCCTCGGGAGTTTGCTTTGCACTCCTTGGATGTGGTCCGGGCGATCAGGGTATACTTGAAAACGACAGACTCGTTTCGCAAGACGGATTCACTTTTTGTGGTCCCGGATGGACCCAAAAAGGGGTTGCCTGCATCTGCCGCGACTATTTCCAAATGGATCAGACAGACGGTGGTACAGGCTTATTCTATTAAGGGTCGGGAGCCCCCGTTCCCTGTTAAGGCGCACTCCACTCGGGCACTTAGTGCGTCATGGGCCTTTCGCCATCAGGCGTCAGTGGTCCAGGTGTGCAAGGCGGCTACCTGGTCGTCGGTGCATACCTTTACAAAACATTATAAAGTTGATGTAATGGCATCGTCTGATGCCTCGTTTGGCCGCAAGGTTTTGCAGGCCGCCATTTGAGGAGACCAGTGGTCTACCTCGAGGGGTTTTTTTCCGTTGGAATTTTTATTTGAGTCTCATTCTTTGTTTATAATGAGCCTTTAAAACTTCTAGTTTGGCACCGGTTGGGCCTTCTAGATTGGATTTTGATTTCTGTCAATCCCACCCCTCATTTGTGGCACTGCTTCTGGATGTCCCAGTTCTTGTGAATCAAGAAGACTACGTCTGTCAATGAGCGACAGAGAAAATCGGATTTTTGTAAGATCTTACCGTAAAATCCTTTTCTCTTAGCTCATTGACAGACGTAGTACCCGCCCCTCTATCATTGAGTTGGGTTAAATTCTCTGTTGCTGCTTTGTGACAGAACTGATGCCTTGTAGCAGAGAGAGGGAGGATATACCCTCTGGGACTGCCCCTAGGGTGGAGCCAGAACGTTTTTTCTTTTCTGCCTAGTCCTACTCCTGCGGAGACAACATAACCCAGTTCTTGTGAATCAAGAAGACTACGTCTGTCAATGAGCTAAGAGAAAAGGATTTTACGGTAAGATCTTACAAAAATCCGATTTTTTCCATGGAATCTCAGGACAGCAAATTTCCCACAGCCCTAGTGGGGGATTCAGGTTCCTCTGAATCTTCTGCTCTGTCTACTTGTCTGCTGCAGTGGCGACTTTGGTGTCCAAAGTGGATATTCTGATGAATGAACGTGCTGCCAGAAAAAGGCCTCGTTTTTCCTTGTCTTCTGATTCTGAATCTGAAATGGTTGCCGTACGTGGTGTGCCCCCTGAAGGGTCTCGCTCTTAATCTGAGGGGGAGGCGGAGGTTGCAGGGGTGGATGATTCTCCCCCCTGGGACGGCCGAGGACCACGCAGCTATGGATGCGCTACTTCTTGCCATTAACGAAACACTACATTTAGAGGATGAGCCCAATCCTCCGTGCATTGTGTCCTCTTTTGGTACACACAGGACCCGCAAGGCGGCGCAGGTGTTCCCTTGCCCTGCTGAGTTTCACGCTACTGGGAATGATCAATGGCGTAATTTAAAACGCACCTTTTGTGGTGCCAAAAAAGTTTCAACTTCTTTATCCCTTTGCGTCTCCTACGGATTCGCGCTGGTGTGTGGCCCCTCAGGTGGATCACATTGTGGCCAGATTGAACAAGGCCACTCTGGTACCCACCGAAGATTCTCCGGTATTTAGGGATCCTACTGATAGGAGGATGGAATCCCTTGCCCAGGGTTCCCTGCTGAAGCCTATTTTCACCCCTGTCATGGTGGCTCAGGCTGTGGCGGATTGGACCAAGGTGCTAAGACGCACCCTCGTGGCTGATTCCGCTCCCCCTACTACCGTGGCGATGGTGAAGCATATCTATCAAGGAGTTATGTATTTGTGCAATGTGGTCTTGAATGAGGCCCCATTAGCTGCACGCCTGTCCAGTGTCGCTGTGATAACCGTCGCCTGATATGGTTGAAAAGCTGGTCGGCTGACCAGACTTCGAGGAAAACGGTGGCTGACATCCCCTATGCGGAGTCTCGCCTGTTTGGGGAATCCCTGGATGAATTGGTTAAAGGGGTCACTGGGGGCAAGAGCACTCTGCTGCCCCAGAATCCTAAGGGCAAGTTTTTCCGCGGTAAGCGGGGCCCCTCCTTTAAACCAAATCAGGGGTCCTTTCGTGCCTTCAAGGCACAGAACAAGGGGAAACCCTTCAAAGGCCATGGTGGCCAGAAAAAGCCCTGGGCGGGCAAACCTAAATCCGGCCAAGCTGGTGCCTCTGCCTGATGGGGCGCCCTCACCCTTTTCCAGGGGTGGGGGGACGTTTGCGCGGTTTCCTCCAACCTTGGCTGCTCCGAATTCCGGACAGGTGGGTTCAGGAAATCATTCAATCGGGTTACAAGATCGAATTCCTTTCGCGGCTGGAGGACAGATTCTTTCCCTCATATCTTCATTTGACCCCAGGGCGATTGCAGGACCTGCATCAGGCGGTGCAAGATCTCCTCACCCAGGGGGTGATCGTCCCGGTGCCTCATCGGGACAGATTTCGGGGGTTTTTCTCGAATCTGTTCACCGTGCCCAGAAAGGAGGGCAAGGTGCGTCCTATTCTGGACTTAAAAGCTCTGAACCGCTTTGTACGCGTTCGAAAGTTCCGCATGGAATCGCTCTGCTCGGTGGTAGCCTCCCTGAGTCCAGGCGAGTTTCTGTCCTCTATCGACCTGAAGGATGTGTATCTACACATCCCCATTTTCGAGGGTCATCAGAGGTACCTCCGATTCGCTATCGCGGAGGACCACTATCAGTTTGTGGCGTTACCTTTCGGTCTCGCTTTGGCTCCAAGGGTGTTTACCAAAGTGCTGTCTCCCGTTCTGGGCCTGTTGCAGGCACAGGGCATTGCGGTCTTGGGATATCTGGATGATCTCCTGTTGAGATCGTCCAATACCCCCCTGCTAGCAGCATTCCCAAATCAGTTTGTCTTTTGCCTAGTCAGGATTAGGCAGGCTTCCCTTAGCTGGGGCTACAGTCTCAGCCTTTTCTTCTGTTTTCTTAAATTTTATTTCTGCTAAGTGTTTTTTTCTTTACACTGATAGCTTTGTATTTGATCCTGCGCTTTGTTAGTCAGACTCCAGAAGACTACATAGTTTGCGGATCTGGGAATCGGACTGGTTGTAATAGAGCCTTACGGAATCCCAGCCCGCCATCGAGCGTTTAGCAGGCTATGCATATGCCCTGGCCTCGCAAACTACCTGTTCCTGTCCTCAGGGACAAAAGCCCGCGAAGTGGCTACTTCGCTAGGATGTCTCAACTGCGGTGCGCCGCGTGTTGCTAGCGTCCTGTTTGGCTGACGGCACTCCCACCCGGATGGGAGGCTTCCCATCGCACGCAGAGTGGCACCACACTTTCGCTGGATGGGCAAGTACCATGCTACCCCCTCTGTCTGTGGCATTGTATGTCTGGGGGTGTGTGTGGGGCCTCTGTCATGGGGATGGCAGTCTGTTTGGAGTCTGTGATATCTCCCTCATGTCTGTCCGTGTGGTTCCCGTGTGTCCCTCCCGGGCCCTGCTGGGGCGCTATTGCGGTCCTGCCGTGCTGTGGGGGGTTTGCGGGGTTCCTTGAGTCCCTGGTAGTGCTTGTGCTACGTTTGGGGGTACAGACATGGTTGTGGGGGCCGCTGTGGTGTAAAAATCGCGGGGCCGCCATTTTGGGTGTGGACAGGCTGTTCGGCTTCATGTGAGGGCATCAGCTATCCATCCTCTCTATAGTGTTTTGGTGCCTTTCGGGCGCCATCTTTAGTGTTTGCAATGTATTCTTATGTGCTCGGTGGCCATTTTCCCAGAGCCTCCCCATAGCATTACATTGGCAACCATTTTTCCTTGGCTCAAGTCCTATTTTGGCCTCTAGTGGCGTGACATCATTTCCTTTCTCCAGGCAATCGCTTTGAGCTACAAGCGTAGTATTGTACAGCTGCACTTCTGGGGGGCTTTTTCTGCTATTTTCATGGGATAATACCTTTGCTGGCAGTTATATTTGGTAACTCAGGCTAGTCCTCATTGCGGCGGGATCCGCCGCTGTCGCGTGTTTAAAGGGCCAGTGCCAAAAAATTTTTTATGGAGTCCCAGGACAGCAAATTCCCCTCAGCTCTGGTGGAGGGTTCAGGTACGCCTGAATCCTCTGCGATGGGCTCCCTGACTGCTGCACTTGCAACTTTAGCGTCTAAAGTGGATCTGTTGATGTCTGAGCGGGCTTCTAAGAAAAGACCCAGATTTTCTCATTCTTCTGATTCTGAGCTAGATACGGTTGCCATTCTCCTCCCCTTCCGACTGACACTCCTGAGGGGTCTCAGTCGGAAGGGGAGGAGAAGGATGAGTGGGACGACTCCCCCCCCCCCCCCAGGAGGGCCAGAGAATGCGCAGCTATGTTTGCGCCTATTAGTTCTGTTAAGGATACGCTACACTTAGAGGATGAGCCCCACCCGCCGGGTAAGCGGTCTTCCGTTGGGACCCGCAGGACCCAGAAAGTGGCACAGGTGTTTCCCTGTCCCGCTGAGTTTCACGAAACGGTGAACGAACAATGGCGCAATTTGAAGCGCAATTTTGTGGTACCAAAGCGGTTTCAGTACCGTTATCCCTTTGTGTCTCCCAACGGATTTGCGCTGGACCGTGGCCCCTAAGGTGGATCACACGGTGTCCAGGTTGAACAAGGCCACTCTAATGCCCGCGGAGGATTCTCTGGTGTTTAGGGACCCAACGGATAGACGGGTGGAATTTCTTACTCGCCACTCTTATATGGTGGCGGGTTCTTTGATGAATCCTGTTTTCGCCTCTGTAATGATCACTAAGGCTGTGGTGGAGTGGACCAAGGTGCTCAGACGCACCCTTGTGGCTGATTCCGCCCCTCCTACTACTTTGGAGATGGTGGACCAAATTATTCAGGCTGTTTTATACCTGTGTGATGCGGCCTTGGATGAGGCCCCTTTAGTCTCACGACTATCTGCTGTCGCAGTGATAATCCGTGGTATGGTGCGGCTAAAGAGCTGGTCGGCTGACCAGACTTCCAGGAAGACGGTGTCTGACATCCCTTATGCAGGGAATCGCCTTTTTGGGGACTCCCTGGACGTGTTGGTTAAGGGGGTCACTGGGTGCAAAAGCACTCTGCTGCCCCAAGCACCCAAGGGTAAGTTTTTCCTCGGTAAGCGGTGCCCTTCCTTTGAACCAAATCGGGGGTCCTTTCGTGCCTTCAAGGCACAAGACAAGGGCAAATCCTTCAAGGCCGCGGGTGGCCAGAAGAAACCTTGGGTGGGTAATTCAAAAGCTGCCCACGCTGGCACAGCGGCCCAGTCTGCCTCGACCTAAAGGGGCGCCCTCACCCATTTCAGGGGTGGGGGGACGTCTGCGCGGTTTTCCCGAACCTTGGATGTCCCGGATTCAGGACAGGTGGGTTCAGGAAATCATTCGGTCAGGGTACAAGATCGAATTCCGATCGCGTCCAGCAGACAGGTTCTTTCCCTCAAATCTTCATTTGACCCCAGATCGTTTGCAAGATCTTCAACGTGGGGTTCAGGATCTCATCGCCCAGGGGGTGATTGTCCCTGTGCCTCATCGGGACAGATTTCGGGGGTTTTACTCAAATCTGTTCACAGTGCCCAGAAAGGAGGGCAAGGTCTGTCCGATTTTGGACTTGAAATTTCCGAACTGCTTCGTGCGGGTTCAAAAATTCCGTATGGAATCCCTTCATTCGGTGGTAGCCTCCCTGAACCCAGGAGATTTCCTGGCTTCAATCGACCTCAAGGATGCGTATCTACACATCCCCATATTCGAGGGTCATCAGAGGTACCTCCGGTTCGCAATCGCGGAGGAGCACTATAAGTTTGTGGCGTTACCTTTCGGTCTCACTTTGGCTCCAAGGGTGTTTACCAAAGAGTTGGCTCCTTTTCTGGCCCTGTTGCGGGTGCAGGGGATTGCGATTCTGGGATATCTGGACGAGGACGATCTCCTGTTAAGATCGAGTTCCAGTCCAACTCTGTTGCACGATCTGTCAACCACGGTTCAGAGGCTCCAGGAGTTCTGGTGGACCATCAACTTTCAGAAGTCGACATTGTCCCTTTCTGTTCGTCTACCTTACTTGGAGATGGTCCTGGACTCTGCCCATGCAAAAGTTTTCCTGCCGGAGGCCAAACTCTGGACTCTGCAGAACGAGGTCAGATCCCTCAGGGACAATGACTCCTCATCGCTCAGGACCTGCATGCGGTCCCTGGGTTTGATGGTGTCAGCCTTCGAGGCGATACCATTTGCACAGTTCCACACACAATCTCTTCAAGCGGAGATCCTGGCCAGGTGGGACAGGCATCCTCTTTCTTTGGAGGATATCTTTGAGTCACCGAGTCAGAGAGGATCTTCTGTGGTGGCTCCAATCTCCGGCTGTGACGGAGGGGAAATCCTTCCGGCCGTTATTATGGACAGTGATTACCACGAACGCCAGCCTGTCGGGCTGGGGTGGCGTCCTGGGCACTCTGTCTGCCCAGGGCACTTGGTCGGAGGAGGAATCCTCCCTACCATTAAATATCTTGGAACTGCGAGCGATCAGACTTTGTTTGCTCCATTGGTCGGATCATCTTCGGGGCCGCCCTGTGCGTGTGCAGATGGACAACGCAACTGCGGTGGCTTACATCAATCACCAAGGGGGCACCAGGAGTGCCCGGGCGGCCCAGGAAGTGACTAAAATTCTGTCTTGGGCTGAGACGCAGGTCCCGGCGATTTCGGCAGTTCACATTCCAGGTGTGGAGAACTGGCAGGCCGATTATCTGAGCCGCCAGACCCTGGACCATGGGGGAATGGTCCTTACACCCGGAGGTGTTTCCGATGCTGTGTGCGCGTTGGGGATCCCCGGACGTGGATCTGTTTGCGTCTCGTCTAAACAACAAGGTGGGAAGGTTCGTGGCAAGAACACGCGATCTTCTGGCAGACGCCTCGTATTGCTGGTGGTGCCTTGGAATCGGTATCACCTGATTTATGCCTCCCCCCCCCCCCCCGATTCAGTTGTTGTCCAGGTTCCTTCGAAGGTTGGTCTTGGCACCAAAGTTGGTGATTCTGGTGGCCCCGGACTGACCGCGCCGGTCTTGGTACGTGGACATCATGCAACTGGTCGTCGAGCCTCCCTGGCGGCTCCCATTACCAGATGATCTGCTGTCTCGGGCCGAGCGTCCATCCTGCTTTACAGTCGCTGGCTTTAACGGCGTGGCTGAAAGCCAGGTCCTGAGAGATCGGGGTCACTCGTTGGCGGTCATTCCTACCCTACTCAAGGCTAGGAATGCCTCGTCCGATAAAATCTATTACCGTACTTGGAAGGCTTATTTTGCCTGGTGTGAATCACAGGGTTTCCATCCTCGCTCCTTTTCAGTGGCGAGGGTGTTAGCTTTCTTGCAATCTGGTGTGGGCCAGCGTCTTGCGCTGACCACTATTAAGGGTCAGTTGTCTGCACTGGCAATCCTTTTCCAGCGCCCTTTGGCGTCGAACTCTTTGATCCGCACCTTTATTCAAGGGGTGCATCATCTAGCTCCCCCTAGGAGAGCGCCTTTACCTCCATGGGACCTGAATTTGGTCTTGTCTGTTTTGCAACGGCCTCCATTTAAGAACATCAGGGAGATTCCTCTGCCTGTGCTGTCATGGAAAGTTGCCTTTCTGGTGGCGATAACTTCTGCTCGCAGAGTGTCGGAATTGGCGGCCCTGTCTTGTCCCCTTACCTGGTTGTTCATAGGGATAAGGTGGTCTTGTGACCTCACCAATCTTTCCTTCCTAAGGTGGTGTCCGATTTTCATCTTAACGAGGACATTGTCTTGCCTTCGCTGTGTGTGAATCCAAAGCATCCTAAGGAGTTTGCCTTTCATTCCTTGGATATAGTCCGGGCGATCAGGGTGTACCTGTCGTCTACTGAATCCTTCAGAAAGTCAGATTCTCTTTTTGTCCTTCCTGAGGGCCCTCAGAAGGGCATGGCTGCGTCTGCGGCAACAATTTCTAAATGGATCAGACAGACGATAGTTCAGGCCTATTCAATTAGGGAACGGGTTCCGCCCTTCCCTTTCAAGGCGCACTCTACTAGAGAGGTGAGTGCGTCCTGGGCCTTCCGACATCAAGCATCGGTGGCCCAGGTGTGCAAGGCAGCGACTTGGTCGTCCGTGCACACTTTTTCCAGATTTTACAAACTTGATGTTTTGGCATCGGCAGATGCCTCCTTTGGCCGCAAAGTTCTGTGTGCGGCAGTGCCTTGAGGGGGACATGGCGTTTAGCCTGTCCCCGCCTGTTGGGGTTGTTTCTCCTTTGTTGAATTGCTTTCCAGGGTTTGTTTGCTCCTGTTGAGCTTTTCTGTTACCCAGCGTTTTACCTTTCTGGTTCAGATAAGGTTCTTTTCTCTGACCTGGGTAATGCGTTGCCTTAGTGACGGTTGCTCTTCCCACCCCTCATGTCTACACTGCTTTGGGACATCCCATAAGTTAAGACTGTATGAGTGGGCGGCGACTGCCAGAGGACATAAGAGAAAATTGAATTTTTGTAAGAACTTACCGTTAAATTCCTTTCTCTGAGTCCTCTGACAGTCGCAACCCCCCCCCCACCCCTCTTTTTTGGGGTTCTTGGACTATCTACTGCTTGCTACCAAACTGATTTGGAAATGCTGCTAGCAGGGGGGTATTGGACCAGAGGGACAGCCCCCTATAGGTGTGTCTATGCAAAGTGTTTTGTGTTTTAACAAATCTTATGCCTAGCTTGCTCCTGTGGATAAGAGGTCAATACCCATAAGTGAAGACTGTATGAGTGGGCGGCGACTGTCAGAGGACTCGGAGAAAGGAATTTCTCTTACGTCCTCCGACAGTCGCCGCCCATTCACACAGTCTTCACTAATGGGGTATTGCTTCCTCTCCGCAGGAGTTTCTAGGCATAAGACTTGTAAAAGAAAAATTCATCTACATAGTCACACCCATGGGGGCTGTCCTAGTCCAATACCCCCCTGCAATAGCAATCCCAACTCAGTTTGTCTTCTGCCTAGCTTAGGAGTGGATAGGCTTCCCTGTGTTGAGGCTACAGTCTCAGCCTTCTTTTCTTTTATGATTTATTTTCTGAAAATGTCATTTTTCTGTACATTGCTAGCTGTTTATTTTATCAGTGCTAGTTAGTTGGATCTTCGGATGAAGACGGCGTTTGCGGAGCTGGGAATCGGACTGACCGTCCTGGTTCTCCAGGACAGAGGGTCAGATGGAATCCCAGCCAGCCATCGAGCGTTTCGCAGGCTATGTGTTCGCCCTGGCCTCGCAAACGACCCATCCCTGTCCTCAGGGATGCAGCCCGTGAGGTGGCTACCTCACTGGACACAGCATAGGTTCGCCCGTGCACTACTAGTGTCCTGCGTTTCTGGCTGACGCACTCCCCTGCCACCTGAGGGTGGGACGGTTTCCCGTTTGATATGAGGCACCCCACGCCATCGGGTACAGGTAAGTACACTGTGTGGTGCCTCTGTCTGGGGTCGGCAGTTCTGTGTGTCTGTGGTGTCCCCTATGTCTGTGCGTTTTGGGCTCCCTGGTCCTGGTCCCTGCGGGTGTTTTATTCTCTCACAGCAGCGCTGTGTGGGGTTTTGGGGGTCCCTCTCCTAATGTCACTTTAGGGTGCTTGGAGGTACAGACACATGCGGCGACCGCTGCGGGGTTAAAAACCGCCGGTCCGCCATTAAGTGTGGGCAGCATATCTGGCTTCACTATGGGCGCTTATACAGCATGCTATGTAGTGTATTTTAGCGCCTTGCGGCGCCATCTTGCGTGTGGCAAACGATCGTTCCGAGCACATGTCGGCGGCCATCTTGCCAAAGCCTCCCATTAGTTTCAATAGGCATCCATTTTACCTTGGTCTGCAGCCTCAGTTCAGCCTCCGGCGGTGACATCACTTCCCTCTTTCTCACAGAGCCAACCGAAGGAGCTGGTAACACACTTGTGGGGTTCTGTCCTGCTATTCCTTTCCTTTCCTACTTGTGCAATCTTCCTGGTCGGTTTTGTCCCTGCGGGGGGTCTGTATCTCACAGTCCTTATAGCGGTGTGCTGCCGGGATCCGCGGCGCTCTTAAAATGGCCAGTACAAAAAAAAAAACTTTTTTATTTCTGCTATGGAATCCCAGGACAGCAAATTCCCTCCAGCTTTGGTGGGGGATTCAGGTTCATCCGAATCCTCTACCCTGACTAATTTGACAGCTGTTGTGGCAACTTTGGTGTCAAAAATGGATGTGCTGATGACTGAACGTGCTGCTAGAAAAAGGCCTAGGATTTCTTTTTCTTCTGTTTCTGAGTGTGACATGGTTGCTGTAGGTAGCGTGGCCCTTTCGGGGTCTCGCTCATCTCAGGACCCGCAAGGGTCTGAGGGGGAGGCGGAGGTTGCAGGGGTGGATGTTTCCCCCCTGGGACGCCAGAGGAACGCGCAGCCATTGATGTGCTGATTCTTGCCGTTAAAGAAACACTACATTTAGAGGATGAGCCCACTCCTCCGGGCGTTGTCCTCTTTTGGTACACACAGGACCAGTAAGACGGCGCAGGTTTTTCCTTGCCCCGCAGAGTTTTACCATAAGGTGAATGAGCTATGGCGTAATTTGAAACACACCTTCGTGGTGCCTAAGAAGTTTCAACTTCTCTACCCATTTGCGGCATTGGGGGCGGGTTCCATGCTCAAGCCTATTTTTGCCTCTGTAATGGTGGCTCAGGCTGTGGCGGATTGGACCAAGGTGCTCAAACGCACCCTCGTGGCTGACTCTGCCGCCCCCCCTACAGTGGAGATGGTGGATCAGATTTATCAAGGGGTCATGTATTTGTGCAATGAGGCCCCTTTGGCGATACGCCTGTCCAGTGTCGCAGTGATTAACCGTCGACTAATCTGGTTAAAAAGCTGGTCGGCTGACCAGAAATCCAGGAAAACGGTGGCTGATATCCCCTATGCGGGGTCTCGCCTTTTTGGGGAATCCCTCGATGAATTGGTTAAAGGAGTCACTGGCGGTAAGAGCACTCTGCTGCCCCAGAACCCTAAGGGTAAATTTTTTCGCGGTAAGCGGGGCTCCTCCTTTAAACCTAATCAGGGGTCCTTTCGTGCCTTCAAGGTGCAGAACAAGGGAAAACCCTTCAAGGGCCAAGGTGGCCAGAGAAAGCCCTGGTTCGGCAAACAAAAATCCGGCCAAGCTGCGACGGCGGCTCAGTCCGCCTCTGCCTGAAGGGGCGCCCTCACCCGTTTCAGGGGTGGGGGGACGTTTGCGCGGTTTCCTCCAACCTTGGCTGCTCCGAATCACGGACAGGTGGGTTCACAAAATCATTCGGTCAGGGTACAAGATCGAATTTCTTTCACGGCCGGCAGACCGATTCTTTCCCTCAAATCTTCATTTGACCCCAGGGCGGTTGCAGGACCTGCATCAGGCGGCGCAGGATCTCCTCGCCCAGGGGGTTGTCGTCCCGGTGCCTCATCGGGACAGGTTCCGGGGATTTTTATTTGAATCTGTTCACTGTGCCCAGAAAGGAGGGCAAAGTTCGTCCAATTCTGGACTTAAAATCTCTGAACCGCTTTGTGCGCATTCGAAAATTCCGCATGGAATCACTCCACTCGGTGGTGGCCTCCCTGAATCCGGGGGAGTTCCTGGCCTCTATAGACCTGAAGGATGCGGTCATCAGAGGTACCTCCGATTCGCTATCGCGGATGATCATTACCAGTTTGTGGTGTTGCCTTTCGGTCTCGCTTCGGCTCCAAGGGTCTTTACCAAAGTGTTGGCGCCTGTTTGGGGCCTGTTGCGGGCACAGGGCATTGCCGTCTTAGGTTATCTAGACGATCTCCTGTTAAGATCAAGTGCCAGTCAGAGCCTGTTGCGCGATCTGTCCACTACAGTCCAGACGCTCCAGGAGTTGGGTTGGACGATCAACATTCAGAAGTCGACCTTGTCGCCTGCGGTTCGTCTCCCGTATCTGGGAATGTTCTGGACTCTGCTCAAGCAAAGGTGTTCTTACCGGAGGACAAGCTCCGGACCCTACAGGACGAGGTCAGGTCCCTCAGGGACAACGAATCCTCATCACTCCGGACCTGTATGCGGTCCCTGGGATTGATGGTGTCGGCCTTCGAGGCGATACCGTTTGCACAGTTTCACACGCGAGCTCTCCAAGCGGAGATCCTCGCCAGGTGGGACAGACTACCTCAGTCCTTGGACCTGAGAGTGTCTCTGAGTCGCCAGACCAGAATGGATCTCTTGTGGTGGCTTCAGTCCCCGGCGGTGTCAGACGGAAAATCCTTCCGGCCAATTCTGTGGACGGTGATAACCACAGATGACAGTCTGTCGGGCTGGGGTGGCGTTCTGGGCAACCTGTCTGCCCAGGGCACTTGGTCGGTGGAGGAATCCTCCCTCCCGATAAACATTTTGGAATTAAGAGCGATCAGGCTGTGCCTGATCCATTGGTCGGATCGTCTTCAGGGCCGTCCTGTACAGGTGCAGACGGACAATGCCACTGCGGTGGCTTACATCAATCACCAAGGGGGCACCGGGAGTGCCCGGGAGGCCCAGGAGGTGACCGGTACCCTGTCTTGGGCCGAGACTCATGTCCCGGCAATATCGGCAGTTTACATTCCGGGTGTGGAGAATTGGCAGGCCGACTATCTGAGCCGCCAGACCCTGGACCAGGGGGAATGGTCCCTACACCCGGAGGTGTTTCAAATGCTGTGTGCGAAGTGGGGATCCCCGGATGTGGATCTATTTGCATCTCGGCTAAACCACAAGGTGGAAAGGTTCGTGGCAAGAACGCGCGATCCATTGGCAGACGCCTCGGATGCGCTGGTGGTGCCTTGGCATCAGTATCAGCTGATATATGCCTTTCCTCCGATTCAGTTGCTGTCCAGGTTCCTTCGCAGGTTGGCCTCAGAACAATCACTGGTGATTCTGGTAGCGCCGGACTGGCCTCGCCGGTCCTGGTACGTGGACATCGTTCACCTGGCCGTAGAGCCTCCGTGGCGGCTGCCAATGCGAGAAGATCTACTGTCTCGGGGACCGATCTTCCATCCTGCTTTACAGTCGCTGGCTTTAATGGCCTGGCTGTTGAAAGCCAGGTCCTGAGAGACAGGGGTCTCTCCTCAGAGGTCATTCCTACTTTGATCAAGGCTAGAAAAGCCTGTTCTGGTAAGATTTATTACCGTACATGGAAAGCTTATTTTGCCTGGTGTGAGTCCAGAGGTTTTTCTCCTCGTTCCTACTCGGTGGCGAGGGTGTTGGCTTTCCTCCAGGCTGTTGTGGACCAGCGCCTTGCGTTGGCCACGATTAAGGGCCAGGTATCTGCACTGGCTATACTTTTCCAGCGCCCTGTGGCGTCTAATTCCTTGATTCGCACCTTTATTCAAGGTGTGCGTCACTTGGCCCCTCCTAGAAGGGAGCCCTTACCTCCATGGGACTTGAACTTGGTTCTGTCCATGTTGCAGCATTCCCAGTTTGAAAACATCAGGGAAATTTAGTTACCTATGCTATCTAAGAAGGTTGCATTCCTGGTAGCGATCACTTCTGCTCGCAGAGTGTTGTAGTTGGCAGCCTTGTCTTGCCGTTCCCCTTACCTGGTGGTTCATAGGGATAAGGTGGTCTTGCGACCTAATCCGTCCTTTCTGCCAAAGGTGGTTTCGGTTTTTCACCTGAATGAGGACATTGTTTTACCTTCGCTTTGTGCGAACCCTAAGCATCCAAAAGAGGTTGCCTAGCATTCTTTGGATGTTGTCAGGGCGATCAGGGTTTACCTGTCGTCGACTGAATCCTTTCGGAAATCGGATTCTCTTTGTCCTACCTGAGGGACCTCGGAAGGGTATGGCTGCGTCTGCGGCAACCATTGCCAAATGGATCAGACAGACCATTGTACAGGCCTGTTCGTTGCGGGAACGGTTCCTCCCTTCGCTGTCAAGGCGCATTCCACCAGGTCGGTGAGTGCGTCCTGGGCCTTATGGCATCAGGCTTCGGTGGCCCAGGTGTGCAAGGCTGCGACTTGGTCGTCGGTGCACACCTTTTCCAAATTCTATAAAATTGATGTTCTGGCATCAGCTGATGCCTCCTTTGGCCGCAAAGTTCTCTGTGCTTTTGTACGGGTCCCTAGCTGTTGGGGTTGTTTTCCCCTTGGTTATTTGTTTTCCTGGGTTGTTGCTCCTGTTGAGCCCTTTTTTTGTTACCCAGAAGGTTGACTTTCAGTTCATGTAAGGTTCCTTTCTCTGATGTGGGTACTGCGTTGCCTTTCTGACAGTTGCGTTGCCCACCCCTCATGTCTACACTGCTTTGGGACATCCCCATTAGTGAAGACTGTGTGAATGGGCGGCGACTGTCGGAGGACGTAAGAGAAAATGGAATTTTTGTAAAATCTTACCGTAAAATTCCTTTCTCTGAGTCCTCCGACAGTCGCCGCCCCCGCCCTTCTTTTGGGGTTTTTTCTACACTTTTACTGCTTGTGACCAAACTGAGTTGGGATGGCTATTGCAGGGGGGTATTGGACTAGAAGGACAGCCCCCATTGGTGTGACTATGTAGATGAATTGTTCTTTTACAATTCTTATGTCTAGAAACTCCTGCGGAGAGGAAGCAATACCCCATTAGTGAAGACTGTGTAAATGGGCGGCGACTGTTGGAGGACTCAGAGGAATTTTACGGTAAGTTGTTACAAAAATTCAATTTTTGTCTTACCGTAAAATCCTTTTCTCTGAAGTTGTGGGTGTGACCAATTGCTTAGCAGTGGGAGGGGCTTAAGGGATATGGTAAATAAATCCCAGACTTCCTAGTACTCATAAAATATGCTTTGATTGCTCAGCCTACCTTAAAGAAGAACTTCATTAAAATAGTCAGAGACTGCATAGCAACCAGCAACTGTTGAGACAGTGAAGACTTTGGTGAGAAGTATATAATGTACAGTATTGTGTATATAGTACAGGAGAGTGTAATGTATAGAATGCAGGAGACAGGAGTGTGTAATGTACAGAATGCAGGAGACAGGAATATGTAATGTACAGAATGCAGGGGACAGGAGTGTGTAATGTACAGAATGCAGGAGACAGGAGTGTGTAATGTACAGAATGCAGGGGACAGGAGTGTGTAATGTACAGAATGCAGGAGACCGGAGTATGTAATGTACAAAATGCAGGGGACAGGAGTATGTAATGTACAGAATGCAGGAGACAGGAGTATGTAATGTACAGAATGCAGGAGACAGGAGTATGTAATGTACAGAATGCAGGAGACAGGAGTGTGTAATGTACAGAATGCAGGAGACAGGAGTATGTAATGTACAGAATGCAGGAAACAGGAGTATGTAATGTACAGAATGCAGGAGACAGGAGTGTGTAATGTACAGAATGCAGGGGACAGGAATATATAATGTATAGAATGCAGGAGACAGGAGTATGTAATGTACAGAATACAGGAGTATGTAATGTACAGAATGCAGGAGACATGAGTATGTAATGTACAGAATGCAGGGGACAGGAGTGTGTAATGTACAGAATGCAGGACTATGTAATGTACAGAATGCAGGAGACATGAGTATGTAATGTACAGAATGCAGGAGACAGGAGTGTGTAATGTACAGAATACAGCTCTATACACCCCAAATGCCCACCCCAGCTCCATCCACCCCCCAGCTCTATACACCCCAAATGCCCATCCCAGCTCCATCCACCCCCCCAGCTCTATACACCCCAAATGCCCACCCCAGCTCCATCCACCCCCAGCTCTATACACCTCAAATGCCCACCCCAGCTCCATCCACCCCCTCACCGGCTCTATACACCCCAAATGCCCACCCGAGCTCCATATGTAATGTACAGAATGCAGGAGACAGGACTGTGTAATGTACAGAATGCAGGGGACAGGAATATGTAATGTATAGAATGCAGGAGACAGGAGTATGTAATGTACAGAATACAGGAGTATGTAATGTACAGAATGCAGGGGACAGGAGTGTGTAATTTACAGAATGCAGGAGACAGGAGTATGTAATGTACAGAATGCAGGAGACAGGAGTGTGTAATGTACAAAATCCAGCGCTATACACCCCAAATGCCCACCCCAGCTCCATCCACCCCCCCAGCTCTATACACCCCAAATGCCCATCCCAGCTCCATCCACCCCCCCAGCTCTATACACCCCAAATGCCCACCCCAGCTCCATCCACCCCCTCACCGGCTCTATACACCCCAAATGCCCACCCCAGCTCCATAACCCCCCCCCCAAGCTCCATACACCCCAAATGCCCACCCTAGCTCCATACACCCCCCTAGCTCCATCCCTTCCCCAGCTACACTCCCCCCCCCCCTCAGCTTAAAAATTTTAATTTTTATTATTCGCACTTTATTAATCAAGCATTGGGATCATATATTTATTTAATATCTATCATATATTATATATTTTCATATTGTTTGCACAATAATTTAGCATGCGCTGTAGATAGCCCAAATAGGTCCATTTCTTTCATACAACTTTTTTTTGCTGCTGCTGCTGTTATTATTATTTTTAATATTTTTATCATTATTCACCTTTTATTATTTATTTAATTTAAACGCCAGGTGCGGGGAGTACACTTCTTTTAAGTGTTACTTTACATCCAGATAGAATAACAACCTCCATTTTTTTTAGTCTTGCCTCCACTGTCCTGTTACAACAAGTGTACAAATATGACTGGACATCCCAATAGGCATCAGCATTAGACCTACTGTGCTCAGTAACCAGCACTCTGTAATAGACCCACCTCCTCTGACACATGCAATGGGGGTGTGTCGCTGTTAATCACTATTCACTGATCACCTTTCCTTCTCTCTATACAATAACCTGAAGCCAGGCTGTATCCCCTCTCACTGATCATCAGTGAACATAGAAGAGAGGGGATACAGCCTGGCTTCAGGTTATTGTATATAGAGAAGGAGAGGAAAATCAGACTGGCGATCAGTGAATAGAGAAGTGACAGTGCAGTGCCACTTAACTCCAACTGTCAGGGCTGTAGCAGGGAGCTGAGGAGGAGTTTAACAGCACTTCACTCGACTCCCTGCTGACAGGCAGGGAAAGAAGCCTACGGAACGAAAAAAAAATAAATAAATGCAGGCAGTTGTGGTGCCAGGACCAAGGGCACCCACCAGCAAACGTGGGGCAAATCATGCCCTGGGTGCCTGGCGCTCCCTTAATACACAGACAGAAGCTCAAGCTACAGGGACAGATAGAAGCTAAATAAATTCGTACCAGAGGCAGAGCTGCGGAGTCCGGACCAGTTGATAGGCACAAAGCGGGAGCCGAGCGGAAGAGGAAGGCGGGGGGCGAGCTTGGACGCCCTGAACATTGTGTCATCAGTTGCCAGGACGCCGGCGGTCCTAGCAATGAATGTCTGCACTGAGGAGGGGGGCAGGGGGGACAAAGAGAAAGCTTTGCAGGTAGTAATCCTTGCTTGGTGCTGTGTGTGAGAGCACACACAACCACTGAGTATACTACTACTGAGTGGAACCCAGTGTTGGAACTTGTTCCAGCACTGGGTTCCAGGACTTCTGCCCAGCTCTGCGGGACCCCAGGACTTACTTAAAATTGCGGGACAGTCCCGCGGAATCCAGGACTGTTGGGAGGTATGCCGCCCCTCTATTTTGAGTTGAGTTGTTATTGTTTTCTCTGACACTGCTTTGTTACAAAACTGACATCCTATAGCAGAGAGGGGGAGTGTACCTCCTGGGACTGCCCATAGGTGCAGCCAAAACTTTTTTTCTGCCTAGTGTCCTACTCCTGTAGGGGGCAGTATAACCCCACTGTTATGAAGAACAGAGACTGCGTCCGTACATGAACTTCAGAGAAAAGGATTTTATGGTAAGGCAAAAATCCAATTCTTAAAGCAAAGGTAAAAAAATAAATAGATGCTCACTAGTTTTAACATAAGTTATAGTGGGCGCAGTTGGCTGTGCAAAAACCCATTGCGTTCACTGAAAGGAATACATGCCTCAAATTTAAAGTGGTTTTAAACCCAAAACTGAAAATTTTAATTTCTCTTTCATTCATTTGTTGACAGACACAGCTTCAGATCTTCATACCTGTTGGGTTATACTGCCCCCTACAGGAGTAGGACACTAGGCAAAATAAACATCTGGCTACACCCATGGGCAGTCCCAGGGTGGTATACTCCCTCTCTGTTATAGGCACTCAGTTTTTTTCTGCCTAGTCAGAAGGACCTAGTTCCTTGCTGGGATCTTTTACATAGAAACATAGAATGTGTCAGCAGATAAGAACCATTTGGCCCATCTAGTCTGCCCAATATATCTGAATCCTATGAATAGTCCCTGGCCCTATCTTGTATGAAGGATAGCCTTATGCCTATCCCATGCATGCTTAAACTCCTTCACTGTATTTGCAGCTACCACTTCTGCAGGAAGGTTATTCCATGCATCCACTACTCTCTCAGTAAAGTAATACTTCCTCATATTACTTTTAAACCTTTGCCCCTCTAATTTAAAACTGTGTCCTCTTGTGGTAGTTTTTCTTCTTTTAAATATGCTCTCCTCCTTTACCCAGTTGATTCCCTTTATGTATTTAAAAGTTTCTATCATATCCCCTCTGTCTCTTCTTTCTTCCAAGCTATACATGTTAAGGTCCTTTAACCTTTCCTGGTAAGTTTTTTTTCCTGCAATCCATGTACTAGTTTAGTAGCTCTTTTCTGGACTCTCTCTAGAGTATCTATATCCTTCTGGAGATATGGCCTCCAGTACTGCGCACAATACTCCAAGTGAGGTCTCACCAGTGTTCTGTACAGCGGCATAAGCACTTCTCTCTTTCTACTGCTTATACCTCTCCCTATACATCCAAGCATTCTGCTGGCATTTTGTGCTGCTCTATTACATTGTCTTCCCACCTTTAAGTCTTCTGAAATAATTACTCCTAAATCCCTTTCCTCCAGGGCCAGATTAACGTAGGGGCTATTGGAGCTGCAGCTCCAGGCCCCTACCTTTTATATAGGCCCCGGGTTGGCCATATTCACTGTTACCGCTCTTCTGTCACTTGTAAACACAGAAGTCTGGCTTCTATGCTCGCTTCCCCAAGCAGCTCCCTCAGAACCTCCCCACACAGCACGAAGGCCGGACAAGGAGGGACAGTTGCCGATGCATGGATGTGTTTATGGGCTTCAGAGACAGCATCCCATGTTGAATTAGGCATGCATGGCTGCACCCTTCCTCCTCTGGGTGCATGCCAAGGCACGGCCCTTAAGGCCCTTCAAAATCCTCAGCACCAAGCCCATGATGCTCTTAATCCGGCCCTGCTTTCCTCAGATACTGAGGTCAGGACTGTGTCAAATATTCTATATTCTGCCCTTGGGTTTTTACGCCCCAGGTGCATTATCTTGCACTTATCCACATTAAATTTCAGTTGCCAGAGTTCTGACCATTCTTCTAGTTTTCCTAAATCCTTTTCCATTTGGCGTTTCCCTCCAGGAACATCAACCCTGTTACATATCTTTGTGTCATCAGCAAAAAGACAAACCTTACCATCGAGGCCTTTTGCAATATCACTTATGAAGATATTAAACAAAATTGGTCCCAGTACAGATCCCTGAGGTACCCCACTGGTAACATGACCTTGTTCTGAATGTTCTCCATTGACTACAACCCTCTGTTGTCTGTCACTCAGCCACTGCCTAATCCACTCAACAATATGGGAGTCCATGCTCAATGACTGCAGTTTATTGATAAGTCTTCTATGTGGGACAGTGTCAAAAGCCTTACTAAAATCTAGATATGCAATGTCTACTGCACCTCCACCGTCTATTAGGTTAGTCACCCAGTCAAAAAAATCTATAAGATTTGTTTGACATGATCTCCCTGAAGTAAACCCATGTTGTTTTTCATCTTGCAATCCATGGGATTTAAGATGTTCCACAATCCTATCCTTTAATAGGGTTTCCATTAATTTGCCTACTATTGATGTCAGACTCACTGGTCTATAGTTGCTCGATTCCTCCCTACTACCTTTCTTGTGAATGGGCACGACATTTGCCAATTTCCAATCTTCCGGGACGACTCCTGTTACTAATGATTGGTTAAATAAATCTGTTAATGGTTTTGCCTGCTCACCACTAAGCTCTTTTAATAATTTTGGGTGTATCTCTTTGGGTGTATCTTTTGATCCTGGCAATTTTTTCTTTTTCAATAGAAAAAGAATAGTGAGGCTGCGAGGTAATCGCCTCACGAGGTCGCATACGACCGGGTCTCGGCCTGAGTTCCCGAGTTCCTCCTGGCCAACAGCCCCCCATTTAGACGGAGAGGGGTTCTGTCTGAAGCAGTGCCCGTTTGGTTTCTGGTATGTGAGTAGCTGCCCCACCCCCTGGAGGATATTGGGGTGGACGTGGTCCCCTCCTTGGGATGGTCGGACCTCCGGGGCCCCCTCTTTCCCATCAGACTCCCAACTTGTCTTCTGCCCCCATCCTACCCCACCTCCACATATGTTGGGGCTGTTTGGGTGGTCTGATCCACCTCCAGGGGTGGGGGCAGGGCGCTATGCTGGCAATGGGGCCTGGGGGGTGCACCACCGGATGATCGACTGTGCGTAGGGGATTGAACCTGGTGGGGGCTCCTGCCTGGGTCTGTCCTTGAGGCCTGGGTGCCTGTAAGCCTCGTGTGGCCATCATTTTGTTGTACCCTGTGTGTTTCTTTACACGGTGGCCGTGTTTGTGTAGTCTGGTGGCCATTTTGCGGTGGTTTGCCATTGAAAATAGCGGCGGCCATGACAGTGGAGCCCTCTGGGTGGCACTTTTGGCGGTGGGAGCCCCTCCTCATCCCCTGGTGCTGAGTCCTGGATCCTTACACTTCCTGATTGCGGTGTGTTGAGTTCATATTATGCTAGTGGCTGCAGGTGCCCGTTTCTGCTGGATGGGGAGTCTGGTAAGGTTCTCTCCCTCTCTGCTGAGGATCGCTTGGTGCTTGTGCTGGGTGGCGTGGCCACTGCAATGGGGATGTTCCCTTGCGGTCTTATACACTTTGTGGGGTACCCCTGGTGACTCGTGGAGTCTTTGGAGCACATCTCCCCACCTAATCCCCTCTCTAAGGCTGCGGGGCCCTCCGGGTCGCAACTACCCATCAATACACTGACAGCAGTCCTGGAGTCCTTGGTGTCCCGGGTGGAGGTGGTCTTCAGGCGATGGGCTAGCAAAAACGCCCCCCCTTCTTCATCTGTCTCATCAGATCCAGAATTTGATTTGGCCAGCGCTGATGTGGGTCACCCTGCTGGGTCTGCAACCATGCGCCCGGAATCCTCTGATAGTGAGGATTATTCCTCTATATCTGCAACCGTGCAGGAAAAGGCTCTGTTGGAAGCACTGATTGTATCTGTACCTGAGACCTTGAAAATGGAGGATGCAGCTGCGATGGAGGCGCAGGTTCCCTTTGGCACTCGTAAGCCATCCAGAGAGGCAAAGGTGTTTCCTTTCCCCGCCTATTTTGACAGAATTGTCGCTAAAGAGTGGGGACAACCGAAGCGTCCCCGTGGGGTCCCTAAGCGCTTTACTAGGCGTTACCCCTATGAGGAGTCCGTTATTATGGAGTGCACTGTTCCACTGGTGGTGGATCCTCCAGTTTCCAGATTGAACCAAGGCAACCATAATTACAGTTGAGGAAGGCAGAGGCTGTGGCCCGCAATATATACTCTGGCTGGGCATTGAGGCCAGTATTCACCATTGCCCTTGTATCGCAAACTCTGACCGAGTGGGCCAAGTTTTTATGCCATGACCTGGAGGGAGAACAGCTACCCCACCACTGCCTTTGCTGAGCTGGCGGACCAGCTGGTCCAGCGGCTGCAGTTTATCCTGAATGCCTCTTTGGATGTGGCTCGGTTCTCTGTTTTGGCAGTGGTACTTCAGCGTGTCTTTTGGCTCAAATGCTGGTCTGTGGTTGAGACTTCTAAAAAGAAAAAAAAAAAAAGGCCCTGAGTGATCTTCCCTTTATAGGAGGTCTTACAGGGGAGAAGAGTACCTTTCTTCTGCAGGCTACTAAGGGCAAGGAACCTTGTTGTAGACGTGGGCCTTCCTTTTCGGATAATACGTTTTCTTTGTCCCTCAGGGTCGACTGACACAGGCCTCCTCTGGCAGATCCAAATGAACCTGGTCTGGCAAGCCGAGAGTGGGCTTCTCCAGACCCGTGGACAAGGCTCCTTCAGCATGACGGTGCGCCCTCACCCGCAACGGGGGTGGGGGGGCGTCTTCGCTGGTTTCCTGACCCATGGACTTTCCTGGTGCAAGAAAAGTGGGTCCACAAAGTCGTTCGGTCTTGCTACAAGATCGAGTTTCGCTCTTACCCTCCGGCAAGATTCTTTTCTTCGGACTTACGTCTGTCCCAGGGCCGCTTACAGGGTCTGTTTTGAGGCAGTACTAGACCTGTTGCATCAAGGGGTGATTGTCCCAGCTTCCGACTACAGAACGTTTTCAAGTTTTTTACTCAAACCTGTTTACAGTTCCCAGGAAGGAAGGCAAAGTGCATCCAATCCTGGACCTTAAGGCATTGAACTGCCTCGTGCGGGTGCAAAATTTCAGAATGGAGTCAATTCGCACAGTAGTGGCATCCCTCGCCTCTGTCGATATCAAGGATGCTTACCCTAACATTCCAGTATGTGCCAGTCACCAGCGCTTCCCCCGCTTTGCCGTGGGAGCCGTTATCAGTTTGTGGCGTTACCCTTTAGTCTCGCCTCTGCTCCTTGGGTCTTCATAAAAGTGTTGGCCTTGGTGCTAGCTTTGCTACGCCAACGGGGGATTGCGGTATTGGGCTATTTGGACTATCTCCTTCTGCAAGCAGAGTCTTTCTGCTCTGGTGGAAAACCTGGAGAACACAATACGAACTCTGCGGGAGTTCGGCTGGATTCAGATTTTTCAGAATTCTGCCCTGGTTCTGTCCAAAAAGCTGGACTATCTGGGCCTGAATCTGGTCTCGGCCTTAGCCAGAGTGCTCCTTCCTCTGGACAAACTCCAGAAATTGCAGGCTGCAATTCGTCTCCTGCTGTCCAACAGATAGTCATCCCTCCGGACTTGCATCCAGGTGCTGGGCCTGATAGTGTCTACCTTTTTCAAAGCTGTTCCGTTTGCACAGTTCCATACGAGGTCCCTGCAAAGGGAGATTCTGACCAAATGGAACAAGATTCTGCAGTGTCTGGACAATCTGATCCGGCTGAGTTGGGGAACAAAGGAGTCCCTGATATGGTGGCTTCGTTCTCCGGCGCTTTGGCTGGGCAACTCCTTCCTCCCCTTGTTTTGGACAGTGGTCACCATGGATGCCAGCCTGTCTGCCTGGGGAGGTGTTCTCGGCAAGCATTCTGCTCAGGGGATCTGAACGCTGGAAGAGTCCAGATTACCAATCAATTTCTTGGAACTCTGAGCAATGTGTGTCTTGACCATTGGACGGATCGTCTTTAGGATTGTCCAGCCTGCATTCAATTGGACCATGCCACAGCCGTGACTTATGTCAATCACCAAGGGGGCACAACAAGTGTCCTGGCGGCTGTGGAGGTAGCCTGCATTCTAACGTGGACAGAACGGTTCATTCCAGGCCTCTCCTGCGTACACATTCCCGGGGTGGAAAACTGGCAGGTGGATTACCTCAGTCGGCAGGCATTGGACCAAGGGGAGTGGTCCCTTCATCCGGTGTTTTACAGTGGGGCGCCCCCCACAATCACGGTGGTGTTTTGGCCTCAACCTCCCCCACGTCCCCCCTTCCACCCCCGGATGAGGTAGGAGCATGTTTTGCCACTTGCTCCAGTAGGGGGGTGGATGTGGTTGTTGCTGACCGGTAGGTCCGGATCGCACTCGAGGGCCTTTGAGCACGTTCCCGGCCCCCTGGGGGTTAGTGACTGGGACCTCAAGTGGCTGGCTCGGGCCGAAAATTTAGTCTGCGGCTGTCTGAGGGCCTGACCGAGCTGAGTGGACAGTGCTGCTAACCGGCACCTCACACGGATTGGGCCAAAAATTGGGGCTACGACTTTGCAGCCTACTCGCGGCTGATGGAGCTGGCTGAGTGACTGGCTAAGCTGCCCAAGCAAATGACCAGGCTGTTTGAGCTGTGGATCAAATTAACAGTGCTGCCGGAGGACTCGTGTCCAGATCGGGCCCGAAATTCCGGCGGCGGATTTGCGGCCTACTCGCGGTTGGCTCTCCGAGCTGCTAGCCAAGCTGACCGAGCTGTTGACAAGCTGTTCAATCTGCTGACCGGGAGGATAGAGCAGCGGACAGGCGTCCGCTTTCCCCCCCTCACGGGGGTGGACATATGGACTGCCTGGCGCCCCCTTGATTCGTGGGGGGGGGGGCTGCATTTTTTGGAGAAAAGTGAAGCAACCATTTTTGTGGGAGGGTACTTTGCCTGCGTGTCTGCGTCACAGCGGTTCACCCCTTCCCCTTTCTAGGGGGCTATGTCCTTTAAGGTGGGCGACCCTTAGGTCTAATAGGTGGTCCTTTTGTGGACCTTTAGCCGGCGTCTCCTTGCGGGACTGTGGTCGGCGACTTCCCCTGCTTATGTTCTCATGGTGAGCTTAGCATATAGCGACTCTACTGGGTCTGCGTCCACGCACTTTGGGTGTTCTGTGGTGAGGATGATTCCTCTCTTTACCCTCTGCCTTCTGCAGTTGCATGGAAGTGCCATTAATTCCTAATAGTTCCCCGACGCAGCTGGCAAACACGCATGTGTTCGCAGCCGGTAAAATGCAGAGTATCGCAGTACCATGTGGTTTGGTGCAGCGAGATTTTAGAAATTATGGCTGCACTGTTTTTGCATGCACATGCAAGGGCGCTGGTGGATGCACTGATTGTACCGGTACAGAAAACTTTTTATACATGGGGGATGCAGCTTCTGCTGCGTCAGAGGCTCCGGTCCTTTCCCCCTAAAGCGGCAAAGATATTCCCTTTTCCCGCCTACCGTGAAAAAATTGTTGAGTCAGTGGAGTTGTTCAAAGCGCAATATGGCGGTGTCTGAGCATTTAGATAGACATTATCCCTTGTCTCTGCGTACGTTGGCAGTCTCACCTGTGGTGGTCTCTCAGGTTTTAAGGCTGAATAACTATGTCCAATTTTCGGTGGAGGAGTCTCCGGTTTAAAAGATCCTTTTGACGGGAGAGCCGAGACTTTGGTCCGTCAGATGTCTCCTGTGGCCGCTTCAGTTCTTTGGCCGGTGTTCACCAGTGCATGGTGTCCCTGACCTTATTGAGTGGGCAAGTTTTTGCGCCAGGATCTGGAGGGGAACAGATTCCTCCTGCTTTTGCGCAGCTGGTGGACTAGTTGGTCCAGGGGTTGCAGTTAGTCTGTGATGCCTCTCTGGATGCGGCTCCCTTAATCTCTGGGCTGTCTGTGACAGCAATGATCCTTCGGTGCACGATATGGCTAAAATGCTGGTCTGGGGACCAGACTTTCCAGATGGCCTTATGTGATGTTCCCAGAAAGCTGCGGGGAGGGAGGGGCATAGGAGAATGCTTGGATAGGTGTGGGTATCCATTAAAACTAGGTCGTTCCACCACCGCCCCAAAAAAATGACATGCCAGATGGGAAGGGGGAGGGGGGGGACTTAAAGCAGGACTTTCCCTTTTCAGTGGAGTCTCGCTTAATTTTTTTTTTTTTAAAGGTATTTTATTAAGAAAACACACAAACACAGGTAACAAAACCAGTACAGGTACAGGAGTGCAGCACAAGATGTAGAAAAAATCGTACAATTCAGAATGCAGGCAGACAGAACTATAGCATACCAAATAGAACAAATCAAACAGGATTTGCAACCAATGAAGCCAACCCCCCTGCACCCCCTCATAGTAAGTTTTTTTTTTTTTTTTTTGTTTAACATTCTTTTATTAGAAACAAACAGTAGCGTAACCCTTCACACAGTATAGAACTTCAGTAAAAACATAGGTACTATCCGACCATCCATAAACATAGAGCAAATCTGCTGATACAGCCCCTGCAAGAACAGCAACATCAAGAAGAAAATCCCCAGGAGAGGAGAGGGAGCACAACAGAAACGGGACCAGTGGAAACTCCCTCATACATAGTTCAAAGCCCGAAGGGCCTAAACCTCAGATGACCCCAATACCGATTCCACCCAGGAGGACCATATCTTATGAAATTTTTTTGGGCAGCCCCGAGCCAAATAGGTAAGCTTATACATGGGGAGGGCATTATTAACCAATTCGACCCAGGCGACTACCGTAGGCGGCGTGTCTTGTTTCCATCTCAGAGCAATCAGTTTTTTGGCATAGAAAAAGAGAATGCATAACAGGGTTATCTGGGACTGCCGAAGACCCTCCTCCTCCAGATTGCCGAGAAGGCATCTATCAGGGGAACAGATGTTCGGAAGTGCCAATTTCTCTTCCATAAAAGTACACACCCCTTTCCAAAAGGACTGAATCACTGGACACGATCAAACCATATGGAAGAAGTCCCCCCCTATCCCCCTGGCAGCGAGGGCACGATGGGGAGGAAAGCCTCCCCATCATGTACAAGCGATAAGGGGTGTAATAGATTCTGTGTAGGTAGTTCAATTGGATAACTCTATCCCCCGCAGCTATCAGCCCATGCAACTGAGCACTGAGAAGATCTTCCCAATCCACCATGTCCAGCTGGGGTAGATCTGCGTGCCACTTCGCCTGCAAGGCCGCCATTTTCCCTCCCCCCATCACCAAGAAGCAACCCATAGTATCGAGAGATGAGTTTAGTGTGGTCGGGACTCGTCAGCTCCTTCTCCAGCCGAGTCAAAACCAGGTGGACCCCTCGAAGTCCAAATTGTGCTGCCACCGCATGCCTAAGTTGTTGGTACAAAAACCAGCATGTCGAGGGAACCCCCAGCTCCGCCCTCAACTCAGCGAAGGTCTTAAACGTGTGATTCACAAACAACTGATGAGCGTATTTCAGATCAAAGCCCGCCCAACGCCTAGGATCTTCCAGTTTATACAGGTCCTGCAGTCCCGGGTTATACCATAGGGGGGCGTTGGGGGATCCGTTAAAGGGGGAACCCCCCACCCTAGTATTACACATATGAGTTATCTTGCATGACATACGGATAATCCCAGCCCCCGCCCCTGGATAAGGCCCCTTCCTATATAGTGAGTTCAGGAGCGCCCCGTACGATCCCATTACCGCCGCCGAGGTGGTAACCGATGCATTCGGCAGATCAGGGAAAAACCAGGCATGAACATGTCAGTTGGGCTGCTAAATAATAGGCTTGGAGGTCCGGGCCGCCAGACCCCCAGCTTGAGCAGGGAGTTTTAGCGTGCCAAGGGAAATCCTCGCCGGTTTCGCCCCCCAAATAAAAGACAGCAGCAGGGATTCAATACTAGCAAACAACCGTTTGGGTAGATACACCGGGGCCTGCCAAAATAGGTAGAGAAAACGGGGTAAGTATATCATTTTGAATATATTAATCCTACCCATCAGATTGAGTGGCAGCTTGCCCCAGGTGGATAGTGTCTGCTTCAACCGCTGAATCATCGGGGCAATATTATTGTCTACATACATTGCGGCAGGTTTTTGGACGACTACACCCAGGTATAGGCTTGTGACGGTATCAGAATTTCATGCTGCGATCAATTGATTAGGGTTTTGCCACGGTATACGGTATTATCACGGTATTCAATTATTAAATTTAAATTATTAAATTTCCACCTCACTTCAATTTCATTGCTGAATTTAGGGGCTTTGGTTCACTTATGCACATTATTATATAGTCAGTCAGTACAGACTCTGTGAACCAGGCCTAAAATAGGTCATCAAGCAGTGTCTGGCCTAACTGGTGATAACTGGTCCTGGCGCTCGGCTCCGATCCGATGGCCTGGTCATTAAGAGGGCAAATCCTTGTGGTCAAGAAGTGGTTAAACCTGAAGGAGGTGTTGTTTATAAATTACTTTACTATTGCTTTAGGCCTGGTTCACATGTATGCGGGTTGGTGGTTCACATGTATGCGGGTTGGCGGTTCACATGTATGCGGGTTGGCGGTTCACATGTATGTGGGTTGGCGGCCCACATTTGCAAAGGCATAGCAGCTCATTGATTTGAACGGGCTGCTATGCCCTCATTTTCCGCAGAAAAAAGGTGCATGCAGCATTTTTTTAGAATTCAGTGGCCTTGAAATCCATCCTGCTTTTGCACCATGCGACTAACCTGCAGTTCCTGCTCTGGCAAGCTTTCTGCATTTTTTGTATACGTGGGCACGGCATTTAAAAACAGTTTGCGTGTGCAGCAACTGCAGGTAAGTCGCATGGTGCAAAAGAAGGATGGATTTCATGGCCACTGCATTTTTTTAAATTCTGCATGCACCTTTTTTCAGCTGAAAACGCAGGCATAGCAGCTCAAGCCCATTCACATCAATGGGCTGCTATGCCTGTGCAAATGTGGGCCCCCAACCCGCATACATGTGAACCAGGCCTAAAGCAATAGTAAAGTCATTAATTGGTTAAACCTGCAGGAGGACCTGTGTTTTTATCTTGATTTGCCCCTTTAAAGACCAGGCCATCGGATCAGAGCGCCAGGACCAGTCATCACCAGGTAGGCCAGACACTGCTTGATGGCTATATACTAATGTAATGTGGGCTGCTATGCGTGTGTGTGTGTATGTATATATATATATATATATATTAGAGCTGCACGATTCTGGCCAAAATGAGAATCACGATTTTTTAGCTTGGAATAAAGATCACGATTCTCTGTGTAACAAAAAAAAAAAAAATTGGGATAACTTTACTGTTACGTTTTTTTTTTTTTTATTCATTCAAGTCTATTAATTGCGGTTGAAAGACTGCTGCGCAAATACAGTGTGACATAAAATATTACAACAATCGCCATTTTTTTCTGTAGGGTCTCTGCTAAAAAAATATATAAAATGTTTGGGGGTTCTAAGTACTTTTCTAGCAAAAAAAAACTGATTTTAACTTGCAAGCAACAAGTGTCAGATAAAGGTCCAGTCTTTAAGAGGTTAAACTTCCTTTCTCCCTGGCAGAGGGAAGGAAAAGATACAATGTAAACATTTTTGTTTATAGTTAGGAGACTTAATGCTGAAAGGCTTAGCTGTGTGAGTGAATGAGTCATCCAGCTCACTGAAATGTATCAATTCACAAGTCAGACCCAGGAGCAGAGAAACTCGGTGTTTTAAAAATGCCACAATAACAATACCGTGGCTATGCAATCCCGCGATATATCGAATTACCGAAAACCGGCATATGTCTACCCAGGTATTTAAATTTAGTCACCACCTGGAGCCTACGTGGAAGTACCAGGGCAGGGGCCCGAAGTGGGTCAAAGGGGAAGGCCACAGATTTGTCCCAGTTCACTCTAAACCCGGAGAACCTCCCAAAGGATTCTATCACCTCCAAGGCCGCATCCAAGGAGTCCTGGTGATCCGCAAAAATAGAGAAGCATATCATCAGCATACAAGGGCGTTTTCTCCTCCAGGTCTCCCACCCGGCAGCCCCGAATCCTACCATCCCGTCTAATTAGGGCAGCCAATGGTTCCATTGCCAGGGCAAACGGGGGACAGAGGACACCCCTGCTGTGTGCCCCGACAAATAGAGAACTGTTCAGTGATTTTGTTATTGACCCGAAGGCGAGCCACAGGGGAGTCATAAAGGAGTTTCACCCATCTAACAAAATTCGGTCCAAACCCCAACCTGCCCAGCACCGCAAATAAATAGGGCCACTCTACCGAATCAAATGCTTTATGGGCATCCACTATCAATCTAGTATCCACTCCATTAGTCGGCTCCTGGAGATTCGTAAAGAGGCGTCGTAGGTTTATGGCCATAGAGCGCCCGGGAATGAACCCAGTTTGATCCGAGTGAATAATTTTAGAGATGACAGTATTCACTCTATGGGACAAAACCTTTGCCAGAATTTTAATATCAACATTGATTAAGGATATAGGCTGATATGATTCGCAGTAGGTAGGGTCCTTGTTTGGCTTGGGTATCAATACTATCAAGGCCTCACGAAGGGAGGCCGGGAGCACGCCGCTCTCAAAGGCCTCGGGATACACTGCAGACAGTCGGGGGACCAAGGCCTCAGAGTAAGCTCTATACCACTCGATCGGAAAGCCGTCCAACCCAGGCGTTTTATTAGCTGCAAAAGAGGAGATCGCAGCCGCAATCTCCGTCGCAGTAACAGTTCCCTCAAGAGACAGGTTATCCTCCGTCTCCAGTGGCACCACAGGGATGTCCTGCAGATAAGAAGCCAAGTCCTCCTGAGAGTAGGCGGCCCCAGAGGAGTATAAGGAGCGAAAAAAATCCAAAAAGGCCCCCTCAATCTCCGATCCCTCTGTGCACAAGCGGTGCTGGCCATCATATACTGCAGAAATGGCCATAACCGGATGCTCAGAGCGAGAGAGATACGCTAATATCTTACTGTTTTTATCCCCGTACTCAAACACCCTTTGCCTCTGGTAGAGCAATTTTTTCTGAGTCTTCTCTTGCAAAACTAGATCCAGTTGCCTAGCACTATCCCTCCACAAGGCATAGTTAGCGGAAGTGGGATACCGGATGTATTCCACTTCAGGAGCCGATGCCTCAGATTGCAGAGATTCCACCCTCCATGCCCTATCCTCTTGAAGTTGTTTAATCACACCGGCCACTGTACCTCGCATGGCAGCCTTAAATGCATCCCACACGATAGCTCCGGAGGCCGTCTCCTGATTGACCAGCCAAAAATGGGTCATCTCCTTTGCCGTAATGTTAAAAAAATTTCCTCATTAAGCCACAGGGGGGCTAAGGCGCCACAAGTTGTATCCAACCGATGAGGAAAGGCTAAGCTTTATCAGCAGCGGAGAATGATCCGATATGGCCCTGGGCAAGTAGGAGACAGACAGTAATCTCGAGAGCAAATCAGGAGAGACAAAACACAAATCAATCTGAGAAAGCGTTTTATAGGAGGCAGAGTAGCAAGAGAACTCCCTACCTGACGGGTTCCTCCACCTCCAGCAGTCCACCAGCTGGTATTTCTCCACCGAGGCCGCTAAGGAGGAGGAAGCCGATGCATCACCCGGACATCTGTCCAAAGCGGGTGACATCACTGCGTTAAAATCTCCCGCAATCAGGAGGGGGCCCTCGAATCCCCCCACCCTGCCCGTAGCCCCAACTTGCCCGAGCTTGAACCCCAAACAAAACCAAGTCAATAAAGAAGGGTGGAAAACAGGCATAAGGGGTGTTCCTAGAGGGCTACCAAGTACTCGAACAGAAGTAACGTAGCCATCCGAGGCAAATGAACAGGACAAGAAGATATCCGTTGATCAATCGACCCATACCTCTCCACGAGTGCAATATTCCATCAAGTTAACAGATCCGCAGTCCAGGGAAAGAACCCAAAAGAGAGGAGGAAGAAAAAAAAAAATAAAGGGGGAACTTGCTGTCCTTGGATTCCCTCATGCTCTGCCCAGGGAGTCCAGCCATTATCAGCCTCCGCAGGATCCAAGAAGAATTGCATCTTGCCCTTACTCACCACACG
This sequence comes from Pelophylax lessonae, assembly GCF_965119305.1. Lineage (NCBI taxonomy): Eukaryota > Metazoa > Chordata > Amphibia > Anura > Ranidae > Pelophylax > Pelophylax lessonae. The sequence continues at coordinate 234,348,338 of NC_138774.1, forward strand.
TAGTTTAGCAGGATATAACATACTGTAGTAGGGTAGTTGTCGTTCTCGGAGCCGCTTTTTGACATGGACAAACGCAGCTCTCTGCTTCTGGGTGGCCGCTGAGAAATCCGGAAAAATAGTAACAACTGCATTATTAAAGCGTAGATCCGGTGACTCCCTGGCCTTCCTCAAAGCTGCGTCCCTATCCCTGTAATGGAGGATCCTTGCAAGCAGGGGCCTGGGCCTGGCACCTGGAGCCGGGGCCTTAAACGGGACCCTATGGGCCCTTTCAATAGCAAAGAGCGGAGAGAACGTGTCAGGCCCCAGTGCTTGCTTCAGCCATGATTCCACAAATGTCTCTGGGTTCCTACCCTCCGCACCTTCAGGGAAACCCAGGAAACGGAGATTATTACGGAGGAGACGATCCTCCAACGAAAACATTGTCCTCCACCGCACTAATGCGCTGTTCAGCAGTAGTAACCCTCTGCCGGATCTTATGGACATCATCCTTAAGCAGGAAAAGTCTACTCTGAGGGCATCTATATGTGATGCAAGGGACGTGTGGCAGGTCTTAATGGCCTCCATAATTTGGGTCAGGGTAGGTTCCGGTACCTGGGAGGTGTGATGATCCCCATGCTCCGACTCGGGCCGAGCTGCTGGTGACAACGCTGGCCACTCCACACTGTCCCCCATCCAGGATGCCTGTGAGGCAGCAGCGAGCGCGCTGCCCGGGGAAGATAACCGGGCTCCATCTTGGGCCTGCATAGAGGGACCCGGATCGCGATCCGCGGGAGATACCGGCCGGTCCCTGCCGTACTTGACCATCTTGGCAGGAGTCCGGAGGAGGTAGGGAGGCTCAGGAGACAGTTTGGAGGCAAGTCAGGCCTCAGATGGCACAGGATTCTGTGTCGGATTAATGGTCGTCAGCGGAGCTAAGAAAGAACGCTCCTCACATCCTGGAAGACGGCCACACCCCCGAGTCTCGCTTAATTACTGCTGCTGGAACCTTCTACTGTTAGTCACTGGTTTTCGGTCCAGGGGGCAGGAAAAAAAATCCCAAATCTTTTCCAGCGCACCCTCGCAAGAGGTTTACCAATTGGGCTCACCTGGAGAAAGTGTTTTCACCACTGCAGTGCTTTGCTCACCAGTACCCCTTGGAGGAATGCTAAATGAAATCAGGATCTTCAACTGGTGACTTTTTCCCTACCTACACAAGACCATAATCGTCCCTGTCGATGAGGTTCCAGGCTTAAAAGGCAACACAGATAGGAAGTTAGAGACCCTCTTTGAGGCATTATTCTAGAGAGCAGCTCTGCGGTGGGGGTTTGCAAACTCTGAGGCAAATGCTCTGTTCCAGAATATTAGACCTGAAAGATCCTGCGATTTGGGAGGTTCTCTTTGGGAACCTTGAGTTGCTTAATAAATGTCCCAAGAAGATTCCATACAGCAGCTGGGTGGACACTATCCACAGACAGATCTTTTGGCTCAATTGTTGGTGGAACTTCTTTGCATGATGCAATATGAGGGGCTTTGAGCAAACGTTTGTTTCGACCATACCTGGATGTCTATATCCGGAAGCAGGCTGTGGGGAAAAGGACAGTCTTACCCCTATAGAAAAAGGGGATTGATTCTAAGGGAGTCACCAGCTTCTGACCGAAGAACAGCTCCTTTTGTGGCTAGGCTTTCTTTGTGGCCCTTAAGACTGCTTTAACAAAGGATTATCACACTTGTGCCAGGTTCTATTCCAACTTGTTCATGGTTCCCAAGACATCTGGCCTATTTTGCACCTCAAGGGTTCCCAACAGGCTCCTGAAAGAAAAAAAATTCAGGATAGAGTCCACCTTGTCTTTGATTTTCTTAGCCTCATCAGGGGGACTTGCAAGCATGAGCAGAGATGGATACAAATCTACACACCCCAGATTAAAAAAATAAATTCTTTCTCGCCCAATACGCTTTGCAGAAGATCACTATCAGTTTGTGGCGGCGTCTTTAGGTCTGTCCACCGCCCCAGAATGTTTTCCAAGGGTTTTGACTCTGGTTCTGGGGTTTTTCAGAATCCAGGCTATCTCCATTGTAGGGTTTTTGAAGAACCTACTTCTTGGGTAACTTACGCTGGGGGGGGGGTAAAGCATATATTAAAAAATATTTACACCCCCCCCCCCTTGAATTATTACCTATTTTGTTACATTACAGCCTTAAGTTGAAGTGAAATGAGAAAAATATATACATAAAACTATTTTTTAGAAATAGAAAACAGAAAATTGGCATGTGCGTATGTATTCACCCCCTTTGTTACGAATCCCATAAAAAGCTCTGGTTCAACCAATTACCTTCAGAAGTCACATAATTTGTGAAATGATGTCCACCTCTGTGCAATCTAAGTGTCAGATTTGCAAGGAGTAATGGGCAAAAATCCCAGTGGTAAGATGTGACAAGCTCATAGAGACTTATCGAAAGCGACTTGGAGCTGTGATTGCAGCAAAAGGTCGCTTTACAAAGTATTGACTTTAGGGGGGGTGAATAGTTATGCACATTCACTTTTTCTGTTATTTTTTCCTATTTGTTGTCTGCTTCCAAAAAAAAAAAACATCTTCAAAGTTGTGGGTATGTACTGTATTTTAAATTATGCAAATCCTCAAACAATCCATGTTAATTCCAGGTTGTGAGGCAACAAAACACAAAAAAATGCCAAAGGGGATGAATACTTTTGCAAGGCACTGTGTGTGTGTGTGTGTGTGTGTGTGTGTGTGTGTGTGTGTGTATATATATATATATATATATATATATCTCATATACAACTGAGACTCAAGTTATATTGTATTTGAATGTTATTAAAAATTACCTTTCCTTTTCAATGTGCAGCTCTGTAATTTTCTTTTAAATGCAATGCAATATGGCTACATGAAGGTGTACACACCCCCCAGAAACACAATTTCCTGCTTGTGTGATTTAGCTCATTGATTTTCCAAAAAGTCTACACACAAAGTCAGATTTCAGGCATCCCCTGCAACAAAAATAATTTTTGGTGAGATACTCCCAATTGGAAATCACGGCCAAAAGGATTGCAGACCCTGGAATTTTACTCATTAGAGCCATGCAAGTGTGGCAGCCTATTAATTATTATGAAACCACTCCTAATAGATACACTTGGACACAGACAAACACACATGGATTTCTTCAGAATAACAAAAGGTAGGACAACGTTTGTTAAAATCCTTGTAATGTACATAGATCAATATTAAAAATAGAGCTGCGTTAAAAGCTAATAGCGCAGCTCTATTTTCAATATTGCTTTTTTTTTGTGTCTATCTCACATTTGAGTTGCTGCATTTCTAATACTTAATATTTTTATTATTTCATTTAAGTGCAGCTTTTTTCCCCCTTTCTTTTTTATGTGTACATAGGTCACCCAGAGGTTTTTTTTTATTTTTTATCAACAAAAGTTGAGTTACTCTTTAAATGTCAACCAAGTGGTTAAATGTCAACCAGGTGGTGGAGGGGTATCTTCTTTTGCTAGTTATATTTCTCTCTTACACTTGTTTGATCCTTGATACTTCATTCCAGTTTGCTAGCAATATTGATGTGGTTTATTTAATTATCATTATTCAACAGTGGTAATTTTGTACTTTTTGCACTGTATTAATTTATTAAAAATATCAAACTTCCAAACAAATGTCCAGCAGATGGTATGAGTCCTGAAGAAGTTTGAGTATGTACTGAGCCTTTAGACATTTACTTTGGTTCCGATGCAACATCTGGAGTATTTAGGCTTATTCCTCCACATGGCACTGACCAGGATACTGCTTTTGAAAATGAAATGCTTGTCTCTTTGCGCCCCTGAGGTCAGTGTATAGTCTTTTGATTTGATTCAACCTCCATGAAGGTGCTGATAGTAGCTTCATTTGATGCAGTCACTTTAAGTTTGACTCCAGAGAGCCCTGCAGCTCAATATCCTGTTGGCATGATGCAAATGTTAGCAGCCCTTGGATCTGCCAATGCATCTGTCTCCCAAGACCAGTTTAGCTCTGAAATGGGGATATCCATTGTCACAGTGCGAGGCTCTGCCACGGTATGAATTTAGCTAATTGGACCCTGGACAGGATTTTCAAAGGTGCAGTCAGGAAGCTCTGGCATGTTGTGAATGGGGAAGCTGTGCTCCTGTGTTTTATCAAGATTTGGTTGTTCGAGAGTGGGGCCTGGAGTTCGAGGGTTCTGAGGGGGTGGGGGGGGACTGTGGAGCTGCACGATTCTGGATAAAATGAGAATCACTATTTTTTTTGCTTAAAATAAAATGAAAAATGTTATACTTACCTGACCGTAATTTTCCTTTCCTGATGCATAAGCATGACAGTATACACGTATGGGTAGGCCCCTCCACCAATCAGGACTGGTTATACTAGATAAATGAGTCGCCTCCCTGAAGGTGACAATTTCATAACTAGACTCAAATGCTAAGCCCCCAAGGGAGGGACCTGTATGCTGTCATGCTTGTACATCAGGAAAAGAAAATACCCTCCAAGTATAACATTTTCAGTTTTCTTGACACAAGCATGACAGGATATACGTATGAGATGTAGCACGCCAACAAAACCCATAAAGGAGGGCCATGCTGAAGTTTTTTAACCTCCCTGGCGGTCTGATTATGTCAGAATTTTTCTGCTAAAAGTGGTTCATTGTTTTGCATGGAAATCTGTTGTTTTATATTTTAGGCCTGTCATTTCTAGGAATAACCCACTTAAATCTGTCCAAACAAGAGTCTAGTAGACATCCCGGGTATGATAATGTTTGAAACACGAAATCCTAAATTATAATATAATACATTTTATTCAATAATATAATCAAACCAAAAACACTGAAATATGTACAAACAAGAGGTGCGATATTACTAGTCACTGTAATAAAGGGTTAGTAAACATCTCGGGTATAAAATATTTTGAAGCATGGGACTGCACAAAGTCTGACGTCACAATCAGGACAATAGTATCTGGTTTCTTTTCTTATTTTCCTTCCACTGTCATCTCTTTTCAAGCAACAAACCACGCACATCCTTGTAGGTGCCGACTTTTTCTCAGTTGGTGGGATGTAGTCCATGAAGTGACGACCAGTCAGGCATTCTGGGTTGACGCCAACAGCACATCATCCAGATCTGTTCACAGCCATTGATGGTGTTTGGTGACTCCGAAAGTTTAGTTCTGCAACTTTCTAAATAAAGTCTGCATGAATCAAAGGCTTCTCACTCTTTTTTTTTTTTGAGCAGAACGTATGCATTCCACAAGTATTGCTCAAGAAGATGTCTGAAGATCTTCTTATAGTATCTTTTTTTGCGGCTTCCTCATAGCTGGGTAGAATGTCATTGCTTGGTCAGCTCTGTCGACACCTCCCATGGTGTTGTAGTCAATCACTACTTGTGGCTTCATGACTTCTTTCCCACCCAGGGCCGGCGCTCCCGCTAGGCGAACTAGGCAGCCGCCTAGGGCGCACTACTGCTTAGGGGGCGCAGCCACGGCCGCTGGTTTCCCTACTAGCCTGGCTGCCACCCTACACTATGGTGACCAGACGTCCCTGATTTGCAGGGCCAATGCTGGCAGGTGCACCGTGAACTGGAGCAGGGGGGCGCCATAGTTCCCGCTTGGGCTACCTCCGGAGGGGAAGGGGGGTAGATGGGGGATTGGAGCACCGCATGATTATAAAAAAACAAGTTCTTCTGCTTACCCGGTGGGGAGGCTGTCATACGAAGTCCCGCCTCCTGGACCGGCTCCTACCTATGATAGACATAACACTGGTGACGTCTATCATAGGAGCCGATCCAGGACGCGGGACTTCGTATGACAGCCTCCCCACCGGGTAAGCAGAAGAACTTGTGTCAAAAATAGCCTTAGGGCTATTATTATTATTGTTAATTATGAATGTGCTATGTGCAATTGATTGAAATATATAACTGTGTAAATAAATTTTGTGCAAAAAAACGATATGTATCACAGCTAAAAATCAATAAAAATATCAATAACTGAACAAGTATGAATCAATAAATGACATGCATTTTGTGCAATAATCAAGTAGAAATACCAATGTAATAAAATTTGCAAGGTTGCGTGATTATAAATAAATTAGTGCGGATTTATTTCAAGTCCATTGTGAAAATAATATACTCTTTATTATTCATTGCCTAAATACACCCATAGATTCATGTAAAATATATGGACATACATGAAGAGGATGATTCTGTATAAAAATATATGTTTTTAGACTTATGGTTTGCGTAATTTTTGTTAACGCAATTTTACTCACCAAATACTATGCAATTTCCTCTGCCGGAATTAGGAGAACGCTACTGAGACTCACGGTGCATATTATGCTGTGGGGACGCTTTCATACTCCTCCGGGAATGTAATTGTAAGGCAGAATGAGGGGCGGCGTCTACCGCATAAATACGATCACTGCAATACATGCCTTCCTACCTTTGATAACGTCACAGGAAGTGACGAAACGCGTCAGATCTTGGAACGCACAGCGTGACGGCAGCTCGCAGTTGGAACATAAGCCGGAACTCTCCGCTCGCCACTCTGCATGTAGCTCTGAACTGTCACGAATCCTGTATATCTCTTGCTTTTATCTACCCGCGGATGGGAAATAAATCTTTTTAATACATACTACACTATTGGAGCATCTTTCTTTTTATACCCTGGCCCCATGCTGATGTGAGGAAAGGGGAGGAGGAATCCACCAACTATCCCGTTACAGAAGCGGCACGAGGGAACCTACCTTGGCCCTGAGGGCCTACAAGCGTGATTGGTCTTAGTACCGTATGGTACATAAGACCCATTACATTTGGTAAGTCACCCATCTTTACAATATCACTGTGGAAAAAGGAACCTATGCCATCTATAAGTCACACAGCCGTATTGGATAAAGTTTACCACTGAGCACCTGCACTTTTCATAAAAGACTGGGAGATTTCTTTTCACTAAGGAAAATTATTTGGACTCTGATAACTAGTCACTTTTATTCACTCACTTATTGATGGACTTATTTATTTATAATCGCGCAACCTTGCAAATTTTATTACATTGGTATTTCTACTTGATTATTGCACAAAATTCATGTAATTTATTGATTCATACTTGTTCATTGCACAATTTATATTTATTGATAATTTTATTGATTTTTAGCTGTGATATAGATAGTTTTTTTTGCACAAATAATTTATTTACACAGTTATATATTTCAATCAATCGCACATAGCACAATAATAGCAAGCGCTGTAGGTAGTCCTGACTCCTAAGGCTATTTTTGACACAAGTTCTTATGCTTACCCGGCGGGGAGGCTGTCATATGAAGTCCGCCTCTTGAACCGGCTCCTATGATAGATGTCACCAGTGTTATGTCTATCTTAGGTAGGAGGCGTGACTTCCTATGAGAGCCTCCCCACCGGGTAAGCAGAAGGACTTGTTTTTTTTGTAACCATGCGGCGCTCTAATCCCCATGCAATGGCCACTCTGCATTAATGGGGGCACTAGTCACTCTGCATTGCGCGAGGGCACTGGTCACTCTGCATTGGATGGGGGCACTGGTCACTCTGCATTAATGGGGGCACTGGTCACTCTGCATTGGATGGTGGCACTAGTCACTGGTCACTCTGCATTGGATGGGGGCACTGGTCACTCTGCATTGGATGGGGGCACTAGTCACTGGTCACTCTGCATTTTTGGGGGCACTGGTCACTTTGCATTAATGGGGGCACTAGTCACTGGTCACTCTGCATTAATGGGGGCACTAGTCACTGGTCACTCTGCATTGGATGGGGGCACTAGTCACTGGTCACTCTGCATTAGATAGGGCACTGGTCACTCTGAATTAATGGGAGCACTGGTCACTCTGCATTGGATGGGGGGGCTAGTCACTGGTCACTCTGCATTGGATGGGGGCACTGGTCACTCTGCATTGGATGGGGGCACTGGTCACTCTGCATTGGATGGGGGCACTGGTCACTCTGCATTGGATGGGGGCAGTAGTCACTGGTCACTCTGCATTAATGGGGGCACTGGTCACTCTGCATTAATGGGGGCACTGGTCACTCTGCATTAATGGGGGCACTGGTCACTCTTCATTAATGGGGGCATTGGTCACACTGCATTAATGGGGGCACTGGTCTCTCTGCATTAATGGGGGCACTGGTCACTCTGCATTAATGGGGGCACTGGTCACTCTGCATTAATGGAGGCACTGGTCACTCTGCATTAATGGGGGCACTAGTCACTGGTCACTCTGCATTGGATGAGGGCACTGGTCACTCTGCATTAATGGGGGCACTGGTCACCCTGCATTAATGGGGCACTGGTAACTCTGCATTAATGTGGCACTGGTCACTCTGCAATAATGGGGGCACTGGTCACTCTGCATTAATGGAGCACTGGTCACTCCTCCTCTGACACATTGCTCCCCCCCTCTGACAAACTGCTCCCCCCTCTGACACACTGCGAGTGATGTAAGTATAGGGGGGAGTATGGGGAATGCATGGAGCGTGCTGCGAGTATAGGGGAAATATGGACATTTTGAAGTTTTTTTTTTTTTTTTTTTTTTTTGATTATTGGGGGGGGGGGGGGGCGCAAGTAGCTGGTCTTGCCTAGGACACAGAATAGTCTAGCACCGGCCTTGTTCCTACCTTTCATGCGTACCATAACAGGGGAGGTGTTATGCACTGTACTCAGGCACACATCTTTCTTGTCCTTCCATCTCAGTGCCATCATTTTGCCTTTCTGCCAGGCAACCATTTCTCCTGTCTTGAGCTTCTTTTTGCCAAACGTTGGCGGCATGTTGCACTGATTAGTCCTTACGGTTCCATAGGCATCAGTTTTGTTGTGCAGTAGAACCTCATAAAGTTCAGGAGACGTATAAAAGTTGTCCGTTGTTACACGATAGCCCTGATTTAGCAATGGCTCAATAAGTGAAAGAACAGATGTTGCCACTCGATAATTACTGTATTTCTCTATCGTTCATTGACGGACGCAGTTCTCTCTGATTCATTTCAGTAGGGTTATACTGCCACTTACAGGAGTTGGACACTAGGCAGAAAAAATTCTGGCTACACCTATGGGCAGTCCCGGAGGGATTCACCCTCTCTTCCTGCATAGGATGTCCGTTTTAATCTGCCTAGTCAGGAGTAAGGACCTAGTGCCTTGCTGGGATCTTTGGTCCTGGCATAGAAGTAATTTTTTTAAGTAGATTTTTTTTTAGCTAGTCTGTTTTCTCCTGAACGTTTTTCCTGTGAGATCTTCAAGCAATTATGACGGGCTGGATCCCTATATGCAGTGGTCACCCTAGTCTGGCCAGCGAGCGCATGCAGGCCTTAGCTCCGCGCTGGTTCGGCTGCGACATAGTCCCACTGGATGGGGACTGGCCCTGCGAGTTAAACGTCTCGCTAGGACACACACACACGACTGGTCTAGGCTAATGTCGCAGCATTCCTATTTGGCTGACAGCCCCCCTGCTCCGGTGGCATGGGGTCCTGTCATGAGATGGTGCCCGCCTGTGTTCCCGGTATTGGGAGTAAACTCTCCCCCCCCCCTTCCCTGGCGGATTTTGGGGTGGATGTGGGCACTCTCCCTGGCATGGTCGGACCCTCACACTCCAGGGTTTCCCTCTCTCCTGTTGTGACCTCCCCCCCCCTCCTCCCACGAGGGGGACCGTTTGGGCCCACCTGCGGCTGGGGCCTGGTGTGCAGGCCGCATGGGGACCCGGGGTGCGCCGTTCGTGGCGCTCAATCGATGGTGCGGGGGGGGCCTCAGTCGGGCCCTCCAGGGCTGGATGGTGTATTAAGGCTGGCGGGGGGTCTCCCTGTGGGGTCCTATTGCCGCGCTGGCCCGCCATTTTGTTGTAGCCTGTCTGCATTTGTGATGGTGGCCATCTTGGGGGGGTCGTTTTTGGCCATTTTGCGGTGGATTTCTTGCTGTAAAGGCCAGTGGGAGTGCCTGGAGGCGTTCTTTTGATGAAAGAGTCCCTCCCTTCATCCCGGGCTGCTTCCCGGCTCACTCTTTTCTCTTAGCCACCACTGGGACCCTTCTAATCCGATTGCTATCTGGGGACAGTGAGTTACTGAGGGTAGTCTCTCTCTTTTTTAGGGGGGTTAATTAGTGTGTGCCTGACCTCCAAGGGGCGCTTTGGGGCTGCTTCTTTTTACAAAAAGTCATTTTTGTCATTTTTTTTTGAAAATTTTGCTGGCAGGTTCCTCAGGTTCTGTATGGACCCTGCAGGTCATGTATCCCCACCTGACCCCCTCATGGAGGCCGCAGGGCCTTCCGGATCTCCACTGTCCAGCATTTTTTGGCAGTTTGGGAAGCATTTGGGCCCGGGTGAGGGGGGGGGGGTGCCCTGAAGCATTTCTCCAACTACCCCTGGCTCATCTGATGTCTCGGATTCTGAGTCTCAATTGGCTGCTGCAGACGTGGGCCTCCATACCGAGTCTGGTACCTCGCGCCCTGTCTCTTGGATGATGACGACATTTCGCCTCCCCTGATTTAGGCGCTGGTGAATGCACTGGTTGTTTCAGTGCGTGACACCCTGTGATTTGGAGGACACAGCGGTGGCTGCCCCTGGGGCGCAGGTAGCATCTGGCATTCACATGCCACCCGAAGCAGCTTATTTTGCCAGCAGGCTCATGTAGGATGGGACCGTCTGAGATGTTTCCCTGGGGTGTCTGAGCGGCTGCTATATGTTACCCTTTTTTGTGGAGTCTCTGGTACTGTGGACTGCTCCGCCTATGGTGGACATGCGGTCTCTAGGCTAAATAGGTCTATCGTTGCTTCGGGGGGAGGAATCCCCGTCCTTTAAGGACTTGGGGGGATAGGACGGCGCGGGCTGTGGCTCGCGATCTGTACTCCCTGGTGGGGTCTGCCCTTGCTACGCTGACTCTGCCTGATGGGCGGAGTTCCAACGCCGTGACCTGGTGAAGGGCAAGTCCCTCCTGCCCTGGGGGAGCTGTTGGACCAGCTGGCGCAGGGGCTGCAATTTGTTTGCGATGCCGCGCTGGACTCGGCAACTTTTCCTTGGGTCACCTGTCGGTTTCGGCGGTGGTTATCCGTCGTATGCTTGGCTGAAGTGTTGGTCTGCGGATCACACTTCTACGAAGGCCTTAAAGGATCTCCCCTTTCAGGGGGATTGCCTGTTTGGCACTGTCCTGGATGACATTATACAAGGGTCTCACGGGGGGGAAGAGTGCTTTCTTCCATAGGCTAACAAGGGTAAGGGCCTTCCTCGTGGACGGGGTCCCTCCCTTTCGGCTCACAACAGTTTCTTCGTCCCTCGGGGACAGTCACCAAACGACCCTGGTCGGGGAACAAGAGATTGTTTTATTTTTCTAGGCCTGCGGACAAGGACTACTCGGCCTAAAGGTGTGTCCTGACCCGTCTATGGGATGGGGGTCATCCTTGCCGGTTCTCGGTCCTATGGTTGGGCCGGATCCCAGGATTCAGGAGATCATGCGGTCCAGTTGCAAGATCGGGTTTCGATCTGTTTTTTTTCCAGTGAGTTGTTCTCTTCCATTGTACAGCTGTCCCGGATCGCTTGCAGCGCTCTGTGGGGCAGTTCAGGCTCTGGTTCAACAAGCTGGACCTTCAGGCCCTTTGACGGTTCACATGATGGTGGCTTCCCTACCTCAGGGGGATTCCTGGCCTCCATAGACATCAAGATGCCTACCTTCACATCCCGTTGTGTTCAGGACACCAACGGGTTCTCCGTTGTTGCCGTGGGGACGGATCTCTATCGGTTTGTGGCGTTACCCCTTGGTCTCGCTCCTGCTACTCGGGTCTTCACAAAGGTGTTGGCTCCGGCCCTGGCGCTGCTGCGGCAGCTGGGCGTATCGGTCTTGGGTTCCTGGCCGATCTGCTTCTCCGTGTGAAGTCCCCTACGGAGCTGACAAACGAATTTGGAAGTCACCATGAGAACTCTGGTGGAGTTCAGGTGGGTTCTGAACCTTCAGAAATCATCCCTGGTCCCTTCCATGAGAATGGACTATCTGGGCCTTACTTTGGACTCATCATCAGTCAGGGTGTTTTCTCCCTCCGGGAAAAATTAGTCTTAGAACTTCAGACTGCAGTTCAACTGTTACTGTCCCGCACATGGTCGTCCCTTCGGACCTGCATGTGAGTTCTGGGACTGATGGTGCCGTCTTTAGAGACGGTCCCTTTCCCTCAATCCCTCTTGGGGATCCCCCAGAAGTCAATCCTCCTCGAATGGGGCTAGAATCCAAACTCTCTGGACTTTCGGATCCAGCTGTGACGGCTGACCAGGGAGTCTTGATCTGGAATCCTTCCTCCCCTTTTTACTGGACGATTGTCACCGCGGATGCAAGCCTGTCTGGGTGGGTAGGAGTCCTGGGCAGGTTCTCTGCTTTGGGAGTATGGTCCCTGGAGGATCCAGGTTACCGATCAATGTCCTGGGGCTGGGAGAGATCCGGCTTGCCTAGTTCACTGGATCGGGCACCTGCAGCTGTCCGGTGCACGTTCAATCGACTACGCCACAACCGTGGCTTCTGTCATTCACCAAGTGGGTACCAAGGGTGACCTTGCAGCCTTGGAAGTGTCGTTTGGTTGGGCAGAGTGCCTTGTTTCAGCTCTTTCCACTGTTCCCTTTCCATTGTGTGGAAACTTTGGCAGACGGATTATCTCAGTCGGCAGGCCTTGGATGCACGGGCATGGTCCCTTCATCCGGAGGTGTTTCAGCAGTTGTGCCTTCGTTTGGGGCACTCCAGATGAGGACCTGTTGGCGTCGCATCTACAGGATAGTGCTGAGGCTTGTGGCCCGCTCCCGGGGACCCTCTGGCGGGTGCGATGGTGGCACCATGGGTTCTGTTTTGGGCAAGGACAGTCACGAAATTCAACTTGAACGATGATGAGGAGTTTAGCATGGTCACCTGAGCACGGCTGATGCCGGCATGGTCGTGTGAGAGTGCTCACGGATAGGCAAAGGTCTTTATCGGCTGCTGTCTGCCTTTTCTCCTCTCAAGTTGCTGCAAAGAATTCTTCGCAGGATCGAGGCGGAAGGCATTCCAGTCTTTCTCGTGGCTCCGGACTGGACTCGCCGAGCTTGGCACGCCGACCTGGTCAAGCTAGCCACGTACGCGCCATGGAGAATTCCTCTCAGGGAGGAGTTATTGTCTCCAGGGCCAATCTCCCATCCGACTTTACGGTTGCTGACTTTGCCAGCTTGGCTGTTGGAAGCCAGGTGCTGAAGGACAGAGGATTGTCTGCTTCAGTGATTCCCACCCTGCGTAAAGCGTGGGAAGTGTCGTCTAGGATGATATTTTTCATCATATGAGAAAGTTGTTTATTGTGTGCGGAGTCTCCTTGGCTCCCCCTCACTCTTACTCAGTGGCCGGATCTTGGCCTCCATCACTGAGGAGTGGATCAAAAGTTGGCCTTGAGTACTGTCAAGGGTCAGGTTTCGGCTTTGGCAATTTTCTTCCACAGGCCGTTGGCTGCCTGTTCCCCGTTACTTCTTCCAGGGGGAGCGACACTTGGTTTTTCCAGTGAGACCTCTGTCACCAACTGAGGACCTTGATTTGGTGCAGTCGGTTCTTCAAGACCCTCCTTTTGCAATTATCGAGGGTATCCCCTGCCTACCTTATTACAGAAGGTTGCCTTCTTGGTTGCTGTCACTATGCACGCAGGGTGTGGGCACTGGCGACATTGTCCTGTCGTTCTCCCTATATGTTGGTTCATGGGGCCAGGTGGTACTTCGTCCGGATCCGTCCTTCCCTCAGAAGGTGGTTTCTAGTGTTCACTTGCATGAGGACATTGTGTTGCCATCTTGTGTCCTAAGCCCCCTCATCCTACGGAATGTGCGATGCATACTCTTGATGGAGTTCGGGCACTCGAGGTGTACTTGGCGACTACTGGGTCTTCCCGTAAGTCAGGTTCGCTCTCTGTGCTCACGGATGGCATAAAAACTGGGCTGCCTGTGTCTGCTGCGACTATTTCCAGGTGGATCGGACAGTCGGTGGTGCAGGCTTCTTCACTTAAGGGTTAGGTCCTGCCTTTCCCTGTTTTGGCGCTTTCTACTCGGGCGTCAAGTGCTTCCTGGGCTTTTTGCCATACAGGCATCTGTGCTTCAGGTAGCAAGACGACTACCTGGTCGTTTGTTCACACCTTTACCACGTTTTATAAGGTGGATGTGCTGGCATCTGCAGATGCCTCTTTTGGCCGCAAGGTTTTTTGCTGGCTGCTGTTTGGAGGGCTTTTGGCCTTCCTTGAGGGTGTTTACTGTTTGTTTTTGGGCCTCATCTTTTGTTCTGCTGAGTCCTATGTTGCCTGGTCGGCTATGTTTAGCCTTGGGGACTTGTTCTTTTCTGCTGTTCCCACCCCTCATTTTGTGGCACTGCTTTGGGACGTCCCTACTGATACAAATCACAGAGAACTGCGTCCGTCAATGAACGATAGAGAAAACTGGATTTTTGACTTACCGTAAAATCCTTTTTCACTTAAGTTCGTTGACGGACGCAGTAAACGCCCCTCTATTTTGAGTTGGGTTGGTGCTACTTTCTGACACTGCTTTGATACTAAACTGACATCCTATGCAGGAAGAGAGAGGGTGTACCCTCCGGGACTGCCCATAGGCGTAGCCAGAACTTTTTTCTGCCTAGTATCCTACTCCTGTAGGGGGCAGTATAAACCTACTGATATGAATCAGAGAGATATGCGTCCGTCAATGAATTTAAGAGAAAAGGATTTTACGGTAAGTCAAAAATCCATTTTTTTCATCAAATTTTGTTCCTTTTTCAATGTATATCACTGAATTACAAATGTAGCCAGTTGGCGATTTGCAAAGCATGTAGGATTTTACGTCAAATTGTGCCCTTTGATGCAATGTATTGCACCCAGCTGAGCCTTCTCTTGTAGGCCATTAGACTCCTCTATGCTGATGTCTCTTTCTGGCACATAGCTCCGTTTGAAATTCGGAAGAATCATTTGATATACTTTCCAAATTTTTTTTAGTTTTGGTGCAGGATGAGTAATTTCATCAAATTCTTCATTATTTTCAAAGTGCAGATATTTAATTATGAGGGAAAATCTGTATTCTGACATGACCGTGCCAAAGAATGGAGTGGCGAATAATGAATTGGTTGTCCAATACCACTTCTGCAGGGGTTTCCCCACCACTCCCTGAAGAATAATTAGGCCCAGAAATTTCCAAAGGTCATCTTTGGTCACTGGTTCCCACTTTCTGCATCGTGCAAACCTCCCATGCGTAGCGCATTGTTGGTTTTTTAACAATTTCGGTCGGTTGGTCTCAGTAACAGTTTTTTCAATAACCTCATCGGTCAAAAATAATTGGAGGTATGCCAAGGAGTTGTCATGGTCGACATCAACTTTTATACCAGGTGCTCCTGTAAATGGGAATCTTGGGGGCACTGCCTGATCCGTACCACAGTCAATAGAGCACCAAGTCCGCACATCGCTGAGCTCAGTCGCAGAATCGTTGCTGTCGTCGTCACTTTCAGTACCTGATGAGGAATTTTCCCGCAAATCACTATTGCTCAGCTCTTCAAGTAACTCAGTTTCGCTGTCGCTGTTTTCCAGTTAGTCTAAAAGGGGGAGCAAGGAATTACTGCGCTACCAAATGAAGTGAAAAAGCAGCTAGCACCAATCACTAGACAAAAAAGTGACCAATAATAAATGAACAGAAAAAATGTGCAGCGCTAATGGCAATGAATGTGATTAAACAAATAACACAAGTCCAATCAAAAAAAAAAAAAAAAAATGAAAATTGGAAAAAAGTCCATCAAAAAAATCCCAAGTGAATATTGTGATGAGGTAAGTCCAACAAAGGATAACGTGATCTTAATGTGCAGCAAATCCCAACACCAATAAAGATAAGTATATTGCGCTCACCAGATGGATGGGACCCAGATACCATATAGCATATGGGTCATACAAGCTTGTTGGAATATTTGTTGGATGTACCGACTCCAATGGAATCCATATGGATCAGCAATGAATATGGACACACCAGGTCTCAACTCCAACACGGATATAGATAAAAACCAAAGGGGGGACAGACATAGTGTAATACTGCTAAAATCGATTTATTAAAAGATAAAGCTGATACACTTGCAAACATCCACAGGTAAAATGCATGTCAGGTATACATAGCAGGGCTGGCTGTAGTCCTCTTAACGCGTTTCAGCATAAATGCCTTTATCTTTTGAAACGCGTTAAGAGGACTACAGCCAGCCCTGCTATGTATACCTGACATGCATTTTACCTGTGGATGTTTGTAAGTGTATCAGCTTTATCTTTTAATAAATCGATTTTAGCAGTATTACACTATGTCTGTCTGTCTATATCTGTGTTGGATTTGAGACCTGGTGTGTCCATATTCGTTGCTGATCCATATGGATTCCATTGGAGTCGGTATATCCAGCTGGGACATTCAACAAATATTCCAACAAGCTTGTATGACCCATATGCTATATGGTATCTGGGTCCCATCCATCTGGTGAGCGCAATCCACTTTTCTTTATTGGTGTTGGGATTTGCTGCACATTAAGATCACGTTATCCTTTGTTGGACTTACCTCATCACAATATTGACATGGGATTTTTTTGATGGACTTTTCGTCTAAAAGGACTTTTGCGCAAAAAGAACGTTTTTTGGATGCCATGGTCATTCTAAATTTTTCAGGCACAGGCAGGGCACTGAAAAAGTCAGCAGGTGAAATTCTGAGGTAAATTACTTGATACAGTGTAATCCGTTAGGAAAACAACTTTGTATCAAGTCATTTATTTTATTAACTTTTTGAATTTGACGCTGGTTCCACCCCCTGTGTCGCAACACTCGCAGGGAAGGGAACCGGAAGACAGGTGTCAGCATCGACCAAACACAGAGCGGGGAGAGAGTGTGAAGATGGCTGGGGAGTACGGCGGGGGATCGCAGGGGAATGTGAATGATTCTGGGGTATTCCCGAGTGTGGCTCGGGGGTTACCACTTTTGTTGCACTATATTAACCCCGAGCCACACTCGGGAATACTGCTAGGGAGGTTAATCAACAATTTTCTCCACTGTTCTCCATCCTCCACTGGTTGAGCCAGACAGACCCGCGTCTCTCAACCCGATCAGCTATGCAACCATGCAACATATCCTTAGACTCATTTATAACTGAAGTCAACTCCCTTGTTTCCAATGTCGCTTGATTAACTTTGTAATAAGAAAAAAAATAATTCTTAGCATATTAACTTAGTTGTTATCCTGTAAAGGAATTCTGAAACTGTGAATTCTGCCTATGAGCGCGCAACCTGTCTGATAAGGTGGGCTCTGCACTATATTGATGGATTCATCTTTGCCTAGGCTACGTTGACCCGAGATTATGCCATCGTCCTACTGGACAGTGAAAGTCATCTGCTGATACCGCCAGGCTTGAAGAGGGCACTGTCTGACCTTCTAGAGAAGGACCACTTCCATGTATTTCTTCCACGTTTAGTCCACTACCCAAGCTTGCGGTGACTTAGACATTTCAGGTTTGGACATGCTGGAAGAGCGATGTCCTGTTCCAGATGAAAGGATGCAGACCTTTGTATGGTGCTGGAGAAGAAGAAACTAGAACTATTTTGTTTGAAAATGGTAGCAATAAGGTAGTTTATCACTTGAATATCTGAAATCCTTCTCCCAAACGTGATAGCTTTAGGAAATACTGCTTTAGTGTCGCAGAAAATATTGAGGAAGTCTTGCTCGGAAGAATGGAGAAGTGGGAAAGCCTTCCCAACACTAGTTGCACTGCAAGTTCTTAGGGGAAAGAACAATCTGTACAGGTAGGATATTCCCCAATACGAAAGTGAGTCGTGATAATGATGTCCCGTCACCAACACCAAATAAAATGCGCTCACCAGATGTTGTTGACCCTAAATACCTTATGGCATGAGGGTCAAAAAGAGCTGTTAGGATGAGATGGGATTCCTTGAACAATCTGCAACCACGGATGTCTCCTCAGTGTGTATCCAACAGGGAAGATGGACAGGATCACTCACAGATAACCAGACCCATGTGGAGGTAAACAAACATCCCAATGGTAAAAGCAGAGAGGTATGCAAGTCTGGCTGTAAAGGTACGATTCTGATGCATTTCGTCCAACAGGACTTTTTCAAAGTATATAACGTTACACTGAGGAGACATCCAACTTGATCAAGTTGAGAGGAAAGGTTATGTGGATGATCCGGATTCGGTGTGGATATCAATGCTTGTTGTGACCCCCTATAATCAAGGGGTCATATCCTTCTGGTAAGGAGTATCTATTTAGAGCACTGGGTGAAGGTGTGGAGATGAAGGTTTAACACCACTTCTATCAAGTCTGTGCTTTAATACTGCTGCGGATTACCTTATCATCATCTTATTTTAAGCACTAAAGGACTTTCTATACACATATATAATTATTTATGCTGAGTTTGTGGTTTATCAATCAATGACATTTAGCACTTTGGATTTCATATAAATATTTATTCACATATTTATATGCACTTATGCACTTTTTTGTTGAGCGCAATATATACTTTCAAAATTTCACATCCCCCAGAGATACAGACTCGAGACCCCCATGACTGATTATACAATTATTCGTTCGGACTACATACCTGCTGTGTGACTGTGTGGGTTGTTGTGCACTGCATTGCAGAGGAGGACAGGTGCTGTGCTGCTCTCTGGGCTCAGTGGCGGGCGGCTGGCATCACTGGCAGTGGCGTGGTGGCTGGGCCTGGGATGACCACGGTGAGGCGGGCGGCGCTGGCTGCCTGCGATTGGGATGCTTGGGCTCTAGGTCTTAGATGCTGGCTGCATGCAACACTCGGGGCTCCTGTGTGGGCCGGCTGGCTTCTTGGCTGCAAGGCCACAGGTGGGACGCCGATACACGCGGGGGATGTTCTTGCTGCGCCTCGGCCCGGGTCAAAGAGAAGGAAGAGGAGGGGCGGAGCCTTTTATTAAGCTCCCGCACTAATCCACCAATCAGCTGTCTTCTTGTGATTTCCCACACCAATCCACCAATCAGCTGTGATCTTGTGACTTTTTTCTCCCATGCGCGATAGGGCGTGGCCGCGGCTGATAACGTCATTTCCTAATCGATGTTGCCAGCACCCGCATCGATGCAGAATCGTGAAGGGTCGAATCACGATGCATTGATGCTCTGATTATATTCCGCAGGCCTAACGTGTATGCTGTCATGCTTGTGTCAGGAAAGATCACGATTCTCTGCGTAAAATCATCTTTTACATTATCCAAAAAAGTTGGGCTAACTTGACTGTTTTATTTTTTTAAAATTCATTAAAGTATATTTTCTCTTTCGTTCACTGTTGGACACAGCTTCAAGTCGGCAGACCATTGAGCTTTATGCACTCTCTCTCTAGAAGTAGGACTAGGCGGAAACCTTTTTGGTTACGCCCCTGGGGCAGTTCCAAAGGGTATACCATCACTTCCTGCTGTAGGACTCCAGTTTTTTCTGCCAAGTCAGGAGTAAGGACCTGGCTCTTGGCTGGGATCTGTGGTCTTGGCATTTTTTCCTATTTCAATGGAATTTTTTACTTTTTCTTTATTATTTTTGTTCCTGTGTGAATTACATTCAACTGTTCCTGTGTGAACTACAATCAACAGCCGGACTGGGCGACGCACTGGATATCCTAGATCCTTACGGTCTTCCCAGTCTGGCCTGCGAGCGCAACCCAACTATTAGCTGTGCGCTAGATTGGCCGCGACATAGCCCGACTGGACGGAGGCTGACCGGCGAGTAAAACACCTTACAAGGTCGAAAAGCCCTGGTCACAACAGCAGTACCTCACGCTGCAGCACCCTCATTCCAAGATGGAATGCAGTGGACTGCTGGGAATTGTGCGCCCACCTGGTGACCGTGGTGTGGTGAGTAGTGTCCTCCCTCCTTTCCTACGGATTTGCTGGGGTGGTCGCGGGCTCCCCTGGGGATGGTAGGCCCCTCCTTTGCCCTTCCCCCTTATATTTCACCCCTCTCCTTTGCAGGGTTCCCCCTATGATTAGTTGCCCTCATCTGTCCCTTGGCCCCTTGTGGGGGCATGGGTGAATTTGAGTAGGGGGGATGCTAGGTGCTGGGCAATGCCGCTGTCAGCCCCCTGTAGGGGGGGTTTTGGTATATGGGTGCTGCAGGGGGTGGGGTCCCTCCTGGGGTCTGTGAATTTTTCCCTGGGGCCCAGGGTCCCAGGCAGCGCCACGTAGTGCCGCAATTTTTCCGTAGATTCTGAATTCCCGGCTTCGGCGGTCATGTTTGTGTAGTCCAGCGTCCATGCTTTTTGGTTTCCCCATAGTTTCAATGGTGGCTATTTTCCTGTAGTCTGCTGCAGTGCTGAGGCTGCGGGGGCCTCTAGTGTCAGGTCAGTGTTTCCCCTTCCAAGGACATGCTGTTTTAAGATCATGATGGGGGTGAATCGAGTTTGCGATATTATTGCGATTAATCTTGCAGCTCTAGTGGGATGGTACCTTGAACCCCTTTGTCCAGACGTTGCTAGTTGCCAGCAGCCTGTGCAAGTGCACAGGCGTGCAGGATCAATATAAGCCAGATCTGAGCATAGCGCAGTGCAGTTGCTACCATTTGGAGAGAATGTCTGTGTGAAGAGAGTGGTGTGCCTCCACCCAGGAGCGGTGACCTTCGTGGGAGACAAGGCCTTATGCTGGGGGAACTTCTTACCCATAGGCTAGCTATGCAGTTCTGGGGAAACAAAAAAAAAAGGTGAGGGGGCTGGAGGAAGTCCTGTGTTCCTGAGAAGTGGGAGAACCGTATCTGGAGGTTAGGAGTGGGCCCATACTATGAGGGGCTGTGGTAATAGACTGTGTGAGCCTGAAGAACTTGTGGACTGGAAGACCAATGCCAATAGCAGTGGAGGTGCAAAGTGTAGCCAGGTTGGTATGTGCCCTTTGTGAAGGTGAAACCCGACTGCATGGGCAACCTTATAAAGACTTTAATTTGGTTTAATAAAAGTGTATTGGCATGCTCTTTAACCAGTTGCCGACCGCCCGCTACAGATATACTGCGGCAAGGTGGCCTGGCTGCGTGAATCGCCGTACCCATACGTCAGTTGCGCGCGGGGCAGGGGGCGCGCGCCTCTCCTCTGTCCCCACGATGTTCTGATTCGATTCAGAACCGATCAGTCATCGGGTCCAGGCCAATGATTTTTGGCCTGGACCTGTTGATTGGTTCTGGCCAATTGCAGAACGTCCTGTGCCCATCTAATGTAAACACAGGCACAGGAAATTATGCAATCTCCTCTCCTGGAGTCCTTTTCGGCTCTAGCTTGAGAAGAGAGAACATCTACTTTGAGTACAAAAGCACTACACTGACATCAGTACACATAGGCACACATTTAACCCCCAGATCACCCTCCAGTTAACCCTTTCACTCTCTAACAGTGCACACTATATACAGTATACTAATAGATTTACTGATCACTGTATTAGTGTCACTTGTGACTTCAGTTAGTGTGAGAGACAGTGGTAGTTTGAGGGAGACCCAGATAGGTTTAGGGTACCCGCCATATATCCCCTAATAAAGATTTAACCCCCTGATCACCCCCAGGTAACCCCTTCGTTGCCCTGTCAAAGTGTCACTATTATAGTGTACAGATCTTTTTTTTTTTTTTTTGATCACTGTGTTAGTGTCACAGGTGACCTCAGTTAACATTAACGTTAGCGTCAATTCAGGACAGTGTCAGGTTGCCAGCCACATATTCAGTAATAAATTTTAACCCTTTGATTGCCAGTGACACGCACGCTAAACACCTTCATTACTAGAATAGTGTCTGAACGGATCAAAAGATCAATATCATTGATCTGATTAGAACTATACTAGCATTCCCAAACGTTTAATATTATGCTCTCAAAACAGAGCGTTAGCAGGATCAGCCCCAACACCTGCCAGCACCTGCATTCAGCCCGTCCCCCCCCCCAAGAAGTGCAGAATCAGCAGATTACTGTCACTTCCAATACACAGCACACTAAACTGCTGCTTTATCAGAATCAGGCCTGATCTCTGCTAGCACTAGCAGTTAAATTTTTTGGTAATGGTTCAAACAGTCCTTGACAACCAGGTGCTTTTTTACCTGTGAGTCACACTAGGTACCTATACATTTTTTTGCTAAAATGTTCAAACAGAGGTACACTAGTGAAGAGGCCTACACAATGCTGAGCATGACAGATGAGAGCAATGGGGAAGCCTCGCTGTCAGAATCACGCTCAGTATTCAAACCTGTAGAGAGCAGTGGCACCCTGGCCAATAGCTCTGACAATGGAGTAGTGGTCCCTGATAAGGTCAGTCATACCCGACCCCGTTCTTCTGTTGCTGAGGTGCAACAACCGCAGGGTTATTGTATATGACAGAGTGTCGGTACCAGTGCCGCTCATACTTCTGGTGAATTGGCAAGCACCAGCAGCCTAGTACATCCTGGTCATAGTCAAACCAGCACTGCAGTAGCACTTAGTGACGTGGCCAGTCCCATAAGTGCAGTTCAAGCTGGAGCGATGGCTAGCACAGGTAGTGTCCCGCACCCACCAAGAATTTGAAGACAAGGCCCATAGTGTCCTTTTGGATGTGCTTGCAAATCCTGATTGAGAGCCCACCACTTCTTCAGCGCCCCTAATACCCTCACCCCAATTCACTGACTAACCCAGAATTCAGGTGAAACAGCTGATTTTATTTCCCTTGGTTTTTATGAGCTGTTTTTCATGGAAAACCTTTACAGATCTATTGTGGACCAAAGCAATTTATATGCCGATCAATTAGTCGCCGCAAATCCAAATTTGACCCTTGCCAGAGAATTTGCATGGAAACCTATAACTGTTTCCAAATTTAAAACCTTTCTGGGCCTATCCCTCATCATGGGCATTACTAAAAAGTGAGTTGGGGTCATATTGGTCAACTGACCCAATTCATCATATGCCCGTGTTCTCTGCTGCCATGGCTAGGACTAGATACGAGCAAATATTGTGGTTCATGCTCTTCAGTGACAATTAACTCCGTCCTCGTCCCTTTTGATTCTGGAATTGGCACCGTGCGACCTAATCACTGGGGCTTCCCCCAACGGCTTGTAGATTCCCGACTTAGATGGGAGGAGAGAGCCTGTTTGAAGTGTAATACCTTGCTTGCAGTGAAGTGGAGGGACATGCAGAATGTTTTCGTTCTGTCCTCCATTCACGCAGATACGACAGTCCAAATTGTAACAGCGACTGGTGTTGTTAAGCCCCTCTGTGTCCACGAATACAACCTTAACATGGGAGGGGTGGATGTCAATGACCAGATGATGGCTCCGTACTTAATTGCCCGTAAGACCAGATGCTGGTACAAAAAAGTGTCTGTATACTTATTCCAATTATCTCTGCTGAACGCTTATGTGCTATACAAAGTGTCAGGAAGAAGTGGATCCTTCCTAAAATTCCAGGAAGAGATTAACACAGTCCTTCTGTATCCAGAAGGTGCTGTGGCCCAAATTCACAATCTAGATGCAGTGAGCCGGCTGCATAAGAGGCATTTTCCGGATGCCCTCCCTAGTTACCCCTATCCAAAGAGCAACCCAAAAGAAGATGTTGTGTCTGTAGGAAACGCAGATATAGGCATGACAACCGCTTTTTTTTGTCCCTCCTGTGCTGGCCAACCTGGTCTCTGCATCGGGAACTGTTTCTGTTGCTACCATACACTAGTAGAGTATTAGTATAGGGTACAGCACGGCACAGTCTACGGCACACTTTTTCATACAGGGTCTCGAAAGATGTTGGCTATCGCATTTTGAGAGACCCTAGCCTGGAACAGATTTTTTAACAGTTACGAATAAAAGTGTAAAAAAAAAAAAAAAGTTACAAATAAAAAATAAAAAGCCAAAAACAGTTTTCGTTTTATTGAGTTCATTTTCTGTTCTTACTCTACTTTTCTACTCTACTTTTACTGTACTTTATAATATGCTGTTATACTGTAATGTTTTATTGTTACTGTGTTTTATTGTTCACTATTGTTTACTTTGCAAGTACACCCATAAGCTGCAGCACTGATTTGTTCTGAC
Organism: Pelophylax lessonae; assembly: GCF_965119305.1. Lineage (NCBI taxonomy): Eukaryota > Metazoa > Chordata > Amphibia > Anura > Ranidae > Pelophylax > Pelophylax lessonae. The sequence continues at coordinate 234,372,360 of NC_138774.1, forward strand.
AGCAACAGCATTTGCTCTTACCATATACTTAATGATTGCAGCGCTGTAGGAGGTGATTTCACCCAGTGGCATAGCGTGGGGGGTGCTGGGGGGGCCAACCGCACCAAGCGCAAGATCTGGGGGGGGCGCATCCCACGGCGCGCCAGTGTCACTGTCCCCTGGCCGACCCAACGTGCTCCTTAGATTTAAAAATGTCACCGCCCGGCGCCAACATGTCACCGCCCATGTGTCGCTGCCGGGATTGGCCGAACGTATGCAAGCTTTCCCGAGCGGCAGCGGCGCATGTGGAATGACGCATTGGCGCCGTGTGGCGCCATTTTTAAATCTAAGGCGCCTCACGAACAGGTTAGTGAGACTCCTCCACAGTAGGACAGAGAATGATGTAGGGGGTCTGTGTAGGTGTCGTTATAGGGGGTTGGTGTAGGAGTGTCAGTGTAGGTGTCAATGTGGGGGGGAGGTCAGTGTAGGTGTGTCAGTGTAGGGGGGTCATTGTAGCGGGGTCAGTGTAGAGGTCAGTGAAGGTGTCGGTGTAGGGGACATTGTAGAGGTCAGTGAAGGTGTCGGTGTAGGGGACAGTGTAGGTATCAGTGAAGGAGGGGCAGGGAAGAAGGGTCACTGTAGGGGGGCCAGTGTATGTATCACTGTAGGGGGGGTCAGTGTAGGTGTCCGTGAATGGGGTTCAGTCTAGGGGGGTCAGTGAAGGAGGGGCAGGGATAAAGGATCAGTTAAGGGGGGCCAGTGTAGGTGTCACTGTAGGGGGTCAGTGTAGGTGTCCGTGTAGGTGTCAATGAAGGAGTCAGTGTAGGGGGGGTCGGTGAAGCTGTCAGGTAGGTCAGTGTAGGAATCAGGAATGTCAGTGTAGTAATAAGGTAGGTCCATGTAGTGATCAGGTCGGTTACTGCAGGAATCAGGTAGGTCAGTATAGTGGTCAGGTATATCTGTGTAGTGGTGAGGTAGGTGTCAGTATAGTAATCAGGTAGGTTAGTGTAGGCATCATGTAGGTCTCTGTAGTGGTCAGATAGGTCTCTGTAGGTGTCAGTATAGTGATCAGGTAGGTTACTGCAGGAAACAGGTAGGTCAGTGTAGTGGTCAGGTAGGTCTGTGTAGTGGTCAGGTAGGTTTGTGTAGTGGTCAGTATAGTAATTGGGTAGGTCAGTGTAGTGGTCAGGTAGGTCTGTGTAGTGGTGAGGTAGGTAAATGTAGGTGTCAGTATAGTGATCAGGTAGGTTAGTGCAGGAAACGGGTAGGTCTGCTTAGTTGTCAGTGTAATTGTCAGGTAGGTCAGTGTAGGTGTCAGTATAGAAATTAGGTAGGTCAGTGTAGTGAGCAGGTTGGTTAGTGCAGGAATAAGGTAGTTCAGTGTAGGAATAAGATAGGTCAGTGTAGGTGTCAGTATAGAAATTAGGTAAGTCAGTGTATTCTAACTGTGGGGGGTTGTGCTTTTGAAATTATCATAGAGACATGTAATCCTATATAGCAGGATTGCATGGTCTCTGTGATCATCCAAGGGAGGAGGACGGACGGCTGTGTTTACATCAGCTGTCCGTCATTCTCTGTCAGCGGGGAGAGATCGCCGGTGTCAGACGGCAATCGGAACCGTCTGACACCCAAACTGGCTTCTCCGCTGACAAGCGGGAGCACGCCCCCTAGCTCCTCCCAGGCGAGCGCCGTACATGTACTGGACTTTGCCTGGGAGAGCCAGCCTGCCATCTGTGGCGGCTGGACATCAAGTGGTTAACACTTTTCTTGGCAGAGATTTTTTTCATCCACATCGATCGATGAGAATGGAGGAATCTGCCCATTGGCTGAAGGAAAAATAAAAAGAACATTGCATGTGAGCCCATCATTAGAAGTGGGTGGATGCTGGGTGGTCTAATGGTGGGTGTCACGATTCGACCACGCCCACGGCAACTAGCTAACCGAGACGCGGTGAATCGTGACTTGGGGAGTATAAGGGATAACAGATTAAAGAAAAAAAAAAGAAACTTCCTACTAAGTAATTAGATTGGCTGCAATACTTTCACAGCCTGCACTGCATTCGGTCACCACTAGAGGGAGACTCCACTCCAATCCAGCTGGCTGACCACACACAGGCAGATACAAATCTTACATACAATCTGGTGCACTCTAATGGTGGGGGAGCAGTCTAGCAATTACCACACACTACTAGGATTCCTCCAGCTATCCTACAAGCCAGAACCCCTGTGCTAATCACTCTTCCCACACCCACACACCACAAACGATAGCCTGCCACCACCCAACAGTTTGTCCGCAAACTGGTCTGCTGGGACACCACACACACGCAGATCTCCGTCTGATGTACAATCTGCATGCAATCTGCCAACACAGTGCAATGGCATACAGATTGGCATGTAGCGTATATCAAGCGTTCTAGGCACTAAAATGCAAATAAAATCTCTCTAGAGGTATGAGTCCTAGCTTAGTACACAGAAGTCACTTATTAATTTTATAATTTAATATCCCGAAAAGTGGGCAGTGCATAAAAAATATATACAAAACAAAAGCAGTTACAAAAAATACACAAAAAGATAAGAAGACACACAATTGGTAATTTGCTATGAAAATAAAAAGGGATAAAACAGAAATAAACTTTACCAAAGCTTATATCGTTGTCAGAAGCATACCGGAAATTGTGCAGGAACTCCTCAGTTCAGAACTGGCTTCAAGGGAGAACCATGTGCAAATCTCAGCTTTCCCAATTTATTGGAATATTGATGTGGGCTGGGCTTTAGCCCTTACCCAATCAGCCACAAGGGGTTGCCCCATCTCAGCCCACCCAAAGTTCTGTGTTCTGAACTGACCAGAGTTGAATTGGCCCAGAATGGCGCTGACCACTGGGCCAGGGATAGGAGTTCTGACACCAGCGCATCGGTCTGATCGCGACAGTATCAAAGACTGCTTGCCTATCGCAATCAGGCGCCATACAACGGTTTTGTGCAATTCTCCAGGACCCCACCCATGCCACAGACACAAATTTATATGTACTCGAAGTCCCATACGTGAGCCACAAGAAGGAATTATTTTCATCTCTCTGCCACTAATATTTTAACTTTTATGAGAGATAACATACATTCCTTTGATCTGATGGTATCACTCCATGCTTGTAGACTGTTTGGAGCCTATGGCCGCCTCCTGCTGCTTTCCGCAGCCAAAATGACTAGCAGTCTCTTTTGAGGCTTCTCGGAAGGTGACAATTTTTGTTCAATTGCATGGGGGACCTTAATTGGCAACCAGGTGTCAACTCTATCCCAGAGAGACCAGCTGTGTCCTTTCAAATGCTACTATCAGGACATGTGTGTGATAATACATTAATTAACCCAAAATGACACTACATCTACAATTCACTACATATTTCATATTTCGCTAATGCAAAGCTATTCCATATCATATATGTATGTTACAGTGGGCATACCACACACTTTCTGGTATCGTTTTTTACAGTCAGCGGTCAGCTTTCATGGAAAAGCAATCCTAGCAGATAATTGGCCGCTAAACTGCTTTTACAAGCAGTGGGAGGGGACTCCCGCCGCCTTCCACGGTTTTCTCAGGCTCTCCAGTCCCACCGGGTAACCCCAGACTGCAGCCGGTGGTTCTGTTTGCTGACCATTCAATCATCTCTCTGGCCTAAGATCCTGGAAGCTACACGCATTTCATGACTTTGGTTTCGCCAGATATAAACTGCGCCATTGGGAAGTTGGGAAAGCATCCTATCACACCCATCTTGGTGTGGTCAGATGCTTTAAGGGCAGAGGAGAGGTCTAGAGTCCAATATACTCCAATTTCGATGTATGTATTTTGGGGTGTTATTTCACATATACCCATGGCATGTGTGAGCAATATATCATTTAGTGACAGCCTTGTCTAAAAAAAGAAAAAAAAAAACAAATTGTCCCCTTCCCGAAACTTGGGGCAAAATATAAAATACTCCATGGACTCAATATGCCTCTCAGAAAATAGCTTTGGGTGTCTACATTTCAAAAAGGGGTCATTTGGAGCGTGTTTGAACTGTCCTGGCATTTTATGCTCAATCTTAGCCACATATCACCCACTCTTCTAACCACTTGAAAACCAAGCCTTTTCTGTGACATTTTGTTTACATGAAAAAATATATTTTTTTTACTAGAAAATTATTTTGAACCCCCAAACATTATATATTTTTTTAAAGCAGAGGCCCTACAGAACAAAATGTTGGATGTTGCAAATTTTTTTGTCACATGGTACAGTTGTTTTAAATTTAATGCACAAATACACTATATAATTCCTAATTGTTTGGTAAAATTTAAAAGATGATCTTATGCTGAGTACATACAGTGGGTACGGAAAGTATTCAGACCCCCTTAAATTTTTCACTCTTTGTTATATTGCAGCCATTTGCTAAAATCATTTAGGTTCATTCTTCTTCCTCATGAATGTACACATAGCACCCCATACTGACAGAAAAACACAGAATTGTTGACATTGTTGCAGATTTATTAAAAAAGAAAAACTGAAATATCACATGGTCCTAAGTATTCAGACCCTTTGCTGTGACACTCATATATTTAACTCGGGTGCTTTCCATTTCTTCTGATCATCCTTGAGATGGTTCAACACCTTCATTTGAGTCCAGCTGTGTTTGATTTATACTGATTGGACTTGATTAGGAAAGCCACACACCTGTCTATATAAGACCTTCCAGATCACAATGCATGTCAGAGCAAATGAGAATCATGAGGTCAAAGGAACTGCCTGAAGAGCTCAGAGACAGAATTGTGGCAAGGCACAGATCTGGCCAAGGTTACAAAAAGATTTCTGCTGCACTTAAGGTTCCTAAGAGCACAGTGGCCTCCATAATCCTCAAATGGAAGACGTTTGGGACAACCAGAACCCTTCCTAGAGCTGGCCGTCCGGCCAAACTGAGCTATCGGGGGAGAAGAGCCTTGGTGAGAGAGGTAAAGAAGAACCCAAAGATCACTGTGGCTGAGCTCCAGAGATGCAGTCAGGAGATGGGAGAAAGTTGTAGAAAGTCAACCATCACGGCAGCCCTCCACCAGTCGGGGCTTTATGGCAGAGTGTCCCGACGGAAGCCTCTCCTCAGTGTAAGACACATGAAAGCCCGCATGGAGTTTGCTAAAAAACACCTGAAGGACTCCAAGATGGTGAGAAATAAGATTCTCTGGTCTGATGAGACCAAAATAGAACTTTTTGGCCTTAATTCTAAGCGGTATGTGTGGAGAAAACCAGGTACTGCTCATCACCTGTCCAATACAGTCCCAACAGTGAAGCATGGTGCTGGCAGCATCATGCTGTGGGGTGTTTTTCAGCTGCAGGGACAGGACGACTGGTTGCAATCGAGGGAAAGATGAATGCGGCCAAGTACAGGGATATCCTGGACAAAAACCTTCTCCAGAGTGCTCTGGACCTCAGACTGGGCAGAAGGTTTACCTTCCAACAAGACAATGACCCTAAGCACACAGCTAAAATAATGGAGTGGCTTCACAACAACTCCGTGACTGTTCTTGAATGGCCCAGCCAGAGCCCTGACTTAAACCCAATTGAGCATCTCTGGAGAGACCTAAAAATGTCTGTCCACCAACGTTTACCATCCAACCTGACAGAACTTGAGAGGATCTGCAAGGAGGAATGGCAGAGGATCCCCAAATCCAGGTGTGAAAGACTTGTTGCATCTTTCCCAAAAAGACTCCTGGCTGTATTAGATCAAAAGGGGGCTTCTACTAAATACTGAGCAAAGGGTCTGAATACTTAGGACCATGTGATATTTCAGTTTTTCTTTTTTAATAAATCTGCAACAATGTCAACAATTCTGTGTTTTTCTGTCAGTATGGGGTGCTATGTGTACATTCATGAGGAAGAAGAATGAACCTAAATGATTTTAGCAAATGGCTGCAATATAACAAAGAGTGAAAAATTTAAGGGGGTCTGAATACTTTCTGTACCCATTGTAGATACCAAATATGACAGGAATTGTGCATGCCTGTGCAGCGGCAACAAACTACGTACATTTTTAAAAGCCTTTAAAAGTCTTTACAGGTTACCACTTTAGACTTACAGAGGAGGTCTACTACAAGAATTACTGCCCTCGACCTGGCGTTCGCGGCGATACCTCACATGCATGCTGCAATTGCGGTTTACATATGACACTAGACCAACACTTGTGTGCGCCTTCACACGGGGGAACAGGGGGGCTTGATTTTTTTTTTTTTTTTTGGTTATTTTGACACCTTTCCTTTCATTTTTTTTTTTTTTTTTTAAATAATTTTTATTGTTATCACAGTGAATTTAAATATCCCCTATGATAGCAATCTGTAGTGACAGGTACTCTTTTTTTTAAAAAAAATTGGGGTCTTTTAGACTTTAGATCTCTCCTCTGACCTTAACGCATCTGCCCACACCAAAATTGGTGTGATAAAATGCTTTCCCAATTTCCCAATGGCGCTGTTTATTTCTGGCGAAACAGAAGTCATTAAATGCTCGTAGCTTCTGGTATCTTAGGTCATAGAGATGATTGGAGCCATTCTTGTCTCCAATCAGCTCTATGGTTAAGTAATTGAACCACCGGCTGCACTCTCGGGTTAACTGGTGGGACAGGAGAGCCCGAGAAAAACCACGGAAGGGGGTGGGGGGGGGGAATTATACGCTAGGATTGCTTTTACATGTAAGCCGACCACTGGCTGCAAAAAACGATACCAAGATGATGCCTAAATCTGCAGGCATCATCCTGGTATAACCATTCAATGTCCAGCAACGTACCAGTACATTGCTGGTCCTTGTTTAGCATATAGTGTGGGTTTTTTTTTCATGCAGCCTGTGGGCTGAACGAAAAAAAGAGAACCTAACAGAAATCTCTGCAGGAAAATTATGTAGTATACGGACCATTAACCGCCCAAACATCCAAACCCACTTCTTAATGGCGGGTATACATGACAAAATTCCACGTATATCTAAAGGTATTTTAACTGCGGTGGTGAAATCAACCTACCACAGCGCTGCCATCAGAGGTATCCATATATGCTGAGCGCAAACGCTGTTTGTGTCAGAATATATAAAATCAGTGTGGCAGCCGATGAGTGTACCTGCAAGGCAAACTGGTTAACAAAAGAATGAAAAACAAGGTACAATAAGGGTACAGTAGGAAGAGTAGAAGAACATAAAAATAACTGAGACAACTGTTTTTTGGCTTTTTTTTTTGGCTTTTTTTTTACTTTTTTTTTTGTGAACTGCAACTTTCCAGCCTAGGGTCTCTCAAAATGTCGATAGCCATCAAACATCTTTTGAGACCCTGTGTTAGTGTGCCCTACACTATGTCGTGCTTTAACCTACACTAATACTCCACTAGTGTGTGGTAGCTCTCAAAACATTCCCCAATGCAGAGACCAGGTTGGTCAGGACAGGTGGGACAATAATTGTGCGTGTCACGCCTAAATCCGCGCCTGCTACAGACACGACATCTTCTTTGGGGGAGTCTTTGGGTAGGGGTACTCGGGAGGACATGAAAAATGCCTCTCATGCAGCCAGCTCGCTACATCTGGAAGGGGAAGTTGGGCAGGAACACCTCCTGGGTAGAGGTAGGCATTGATGATCTCTTCCTGGAATTCTCGGAAGGATCCAGTTCATCCTGACACTTTGTATAGTACAAAGACGTTCAGCATAGCCAATGGAAATAAATAAACAGACACTTTTTTGTACCAGCGTCTGGCTTTACGGGCAGCTAAGTACGGTGCCAAAAGCTGGTTGTTAAGGTCCACACCTCCCATATTAAGGTTATAGTCGTGGACACAGAAGGGTTTCTCCATAACACCATAACTTGGACTGTTTTGTCTGCATGAAGGGAGGACAAAACGAAAACATTCCGTGTATCCCTCCACTTCACTGCAAGCAATTTGTCAGTTTTCAAGCAGGCTCTCTCCCCCCGACTAAGACGGGAATTTACAAGCCGTTGGGGGAAAGCCACGGCGATTAGGTCACGCGGTGCCACATGCGCCAATTTGTAATTCGAGCAGGTGACTAAAAAGTGGCACGCTTGTATAAAAATTGTCCACGTGCAAATGGTACCCCTTTCCGGATAAGGGTGACACCAAGTCCCAAACTATCTTGCCACTGCTCCCTATGTAGTCTGGCCAGTTGGAGGGCTCCACAGTGCTATCTTTTCCCTCGTAGACCCGGAAACTAACTGTATAGCCTGTGGCCCTGTCACACAGGGGGATATGATATCAATGTACAAATATTGAACTGGCAACCCTAGCATATGGAAAAACCTATTCAGAGAAAGGAAATACAATAAGACACGTGGCCACTCACTAAAACTAGAGTAAAGGCGGTTTAACCTTAAAATACGCAGGGGGTTCTTCACTGTGAGAGCAGTAAGGATGTGGAATTCTCTTCCGCAAACAGTGGTATCAGCAGGAAGCATTGATAGTTTCGAAAAACTATTAGATGGGCACCTTACAGACCACAACATAGAGGGGTATACAATGTATGGTTAACAGCAAACACACACACATCATAGGTTGAACTGGATGAACGGATGTCTTTTTTCAACCTCACTAACTATGTAACAGCTTATACAGCTTGACCCCGTATCTGGCACGCTTGCTGGGGAGATACTGTTTCATAGCAAGGTGGCCAGTAAACTTAATCAGGGACTCCTCAACGCAGACAACTTGTTGGGGGGTACACAAGGCTGCGAACGACTGATCGAAGTGGTCTACGAGGGGCCGAATTTTGTGGAGCCGGTCATATTCAGAGTCTCCCCGAGGACGACAGATTTCATTGTCGTTGAAATGCATAAATCGCAGAATTTGCTCCTATCTCACCCTGGACATGGAGGCAGAGTACACGCGCATATGGTGAAGTGGGCTAGTGGACCAATATAGCCGCAATTCACTCTTTTTGGTTATGCCCATGTTGAGGGAAAGGCCCAGAAAAGTTTTAAACTCAGAAACTGTTACAGATTTCCAGCCAAATTGTCTGGCAAGGGGCGATTTTGGGTTGGCAGCGATAAATTGACCAGCGTATAAATTTGTTTGGTCCACAATAGATCTGAAAAGATCTTCCGTGAAAAACAGCTCATAAAAATTCAGTGGAGTAAAATTGCCTGTTTCCACGTGGTTTCCAGGTTGGGCAGTGAATGGGGGAAGTATGGGCCCTGTAGTACCAGTGGGCTTCGAATATGCAGTGGCTGCGGGCCACTACTTGCGCTGGCCACCGCACCAGCTTCAACTGCACTTATGGGACTCGCCACGTCACCAAGTGATACTGCAATGCTGGTTGTTCTAGGTCCAGGGTGTACTAGGCCGCTGGTGCTTGCCAGATCACCAGAAGGCTGAGCGGCACTAGTTCCAACACTCTGCTCCATACGAGCACGCTGCGATCTCTGCACCTCAGCAACTCCAGAATGGGGTCAGGTACACCTGGTTCTAACAGGGACCCATCCGTCGTCAGAGCTGTCTGTCAGGGAGCCTCTGCTCTCTTCAGGTTCGTATACTGACCCTGATTCTGCCAGTGAGGCGTCCCCATCTCATGGTCAGTATACTGTAGGCCTCTGCACTACTGTACCACCGTTTGGTCATTTTAGCACCTAAATTTACAGGTACAGTAGTGTGACTCACAGGTAAAAAAGCACCTGGTTGTCAAGGACTATTTCAACCGCTACCAAAAAAAAACTGCTAGTGCTAGCAGGGATCAGGCCCGACTCTGCTAACACAGCGGTTTTGTGTGTTGTGTTTTTTGTAAGTGACAGTAATCTATTGATTACTACACTTGCCTGGGTGGGGTGGGCTGGGCGGAGGGGCTAAACGCAGGTGTTGGCAGGAATCAGTGCTGACCGTGCAAACACCGCGTTTTGGGAACCCTAAACTATTGAGGAGGCTAGTATAGTTCTGATCAGATCAGATATTGATCTGTTCATACACTATACTAGTAATGGAGATGTATGTGTGTGTATGTGGTAATCAAGGGGTTAACTAATAATTCTAACTATGCATCGGGTATCTGCGCTATCCTAGACTGACGCTAACACTAACTAATGTCACCTGTGACACTAATAATAGTGATCAGAAAAAAAACTGTACACTATAAAAGTGACACTGTGACAGGGTAATGAAGGGGTTAACGGTGGGATCAGGGGGGTTATCTTTATTGGGGGGGGGGGCGGGGACCCTAAACCTACTTGGGACAGAAATGTACTCGCTAGCGCTAACTGAAGTCCCAATCACACTATCACAGATATACAGAAAAACACTATATTACCTATGTATAGTGTGCAATGTGACAGGGGGGGAAGGGGTTAACTGGGGGTGATCAGGGGGTTAAATCTTTATTGGGGGGGTGGCGGGTATCCTAACCCTAAAAGGAACGGCCGCAAGCGCTAAACCAGGTCACAAGTCACACTAATACAGGTATATAGGAAACTGCTATATACTGTATACAGTGTGTGTTATGACAGGGGGTGTAGGGGTTAACTGGGGGTGATCAGGGGGTTAAATCTTTATTGGGGGTGGCGGGACTCTAAACCTACTTGGGAAAGAAACTAACTTGCTAGCGCTAACTCAAGTCACAATCACACTAATACAAAATACAGTAAACCACTATATTACCTATGTATAGTGTGCAATGTGACAGGGGGGAAGGGGTTAACTGGGGGGTGATCAGGGAGTTAAATCTTTATTGGGGGTGGCGGGTATTCTAAGCCTAAAAGGAACGGCCGCAAGCGCTAAACCAGGTCACAAGTCGCACTAATACAGGTATATTGGAAAATGCTATATACTGTATACAGTGTGTGTTGTGACAGGGGGTGTAGGGGTTAACTGGGGGAGTGATCAGGGGTTAAATGTGCCTATCTACATGTGTGTATGGGTGCTTGGTGCAGTACTCACAGTTTAGATCCGCTCTCTCCTCTCGATGAATCCAAAAAGGATTTGGGGAGGAGAGAGCGAGTCTTTTCGGTGCTTGTGTTTACATTAGACAGGCACAGAGTATCTGATTGGGCAGGACCGATCAACAGGTCCAGGCCAAAAATCATTGGCCTGGACCTGATGACTGATCGGTTCTGAACCCAATCAGATTATCAGCGGGGCCGGGGGCACGCAGGAGCGCGCCCCAGAGCGGCGGGAGCGAGCGACGTCGCTTTGCCTGTAAGCGGCTGAGTGCCGCAGTATATGTGCGGTGGGTGGGGGGGAAGTAGTTAAAGCATGTCATGTTTGGTATCTATATTCTCAGCACAAGATCAAACAATTGGGCAATATATAGTGTATTTGTGCATTGTTTAAAAAAAAGTGTTTTTTGCATTTGGAAAATCTAAAATACCGTGTGACAAACAAAAATTGCGATACCCACCATTTTGTTCGGTAGGGCCTCTGCTTTGAAAAAAAATATATAATGTTTGGGGGTTCAAAGTAATTTTCTAGTAAAGAAAAAATAATTTTTCTTTCGTTCACTGACGAACATAGCTCCATGTCTTCTTAGACTTTTGGGATTATGCTGCTCTCTCTTCAGGAGTAGGACTAGGTAGAAACAGTTTTGGGGGTATACCATCACTTCCTGCTATAGGACTTCAGTTTTTTCTGCCTAGTCAGGAGTAAGGACCTGGCTCCCTGCTGGGATCTGCGATCCTGGTAATTTTTCCTTTTTCAATGGAATTTTTTTATTTTCCATTATTTTCTTTCCCTGTGTGAACTACAATCAATTTTGGCTCTGTGTGAACTACAATCAACAACCAGACTGGACGACACACTGGATATCATAGATCCTTATGGCACGACCCAACTATTAGCTCTGCACTAGGTTGGTCGCGACATAGCCTCACTGGAGGGGGCCTGGCCGGCGAGTAAAACACCTCGCGAGAACGCATAGCCCTGGTCATGACCAGAGTCGCAGCGTACCTCTGGCCGCAGCACCCCCATTCCAAGATGGTGAGGTTGACTGCAGGGAGTGGTGCCCACCTAATGCCAAGGTGTGGTGAGTAGTGTCCCCTCTCTTTTCTCTGGGAATTGCTGGCGTGGTCGCGGGCCCTCCCTGGGGGTGGTAGGCCCCCCCATGTCCTTCCTCCCTTTGTGGTTTCCCCCCCCTCTCCCTAGTGGAGTTTCCCCTGCGTTGCTCATCCTCACCTGCCCCCTGCCATCTCCCCTAGTTCCCCTTTGGGGTTCACCGTGTTTTTGGGTGGGGGTGTTAAATTGGTGCTGGGCCGGAGGGCGGAGGGAGTGTGCCACTGGCGGCCCCCTTTTAGGGGTTCCTGCACTTATTGCACTGTGGGGGGTCACTGGGGGGCTTCCCCTTGGTGGACTATCACTTCCCTGGGGTCCCGCCGGCATTTTGCCGTAGATGGTTTTCTTCAGTCTCTGGAACCATGTTTGTGTAGTCCTGCGGCCATGTTTTGGGTTTCTCATTGTAGTCTATAGTGGCGGCCATTTTCTTGTAGTCCAGTGCGGTGTTGTGCAGCGGGGGCCCCTAGTGTCAGTGCTTCCTTTTCCTCTTTGATCGCAGTGTGGCAGGCTGTTTGGTGTCCTGAATCTAGCTCTGGGTGCATGGTGGTGAGTCTCTGTGGGTATACAGTCCTTCCTCTGCTATATACAGTGCTGATCCTTGTGGTGCTCCGAGCGGAGTGCTGGGGTTTTATTTCTAAAAAAAAAAAACTTTTTCTTTTGTCCACAGTGGGGCTCCGATTTAACCATGGAGCCCCTGGATTGTGTATCATCACCTGACCCCCCCTCCTTGAAGCTGCAGGACCCTCTGTGTCTCAATCTGCCCTGGCGCCCATGACGACGGCCCTGCAGTTACTTGTGTCAAAGGTTGATATGGCCCTGCAATGGCGGCCTAGCAAGAAGCGCCCCCCGCCTTCACCTGTATCCTCTGTCTCCTCAGAGTCTGAAGTGGATTTGGCCGCCGCAGACACGAGTCAGCCCACTAGGTCTGCGTCCAAGCACCCTGAGTGCTCTAACAGTGAGGATGAATCCTCCTCTGCAGCCGCGCATGAAAAGGCATTGATTGTGTCAGTGCGGGAAACTTTAATAGGCCTTTCCTGCCTATTTCAACGAGATTGTCAATAGTCAGTGGGGATCCCTGAAACGCATGGTTGGAATACCTCAGTGTTTCGCTAGGAGATATCCCTTTGAGGAGTCTCTTATGAAGAAACGAACGGTTCCACTGTTGGTGGACTCTCAGGTTTCCTGGTTAAATAAGGCCACACTTTAGCCGGTGGAGGATTCTCCATTCTTTAAGGATCCTGTGGACAAAAGAGCTGAGGCCCTGGTCTGTTACGTTTTCACCGTGGCAGGTTCTATGTTGAGGCCGTTGTTTGCGATCATCTTGACAAAACCTTAACGGAATGGGCAAAAATTTTACGCCAGGATTTGGGAGGGGTTAACACCCTCCTGAGCTGGCGGATCATTTGATCCAGGGGCTACAGCACATTTGTGATGCATCTTCAGGGCACTCTCTAGCATCCCCTGGACTGACACCCGTCCATTGACTCTTCTGGTTGAAGGGATGGCCCTCACAGGGCAGGCCCCATGACACCGATCTGTACTCACAGTAGGCAGAATCCGATCCTTCCTGGTGTCTCCCTGCCAGTCAGCTCTGCAGAACCTCTGGGTTCAGCTTCTCTCTGACTTTCAGGCCCTCAGGTCGACTACCCAAGGCCGCATGGCAACTTCTACAGAGGAAGGGCAGCCGCCCCCTCCCTCGGGTCCCCACTCTCCAGCCGAATACCCTAAGCACATGTGCCCCTGGCATTTATACAGTCCACAACAGGGTGCCAGCCACCCACCCACCAATCGATGCCTGCCAGACAGCCACCCACCACAACAGGGTGCCAGCCACCACAGGGTAACAGCCAGCCACCCACCCAACACACAGAAGTTATCCATACACATTAACCTTTATGTCATCTGGTAAGATTCTTATCTACTCTCAAACCGGCCACGAGGTGGGCAGAGCTGGGCTATCTATATCACTGCACGCATCTTTTCGTATGGAAATATATTGCACCTTATTTTTCACCCGTCTGGTAAGGGGAATACCTGCACTTTAAACAAGCACCTTGGAACACCTTTCCCTCATTGTTTTCATTGAAATCACTTGTTTGGTATTGGGATCTTTTCATTCAAGGACTTATGTGAACTGTTGCATATATGGACATTTTATGGACTTTTATGTTTTAGATCTCATCCTATTTATTTATGATATTGGTGTCACTATTGTTTACATATTTATGTTTATAAGTTTCACAGAATTAGCGCACTACACATTTTAATTATTTGAACAATAACAGATATGTTTCAGAAAAAAAACAGGTGGCAAAAATCTGATGGAAGATCAGAACTGCTGGACAGAGTAATCACAGAGATGATGGTCACTGATAACCAGCCATTTACAATAGCGTCTGACTCTGGATTTAAGCGATTGATGTCTATAGTTGAGCCAAGATGCACACTGAAGAGTGACAAGTTTTATCGAACTGAAATGCTGCAAAAGATTCACCAAAATGTCTTTGACAAAGTTAAGACCATGCTAAAACCAGAGAATGCTGGCAACTGCTGGTCAGGACAAACCGAATCACCAATGAGTCTTACATGCCACTACATTGATAGCGGATTGACAAGAAGGCATTTGGTGTTGAATATAAAAGTGATGCAAGGATCCCACACTGGGGAGTACATTAAATAAATGTTTCTAGGCATGCTACAAGAATGAGGAATGAGCAAAGACCGAGTGATGTTTGTGCTGTGAGACAGTGGGAGCGAACATGGTTAAAGGTATGAGACACCCTCCAACTGGTGGTAAATGATGGTCTGTCACACCAGAAAGCTTTGCTGGACATTATTTCCATGCTGAAGAAGTGCGCAGGCCATTTCCACCATTCTGTTCTTGCCAAGCAGCGACTGGGGTGCATTCAGGAAGACCTTGGCCTACCCAAAAACAACCTGATACAGGCTTTTCCAACACGATGGAACTCAACGCTATACATGTTAGAGGATGCTGGAGCAGAAGCAAGCTCTCACTATATATTCTGGTTGAATATGGCATTGGATGACATTCTTGCCCTACTGCAGATCAGTGGGACATACGGTAGTAGGCAACATTATAGAGACGCTCGTACCCATTGAGGAAGTGACACTGGAAGTGACTCATTACGACTCATCTGTTTCCTCTGTCATCCCATGTGTGAGAGTCCTGAAGATGCTTCTTCAACAGAATGAAGGACCCAACACACGTGGCATCAAAGCATGTAGGCAGGCCGTGAGGGACAGCCTTGCCAAAAGGTTGGAGAATAAAACTGGAGGAGAATAAAACTGTTGTGCTTTCATGTCTTTTGGGTCTTCGATACAAGAACCATCCTTTCTCCTCTGATAATGTATAGGCCAAGGCAAAGCAATGGCTTACAGAAGATATTCAACAGAAGGTGCAGGAGGTTCCAGCTGACGAAAAGAAAAGTCAAGGACAAGAAGAGAAGGTTTCTGATGTGGAAGAGCAGAATGCAGGAGACAAATGTCCCAAAAGACAACGGACAGAAGAGAAAATTCATTGTGGTCAAATAGATCCAATGTTCAGCGTTTTATTGGGGCCTAATGCAAAGGATTCATTCGAATCGGCAATAATGAGCCTGGATGATGAACTTCATCTCTATTTGAAGGAACCAGTAGTTGACAGAATAAGTGATCCTCTTCAGTGGTAGAAAGAAAATGAGGCACGCTACAAAAGACTTGCTTCTCATGCTAGAAGATACCTTTCTGCTCCTCCTTCCTCAGTATCAAGTGAGAGTGTTTTTAGTGAAGTGGTAGCAATTTATGAAAAGAAAAGAAGCCGTTTAACTGGTGAACATGCTGAAATGTTATGCTTTCCGCACTATAATATTGTTCTACTTAACTGGGAGTATTGATTTGAAAGTGTAGCTAGTCTATAGTGTAGTGTCTGTCCACCAGTCCACTGAGTCTGTCCAATCCACTGTCTAGCTTGTGTCTATTTTTTTCTAACAGTTTTGCACTGACTGCGCTGCGCTGCAGTCAGTGCAAAAGTGATAGAAAAAAAAAATAGACATAGCCAGTGGATTGGAGTCAGTGCCAGTGGATTGGAGTCAGTGCCATTGGACTACAGCAGTAGAACGCCACTCCCTGCTGCAAAAATTTTGACCACTTAAGCCCCAGAGGATTTGGCTGCTCAAAGACAAGGCCCTATTTTGCGATTCGGCACTGCGTGACTTTAACGGACAATTGTGCGGTCGTGCTACACTGTACCTAAATGAAATTGACGTCCTTTTTTTCCCATAAACATAGCTTTCTTTTGGTGGTATTTGTTCACCTGTGTGATTTTTACTTTTTGCGCTATAAACATAAAAAGAGCGACAATTTTGAAAAAATAACAATATTTTTCAAATTTTTTTATATGAAATTCCCCCCAAAAAAATGTAAAAATCAAATTTTTTTAGGAAAAGAAACCAGGATCAATGCGCTACCTGAGGGGTCTGATGATGTAAACAATCTAAATCAATAAATGAACAAGCTGCCAATCTGAATAGGTGTCCCCACCGTGAATGGTAGTATAAAAAATGGAGCAGGATCGGCACTAATTCATATGGACCAAAGAACTAAAATACAAATAAATGATGAATCAACTGTGGATGCAAAATCATGCAAATGTGTGATATAAAAAATCTCATGAAGTTCAATAACAAGCAAACAGAACTAATAAAAATGTGAAAGAATTATAAATATAAATAATGAAAATGTTGCCAATCCAGAATCGGTGTCCCCAACGTGGATGATGCTGTGTATGGTGAATATAATCGGCGCTAATTCAAAGTGATCGAATAGTATAAACTGTTGAGCATAAAAAAAAAAACTGTGAATCACTGTGAACAAGATGTATATCTTCAAAAAAATATCCGAAATAAATGAAAAAAACAATAATACAATTAATCGTGAAAAAATCAAAAAAAGAGAAAGAACAAAGTCTGAAATCGATAAGAAGTTCAATCAATAGTGTAAATAATAATGCTGAAATGTGACTGTGTGATCAAAACGAAGAAAAAGTCCCAAAGTACACAATCTATAACCAAAAAATCTTATGGATGTGCAAAAATCTTCAAAGAATAGTCAAATCAACCAATCGTGGAGTATAACATGACAGTCTGGATACCGATCCAATCTCAGACACAAATGGTGTGTAGTGGCCGCTTACCTCAAACACACACTATATGCACATGTGTGTAATCCAAAGGTACAGATTCTTTGCTTCCCAGCAGACTTCAGACCACGATCCTCTCCAGCGGGAGTGTAATCACTGATGTCCGCAGCACGCTGATCTCCCGGTGCGAGATGAATCCTCCGCTGTGTAGTACGATCACTCAGAGCAGTTCAGCCTCATGGGGGTATAAAATAAAACGCTCATGGTGCAGTATCTTTGATACCAATTTAATTTGAAAAAAGGATGCACTTACATATACAAAACAAAAAGCAGGCAAAGAGAACGCTGGAAGCGATACAATGTAGAACTTCCGGTTACGGCCGTAAACACGGAAGTGACGTCACCCGGCTCCTCCCGACGCGTTGCGTCACTACACACGTGACTTTATCAAGGGATTTTGTTCTTTCTCTTTTTTTGATTTTTTCACGATTGATTGTATTATTGTTTTTTTCATTTATTTCGGATATTTTTTTGAAGTTATACATCTTGTTCACAGTAATTCACAGTTTTTTTATGCTCAACAGTTTATACTATTCGATCGCTTTGAATTAGCGCCGATTATATTCATACACAGCATCATCCACGGTGGGGACACCGATTCTGGATTGGCAACATTTTCGTTATTTATATTTATAATTCTTTCACATTTTTATTAGTTCTGTTTGCTTGTTATTGAACTTCATGAGATTTTCTATATCACACATTTGCACGATTTTGCATCCACAGTTGATTCATCATTTATTTGTATTTTAGTTCTTTGGTCCATATGAATTAGCGCCGATCCTGCTCCATTTTTTATACTATCAAAATTTTTTAACATTTTAGGCCAATTTGTTTTCTGCTACATATGTTTGGTAAAAAAAATCGCAATAAGCGTATTTTGATTGGTTTGCGCCAAAGTTATTGCGTTTACTTACTAAGGGAAAGATTTTTGTCATTTTTTTTTTTTTTTAACGAGTAATGGAGGCAATCTGCAATTTTTTTTACGGGACTGCGACATTGCGGGCGGACAGATCGGACCCTTGACTGACATTTTTGACACTTTTGGGGGTACCAGTGATATTACTACAGTAATCAGTGCTATAAATATGCACTGTTACTGTAAAAATGACACTGGCAGGGAAGGGGTTAACTTTATTAGTGATCAAGGGGTTAAGTGTGTCCCTAGGGGCGTGCTTCTAACTGTAAAGGGGCGTGGCTAGTGATGTAACCACAGAGACATACGATCCTACATAGCAGGATCGTATGATCTCTGCAGTTAGATCAGGGAGAATGACAGGCGGCTTTGTTTACATTAGCCGCCTGCCTTTCTCCCTCTGCACCGGGAGATCGCGGGTGAACGGCAGACATGTCAGGGAACGAGCAGGGGCGGGAGCGCGCCTTCGGCGGCGCACGCTCGCCCCCTAGAGGCTCGTAGGTGAGCGACGTAGTACTACGTCACTTTGCCTGTACGGGGCTGACTGCTGCAGTAAATAGTCATGCGGCGGTCGGCAAGTGGTTAAATCACTGCTGCAGTAGTGCAGTAGTGATTTAAAATTATTTCAATGAGTGAGTGCCCTACTGCACACAGTCCAATCCACTGTGTAGCTGTTGCCTTGCTTTTCTTCTAACAGTATTCCACTGACTGCTGTAGTTGCAGTAAGTGCCATACTGCGCAGACAGAGGTAGTCCTCCACTGACTCCAGTCCAATCCACTGTGACATGTGTAGCTGTTGCCTACTTGCCTTGCTTTTCTTCTAGCAGTATTGCACTGACTGCAGTAGTTGCAGTGAATGCCATACTGCAGTGCAGATAGTCCTCCAATGACTCAGAGTCCAGTCCAAACCACTGTGACGTGTAGCTGTTGCCTTGCTCTTTTTATAGCAGTTGTGCAGTGTGTAATGTGTTTTTTATTGTGTAGCTGTTGCTTTGCTCTTTTTATAGCAGTAGTGCAGTGTGCATGTGTATTTTATTGTGTAGCAGCTTTGTTGCCTATTTTTTTTTCCAAGCAGTTTTGCGCTGACTGCACTGCAGTAGTGAATTAAAATTTTTATATTGCAGTGAGTGAGTCCACTACTGCAGCACTTTATTAAACATATTGCACAATCAAATGATGTGAAATGCTAATGTCCAACTCCTTGCAATTGAAGTTTTCCTATCAGTTTTTATGTAGTTAAGGTGTGAAGAACGAGCACTTAAAAAATAAAGATTACCATGTTTGTTAACATTTTTATCATTAAGAGATTTGTGTCGAAAGTTGTGTTTTTTTTGGGTAATGTGTGAAAATATCGGCCGATACCGATATGCGATCGGCAAAATATCGGTATCGGCAACGAAAAAAAGTTTATTGGTCGATCTCTAATAAAAACCCCTGCTGAAAAGTCTGGAGGGGACAGGGAGCCCACTTGACCATCGGAATACATGAGGCAAACGTCCCCAGGAGGCTGTGGCATTTCGATATGGACATAAATTGACTGGACAAGACCCACCTCACCTTCTTTTGGATGACTGAGAATTTTGCCAGGGGGAGAGCTACTGACTGGTTCTGGTTGTTTAACAGTGTGATGGATAACAGCAGAAGATCCCAGGAGCCGCACATCAGAACAAGACCTGCTGTGTGTAGACAAGTGGCAGTCTCAGCCTGGACCCCTGCCAGGCGATGCCTCCAACGCGTTTCATTCCGCCCACTGGAGCTTACTCATTACATCATGTTGAACAGAGTGACCAGATATATCACTTCTGTGTGGGATTGAGATGACACTTGGACTGCTTGATTATCCAACTGAAACTGGTCAGGACGTCCGTTACCTCCTGTAACTGTGCTATTAGCATCTCTCTGCACTCGGACAATATCAAGATTTCATCCAGGTAGTGCAGGACTCTGATCCCCCGTTCTCTGAGCGGTGCTAGGATTGCCACTAGTACTTTTGTAAAGTTTCTTGGTGCTGTACTAACATCAGATTGTTAGTACAGCGGCTCCAACCTGAGCTGTTTTTTTTTTTTTTCACTTAACCCACTGGGTTGAACAAAATATACAGCTAAACTAAAAAAAAAAAAAAAAGAAAACGATTTTTCATTATTTTTGTTTGTTTTCCTTTGATCATGAAAATGTTTTGGAGATATCCATTACCATTTACCGCCAAATGAAAGCCCAATTTGTCCTGTTTTTGGGCTGGGTTCACACTGCTGTACTGTAGTTTGGCTGCAGAGCAGGTGTATGCACTGTTTTCATGTGGTTTACCTATGCTTTTAGCCGCAGTCCCTTAGATTCCTGATAGGTCATGTGTTTTTGCAATATTTTCTGAAAACGTACTAAAGATGCAGCATACAGGACAATCCCATTCAGCCTGATACTGCTTTCTGATTGTGACAGTGGGGATACATTTTGCTGCACCACGATGCAAAACATCTGGTTAAAAAAAAAATTATATTTTTCAGTATTTATTCTTA
Source organism: Pelophylax lessonae (assembly GCF_965119305.1). NCBI lineage: Eukaryota > Metazoa > Chordata > Amphibia > Anura > Ranidae > Pelophylax > Pelophylax lessonae. Next base: position 234,392,988 of record NC_138774.1, read on the forward strand.
ACTAAAAAAGTAATTTCCATTGCTCTCAGCCACCTCCAAATTTGTTGGTGTTGTGATCCAACTTCCTGATAGAGGGTGACTACGTTTGTTCTCTATGATCCCACTGTATGTAAGAACGTAGCCACCCTCTCTTGCTTTCTCCCAAGCTGTGCTATGCACTATGAATTATTGTAACCCACACAATGCGCTGCGCTACTTTTTCCTGTAAACGAATTAGGTGAATCATATACATACAATTAGTCCCCGTTCACACTGGGGCGACCTGTGAGGCGACCTGGTCGCCTCACAGGTCACCGTAGGTCGCCTTCCATAGGGAAGCTGCAGACCCGTTCTAATAGGAGCGACACAAGTCGCTCCGACTTAGAAAAAGGGTCCGGAGCTTCTTTGGGGCAACCCGGAGCGACCGTCATAGACTTCAATGTTATGAAGTCCGTGCCGGCCGCTCCTAAGTCGCGGCGCGCTGCTCGCACCGCGACCTCGGAGGTCGCCCCCCCAAGTCGGATTGCCCCAGTGTGATCGGGGCCTCACTGTAATCAAAATACATAAATCCAAAAGTCCCAAATGTTCTTAAAGCAATTCTCAGTCCAAATCATAAAATTATATCTAAGTGCAGTCCAAAAAATCCAAGAATGTGCCTAAATGGATCTGTGTCACTTTACAAACCAAAGATGTGCACCCAAATGTGCCAGGACCTCTACCAAGTCAGCCCACCTCTCCTGTAGACCTCCTAATAATTATTATGGACCATTGGATTTATAATGTGCATAGAGCAGTGCACATAACTGTAATGTGCACTGCTCGTTCCAAGCTCATGGAAGCGAGGAGGAGAAAGGTGAGGTTTGGGAGTTCACTGAGGATGTTACAAGGCAATAACAGACTGTAAGAAACAATTTCCTGAAAAATAGATTACAGGGCCATTAGGTAGTGGATGGGTATGGAGTTATTTTGGAGAATAAGGATGTTGTTTCGTGTCACTTTAATTGTTTATACCATAAACAAAGGGCCAGTTTACTGTCCTTTAGACTTTAGGGGGGGCCAGACTGTGGCCATTGGGAGTAGAAAAGGTCCTGACGTCAGTAGGTGGAAAAAATAATTCCCCATTTGTTTCAGTGTGAGTAATGGTGCCCATTGTTGATGTCACTGGGAGGAATTGTGTCTCATCATTAATGTCATTGGGCCCCATTGTTGTCATTGGGAGAAATTGTGCCCCATTGTTGGAACTCTATCCCTTTATTAGTGTTAGTAGGGGGAATTATGTCCCATTGTTCTTATCAGTGGATAAAACTGTGCCCCGGGCCGCAGTTTTGAGCCCTCTGGTTTGAAAAATTCATAGTTTGCAAGAAAAATAACCTTGCTTCACCTCCAGTCATGCCTGCACATGCACAAGGATGATGGCACCCTTTCTAGGGTCTAAATGAAAAATAGTTATTTATGTATTTATTTTATTAGAACTAAACTCTCTCGTTCAACCTATTTAAACTAGTTGTGGGTAGTTCTTTGTGTTTAAAAGCAAACAATGCAACAGGAATCTTCTAAATAAAAATAAGTAAGAAAAATCAGAATTGCTTTGAACAAATAATTGGGTGTTAGGCGTGAAGTTCTGACTTTTCACCACTAGATACCTCCACCTGTCTTTAGTTCCTTAACTATAATCATTTTGCAGATGAATTTCTTCCCTTTAGTTCCGTCTAGGGAGGAAGCCAGGCATGGCACCAGTGTGTCCTCTGCCAAGGACTCAGGGCACCATTTTGGGAGAGCCTGTGTCTGATTGAACACAGAGTTATTTTTTAAGTTTTGAGCAGCTGTCTTGGTTCAAGAAGGGTTATATTTACCCCTGGTGTGTCATTTTGGTGTGCTCACATTTTGGGAATTTTAAGGTAGGAACAAAGACCTTAGCGGGAGGTTTATGGACCATCCTGGACACCATTGGAGACTGGCATTCTGGGTAAGTATGCTTACCAGTGTTTCAGCTTCCATTGGTCTGGCACATTTCTGCACACCACTCTGATAGGACAGCATCATTTTGGGGAGGTCTCCTCCAAGATGCCTCAAGGGTTCACGTTTAAGGAAGCATGTCTTGAGCAACCTCCTGTATGTAAGCTCTGCATCATTGTTCTGCCCTGTGATATATACTGTATAAGTGCCTTGTCGTATGGAACTAAACTTTGGAGGAAGAATACTGCATTGTTGTAACTGCTGATTTCTGTGCATGAAAACCCCTTAAATCAGAGGTTCCCTTTAAAGATCTACCTCATGGGTAGCCCTGCCTATAAAATCTTGCTACATGTCAAGCAGTAAACAAGGATGAGAGATATCAGCTGGATCCTTAATGAGAAAATGTACATATTCAAAGTGTATTTAAACCCAAAAACAAAAATGTAATATATTACAGCCTACCAGTCGTTGGATATGGAGGCTGTATTTGTTATTTTTTCTGCTTCAATGATTTTTATTGCAAATATATCAGAAAACTTACAGTAATACAAAGAATTGTCTTCTTTTTTCAGGCTCCCCCCCCCTTTTTTTTATGTGGTGATTTTTGCCAGTAACACACTTCCTGTCCTAGGATGACAACGCTACAGAACACCGCCACTTCTCATCAGCATAACATAGGGGAAAATGTTCTGTAGTGCACAGAAAGAACAGGATATCACTGCTTGAGATGACACCACAGAGTATACAAAGCACAGGACAATACTGGATTTTTGGCAGGAATTTTTTTTTTTTTTTTTTATGTGAGGTATATCAAAATGCTTTTTTGTGGTATATTTAAAAGACCAAAAAGGAGCACATAACAGAAGTTTATTGATCATGTTTACATACACATATACACTATATTGTCATAAGTATTGGGGTGCCTGCAATAAACTTTAATAAGAACCCAATCTTAGTCCGAAGGGTTCAATATTGATTTGGCCCACCCTTTGGGATGAATTAGAGCAGAGACTGTGAGCCAGGCCTTCTCGGTCAACAGCAGTGCCTGACCTCACAAATGAGCTTCTGGAAGAATGGTCAAACATTCCCATAGACACACTCCTAAACCTTTTTAACAGCCTTCCCAGAAGAGTTGAAGCTGTTATAGCTGCAAAGGTGTTCTATTGGGTTGAGGTCAGGACTCTGTGCAGGCCAGTCAAGTTCCTCCACCACAAACTCACTCATCCATGTCTTTATAAACCTTGTTTGTGCACTGGTGCACAGTCATGTTTGAACAGAAAGGGGCCATCCCCAAACAGTTCCCACAAAGTTGGAAGCATGAAATTGTCCAAAATGTCTTGGTATGCTGATGCCCTAAGAGTTCTCTTCACTAGAACTAAGGGGCTAAGCCCAACCCCTTAGAAACAACCCCACATCATAAGCCCCCTCCTCTAAATTATTTGGATCAGTGGACAAACAAGTTCCTCTTTAACTCCTGAATTTTTAGAAGGTCAGTCAACATTTTTGAATATCTAAAAGCTTTTTTTTATACCTAATAATAAAAATTGAGTATTGGGTATTTTGGGTGTTTTTATGTGTTTAATTTATTTTAAAGGGAAATATTGTTTTCTCTTTTAGGTTGATAGGACCTGTATTTTAGGTTAAACTGCTATTATTTTTTTTTTTTTTTGCTGCAATGCTTTTTTTTCAGAGGTGGTGTTTTGGGGTTTTCATTGATTTTGTATTTTTTCAATTATTTGTTGATGGGGCCTTTTTTAAGTTGGGGTACTCTAAGCAGAGCATTTACTTATTACTGACCATCTGTTCTTAGATCTGCCTTTTTTTTTGCAGCACAAAGCTTAGTGCTAGAACAGTGTGCACCCAAACCACTTCATAATATATCACAAAATATCACCAATATTCACTGCACTCTGCTATATTTAACGTAGAGAAATAAAAGTTAGGCATACACCAGTCAGGGCTACTATCAAGACACTATCTGCAGCAGAGGCTCATGAAGACCTGGCTTTCCTGCCAGTATCTTACTTGGCTGCATGAAAGCATGCCGGCGGCCTGGACTGGCACGAAACAGCCTTTTTTTTTTAAGAAAGCCAGTTGCCCTCTGTGATTGCTGGTTGATCTCCAGCTCCCCAGTGTGTTTGTTCCTGTGTTACCTTGCATCTGTGGATACTTGTTACCAACTCGGCTTGCCCCCGGATCTGTCTTCTACCTGCCCCCGGATTGTTTAAGGGACTGTCTAATCCTGCTCTCCTGTGTATGACCCTGGCTATCCTCCTGATTACGCTTGCTCTTGTCCACAACCAGTACTTGACCTTGGCTTTGAACTGGCTTCTCTCCTGACTCCTGGTCGTCCTAAGTCCTGCTACTTCCCACAGGCACCACCTGTCTGCAGACACTATCTTGGTGTCTCATCTGAGTTCCTGGACATCTTGTCTGATGACACTCCAGTCAGAACATCTCTGCAAGCAATTCCAGCAGGCGACCCGTGCTTCTTTGAGCCCAACTCCTCCTGTTCCACCTTCAGGGCAGTCTGGAACTTAGTCACAAGGGAAGCCTTCTCTCCATTGGCCTCCAGCACCAGGTACGTGATACCTACTATCCCCAAAAAAAAAAGCCCAAATCTGGGAAATCTGAAAATCCTCTACTGTTAACGGCTTGTTTGGGTTTAGGTGAAAGTCAAAGCACTTTGCTTCCCTGACAGAAGATGTTCCCCTGTGCTCTGGAGGTGGAATATCCCTCAGCCTCCCAATGCCCAAAACAGGGCCATGGACCCTGCAGCCATTGTGATGTTGTTGGGACCTTAGACCGCTGGAGCATGGGGAAAAGATGCTGCAGGGACCAGTCTAGCAGCAAGGAGGAGTGAGAAAGTAAATCTACTTTTCCATGCCCCCTAGACCTAAACCAGCTGTGGGCACAGACCCTACTACAAGGGAGAATTTCCCTGTGATATTGGAACCATAATGATGCAGGCACCATAAGGCAATCAATCACTGATTATTAATGAAGGAAACCCTAGGAATCTCTGAAGAAACATTAGGGTCCTCACACGGAACCCTTGTTGAGAAAGGCTGTACTAAAAAAAAACGTCTCTTTTTCCCAAACTTTAAATAATCACATTGAGATGAAGGAGGGGATGTAGGGCATTTGGCCAAATCTTGCTGAGATTGTTCAATTTAGTTTGTAAATTGCACTGATAATCTTCTTGGTTAGACGAGTTGCATCACTTTTTTTTATTTAATAAACTTTAAATGTTAAAACAAACATGGTAGACAAGTTCTATTCATATTGTGATTAGTTATGAAACATTACTCTAAACATACTTGCTAAGACAAGCCAAAGAATATTATGATCACATAAATATCATTACAGTTAAACTTTTAAAGTTTTATGTAGCAGCAAAACATCAAGGGGGTATCTAAAACAACCTCCCCTTCCCAAATATCATCCTTACATTGTATGCATGCTCCTTCACTACATTTATTTTCACAAAACCACCCACTTGACTTAAAGGAGTAAAACAATAGTTACCATTGCTGAGCACTTATTCTGAAAATGCTACTTGCCTGATTCTCATGCTGACCTCTGGCTTTAATACCTTGTGCCTCTTACTCAGTAAAAGCCTGCAGGACTTCTCACTTTTTCCTGGACTGCAAAATTCCATGTCAGGGATTCAGAAAGTACTTAACCCAAGGGTTTACTGGAGCAACTGGGCAGCCTGCATTTTCAGAAGGCAGTCAGCAATGGGAGTCCCCATATGTTTTTAAGGATAGGTTTACTTATGTTCCATTTCCTAGTACAAGTATTGTTATTCCTAGTACAAGTATTGTTCAGTTATAGAAGTCACACTTTGGACAGTCCCGCTGCCCATAATACTTCTTTGATATATATTTTAATAGATCATTTTCAGGCCAGTTACTAGAATTTTATAATAATGAAAAAAAATATTGTAATCACAGTATGAAGTGACAATACGTAGTGAAAATGGACATATAGATAAAAATAATGATCATGCATGTGTAGGTAGGAGAGTTACTCATAGCTGCTCCTGCAATCAAATATATACAATATGTGCAGAAATATGGGGCTAGGAAATTCCAGGAGAGATGTCCCTGGGAATTTATGCTGGTGACACAGTAGAATTGGAAACTGAGGATACTTCCGTCCTAGATGTAGAAGAAAGTTCTGAGCCATCTTCAACTTTTTTGCCAAATAATTGATAGATGCAGTTCCGGAACTAAAGGAAGTAACAAAAACAGGTCTTCATTAGATATCATTGAGTTTTTTGGGGGTTTTTTGTTAAAATTTGTTTCAAGTTTGTGTATCTATCGCTGGACCCTTCAGAGAAATGGTTTTCCTTTGACACTAAGACAAGAAATAGGGCAAGTGTCAACATTAAATGAAGACACAGACCGCAATAGAAAACATTGTCAGAAGTTCTAATGCTAGGCACACACCAGTCTAAAACACACGGTTGCAAGGGTAAACAATATTGCCATCATGTAATGGTCAAATTTCGAACAAAAAATAGTTCAATGGACGTAAATTAATCAGTTTCTCGTTTGTTTTTTTGCTTTTGGTCCAATATGTGCAGTACTAACAGTTTAATTTCTAATGGGCAAGAAACATAAACATTTCAATTCATTGTCTGTTCGTCAGATGTTTTTCAAACTTTTCCTTTGATTTTGTTTTTTTTACAAAATTCTTTATTTTCCCAGAAAGGTATTACAATTCCATGGATCAACAGTTCACAACCATGACATAACATTCAATATGAAGTGAGTTAATCACATGGTTTCCTTCAATTTTTTTGACTCAAAAATGTCCCAGCTGATTTTGGATTTGTGCCCAATAACTGGACAAAAAAAACAACAAACTGTCCAAATGACAGATTTTCAAACACGTTTTCGTCTAGTGTATGGGCACCATTACTCTTCCTTACTCAACTGAAATTGTGTTTTTGTCTATACCCCCATTGGAGAGGTTTCCCCATCCACTCCTGGAGTTTCGGGAAGGGTAAATCCTTTGGGCCACTTTGCTCAGCAACAGAGCAAACATTCTATGAACAGGCACTGGGGCAGGTAAATATAATGGCGTTAATTTACTAAAGGCAACTAGACTGTGCACTTTGTAAAGTGCAGTTGCAATCTGCAAGTGCAATTGCTCCAGAACTTAGAAAACAAGGTAAAGCTTCACTTTGTAAAGAATACCCAAGCCCATGCAAGGAAGATGAAAACAAAAAAAAACAGCATTTTTGTTTGCACGATTGTTTGATGGAAGTCAGTGCAACTGCACCTTGCAAAGTGCACAGTCAATTTGCCTCTAGTAAATCAACCCCAACGTGTCTTCTTTATAAAGGAGAAGTTAAATATTTAGCAGCTGAAGCTGCTACACCCCCAGTGACAGCAGGCGGGCAACATTTCTGGCCACATCATTCATTGTCAGGCCTTTCCAGGCTCCAGGTAAAATAAAAAATAAATGCACTTTTTTTTTTAACTGCAAACAGACGTGCAATATATATATATATATATATATATATATATATATATATATTTTTTTTTTTGTAAAGTGGCAGAGTTATTTCAAATAGACACTGTCGCTTTGCCTATGGTGGAAAGTAACAGTGTATCTTTAAAGGACATCCCCCAGACACTCTTATATACTCACTTTAGCTGCACTCTTCACATCTCATTGCGCCATCGCAGCTGTTAAGAAAATTCAGCACTTCTGGGTATGGGGAGGCATGTGTCCTTTAACCCTCTTTCAGCATCCTTGCCTAGCAAATTGGCTGCTAGGCCCAGGCACTGGCAAAAGGGACATTACCGTTTTCCACAGTTACATTGATTTTCTGCTGCAAATTTTCCTCAAATTTCCCCAATGCACCAACCTGTCTGTTCATGAAGACGTAAATGACGGGGTTGTAAATGGTGGCACTCTTGGCAAAATAGGCAGGTAACGAGGCAGCCAAGGGATGGAAACTGTAGCCTGGGTTGGCGGCAGCAAAGCAGGCAAAAATTGTGTATGGTCCCCAACAAAAGCAGTAAGCCATGATCATGACAACTACCATCCTGGAGACCTCACGTTCAGCCTTCTGGGTGGATTCAGACTCCTTCTGCTGCTGGGCTACCTAGAAGATGGGAAGATTTTTGAAAACTTACTTGCGGTTCCAATAAAAGCTTGGCAGTGGTGTTTGCAACTGTAAAACACTTTAAAGACCTTTGGCAGACATTTGTGTTTTGCTGCTGAGTTGCACGTATGAAGACTAATTGAAGGATCTGAAACATGTTCTAAATTAGGCTGTATAGATCAGTGTTGCATTTATTGCTAAATTTTTCCATGTAACATGTTGTGTTGTGGTTTTACAAACAAACCATGTCCTATTCTGCTGGGTTCAAACCTTCTTTTGAAATGACTTGACCCTGGAACTCATGAACCTTCAAATATTAGTGTGTCCAAAATTTTATGACTGGGTAACACTATTTGTCCTCACTGGCTTCATTATTATATTGTACTAATACATAACATTTACATTAGTCACCGTTTCCAACTTCTCTTCAGCACTTAACGAGCTTCATGTTCTCCTAAGCATATACTGTATATTGATGAAATAAACATATTCTAGTAAAAGCCACGTATACCCTAAATATTAATTAAGATTACATTTTTGTGCTATATGGCTCTAATGCTAGTTTTGCTCACCTTTCTAATGGCCCACCAAACGTGTATGTAACAAAGAACGATGATTGCCAGAGGAATTATGCAACAAGTGATCATGAGCACCATCATGTAAGACTGAACACCAGGGTCACTATTACCACTGAACACATCTGGACCACAAGATGTCTTCAAGCCATGGGGCCAGTATCTGTAGAAAAACGTTAGAAGATGTGAAATAAGTTGGAGCCTATTTCTAAATGCTGAGTGAACTGCAGGCAACAATAACGTGCACAGTACAGATGCAAGATTGTTCTTTTCCTGTTAATTAAGTCAATTAAGTGACTGCCTTTATCTATACTGCATATTAAATGCTTTACACACAAAATTTATAAACAAAGGGCCAGTTTATCTTCTTTCAGATTTTAGGTGGGCCGGACTGTGGCCATTGGGAGAAGAAAAGATCCTGACGTCAGTGGGGAAAAATAATTCCCAACTGTTTCAGTGGGAGGAATTGTGCCCCGGAGGAATTGTGCCCCATCGTTGATGTCATTGAGACAAATTGTGCCCCATTGTTGGTGTCATTGGAAGGAAGAGTGCCCCATCATTGGTGTAATTGGGAGAAATTGTGTCCCTTCATTGGTGTCAGTGGGGGGAATTATGTCCCATTGTTGGTATCCGTGGATGAAACAGTGCCCTAAGGGTCAGATAAAAGCTAGCAAAGGGCCACATCTGGCCCTTGGGGCCATAGTTTGGAGACCTCTGCTCTACACCATACAGACATGGAGGATGTGCTGTGCTTATAGTTGTATTTAGCATGTACCCTTTCAAATATTGTAAACTATCCCCTGGAATAAATAACCTACAAATTCCTTCTGGATCACCCCAAAATAATCAATTACTGAAAAAAACGATGTCCACGTTTGGGAATATCCATCAACAGGGTAACAAAGACCGAATCACGATTAGTATAGTTTGAAAGTTAGAAAAAGTACGCAACAGCACAGCTTACAAACCTTAGGTCACAAAAGCAGTGTCAGCATTTCCTTGAGCAGCCTTTCTAAACCAGGGTTACATGGAACCTTGAAGTTCCTCAAAAGGTTGCTAGGGGTTCCCTGAGCAATGAGCAATTACCATCTCTCAGATAATTAGCCACTAACCATGAGTTTTTTAGCTTTGTAGGGGAGAAATGTTCCCAATGACCACAAATGTAAGGAGCATTCTCCCCAGTGGCCATCACACTAATGTACCGTGAGCTGTAGGTATAATCAATATTAGCAGGGGTTCCTTGAGACCAGAATGTTATGACAAGAGTTCCTCCACCTTACAATTTTTTAGAAAGGCTACCCTAGATAATTAGATATAATATGTATTCAGATAGCATAATCTCGCTATGTCAAATGTAAAAGATCTGTAGTAAGGGTTGGTGCCAATTAGGCTACATCAGAGAAACCTCCAAAATTTCTGACATTTGTACAGCATTTGTCAAATATAAGTAAGTCAGCACATCTGGGCAAATTTGGGTAGATTTACTAAAACAGGTGCACTCAGAATCTGATGCCAATCGACTTCTAACTTCAACTTGTTCAATTAGGCTTTGGCAATAAAACCTAGAAGCTGATTGGTTTCTATGCAGAGATGCACCAGACATTGCACTCTCCAGTTTTAGTAAATAAACCCATTATGTCTGCAACATGCTGAAAATATATGCATCTTCTTAACTACTTTAAGACCGGAAGATTTTCCTGCTTAAATGACCAGGCGCTTTTTTGCGATTCGGCACTGCGTTACTTTAACGGACAATTGCGCGGTCGTGCGACGCTGCACCTAAATAAAATTGACGTCCTTTTTTCCCCACAAATAGAGCTTTCTTTTGGTGGTATTTGATCACCTGTGTGATTTTTATTTTTTTTCGCTAAACAAAAAAAGTGCGACAATTTTGAAAAAAAAAAAACAATATTTTTCACATTCTGCTATATAACATTCCCCCCCAAAAAAAGTAAAAATCTAAATTTTTTAACATTTTAGGCCAATTTGTATTTTTCTACAAATTTTTGGTAAAAAGATCCCAATAAGCGTATTTTGATTGGTTTGCGCAAAAGTTATTGCGTCTACTAACTACAGGAAAGATTTATGTCATTTTTATTGTTTTGTTTTTTTATTTACTAGTAATGGCGGCGATCTGCGATTTTTAGCGGCACTGTTCAATTGCGGCAGACAGATTGGACCCCTAACCAACATTTTCTGACACTTTTGGGGGTACCAGTGACATTACTACAGTAATCAATGCTAAAAATATGCACTGTTACTGTCATGCCATTGGCAGGGAAGGGGTTAACAGTGTTGGTGATCAAGGGGTTAAATGTGACCCTAGGGTAGTGATTCTAACTATGGGGGGCGTGGCTTGTGAGATGAGCATAGAGACAGGCAATCCTATATAGCAGGGTCACAAAGTCTCTGTGATCATCTCAGGGAGAAGGACGGACGTCTGTGCTTACATCAGCCGGCAATCGGAGCCACCTGACACACGCACTGGCTCGCGGGCTGACGGTCGGGGGTGGGTGCGCGCCGCCAGCGGCGCGCCCTTGCCCCCATAGCCTCCTGAGAGCATGTGACGTAGAGCTACGTCGCTTTGCCCAGGCACGGCTGCCTACCGCAGTAAATCTGTGGCAGGCAGTCGTCAAGTGGTTAAAGCCCAATTAAACTTGCATCAGTCAAATACATTCAGGTGTGTTCAAAGCAAAAGGTGTTTTGTGTATTTCCTAAAGAAAAACTGTAAAATTTCAAAGTGAGTAGAAAAGCCTGTCTCCTGCTAGCATAATGTAGAGAAGGACTTTTGCTCTCTGTGTGAAGGCAGTCATTTTTCTGCAGAAGTCAAACTAGCCACCGCTGTCTGTGTCAGATCTATAGCTCTGCAATCAGCAAAGGTCATGCTTCCTGCTAATTTGAGACCTCAAGGTGTTACCAATTAGCATGCTGGACCTCTGTAGAGAGACCACTGCTTCCTTGCTGAGAGTAATGGTAACCATACAGTTTTCTTACAATTTTCTTTGGATTTACCTTCAACTATATAGTACAAAAGCCTTCCTTATAGGATACAATTGAAAGTGTTGTTTAGTTTTGAGCTCATATTATATGTTTTTTGGTAAATTTAACAGAAAATTGTACAAGAAAATTGAACATGTATGGCCAGCCTTAGGATCCTTCTGTGCAGGTAAAATGTGATTATTTTGCTTTTTAAAGAAATCAACTTGTAAAGCTTTGAACACGCTTTTGTTTTGATGCAATGTGTATTTAACTGGGTTGGACTTGAAGCAAACAATGGGCTATATTTTTGTGTAGAGTTTACGTCTGAAGATATTACCTGCTCCAGCCGAATATTGGAGGTGCACACCAGCCTGCTGACCAAAGCCAAGAGAATGCTATGCCACCAGCAGCCAATTTTCCATCAAACTTAATGTTACCAAAGGGTTTGCACACAACGAACCATCTTTCCCAAGCAATTACTGTTAATGACCATAGTCCAGTGATACCTGTAGAAAGATCAATAATTTAGACATGATTCTAGATATATCTACATTAAATTGTCAAAAGTATTGGGACACATGCTTTTACACGCACATGAACTTTAATGGCATCCCAGTCCTAGTCTTTAGAGTTTAATATTGTGTTGGCCCACCCTTTGCAGCCAAAGCAAGGTCCATAGAGACATGAATGAGAGACCTTGATGTGTAGGAACTTGACTGGCCTGCACAGAGTCCTGACCTCAACCCAACGGAACACCTTTGGGATGAATTAGGGGAGAGGCTGCCAGCCAGACCTTCTCGTCTACATCAGTGCCTGACCTCACAAATGCGCTTCTGGAAGAATGGTCAAACATTCCCATAGACAGACTCTTAAACCTTGTGAACAGCCTTCCCTGAAGAATTAAAGCTGGTATAGGGGACAATTGGTGGGACAATTCTATTTTGAACCCTACGGACTAAGACTGGGATGCCATTAAAGGTCAAAAAGACAGGCATCCAAATACTTTTGGTAATATAGTGTATATCACTCTTAGGGCGGAACAATAATGCAGAGCTTACATACATGAGGTTTCTCAAGAAATGCTTCCTTAAACCTGTACCCTTGAGGCATCTTGGAGGAGACCATCCCAAAAGGCTACTGTCAGAGTGGTTTGCTGAAATGAGCCAGACCAATTGAAGCTGAAACACTTGTAAGTCTTCTTTTCCTGAATGCCAGACAGTCTCCAATGGTGTTCAAGAGGGTCCATAAGCCTCCCACTAAGGTCTTTGTTCCTACCCAAAAAGTCCATAGGGTTCAATATTGAGTTGTCCCACCCTTTGCATCTTTAACCGCTTTAATTCTTCTGGGAAGGCTGTTCACAAGATATAGGAGTATGTCTATGGCAATGTTTGACCATTCTTCCAGAAGCGCATTTCTGAGCTCAGGCACTGATGTTGGATGAGAGGTTCTGGCTCACAATCTCTGCTCGAATTCATCACAAAGGTGTACTGTCGGGTTGAGGTCAAAACTCTGTGCAGGCCAGTCAAGTTCCTCCAACCCAAACTCACTCATCTATGTCTTTATAGACCTTGGTTTGTGCACTGGTTCATATCATTTTGTGGAGGGGGGATTATGGTGTGGGGTTGTTTTTCTGGGATTGGGCTTGGCCCCTTAGTTCCAGTGAAGTTTGTTAGTGAAGGGAACTCTTAAGGCGTCAGCATGCCAAAACATTTTGGAAATTTCATGCTCCATACTTGGTGGGAACAGTTTCGAGATGGCCCCATTCTGTTGAAACATGACTGTGCACCAGTGCACAAAGCAAGGTCCATAAAGACATGGATGGATGAGTGAGTTAGGGGTGCAGGAACTTGACTGGCCTGCACAGAGTCCTGTCCATCCAGTCCAAAAAGACTTACACAACCCTGTCATACAGAAAATCCAGGTGGATGACAATGCTTACAGTTAAAGCATACCTGTACTTTTGGGACATTAAGTAAACCCCAACTCCCCTAAATGAAGCCCATCTAGTAGAATACTTACCTTCCTCCACAAATCTTCACTGTACAGTCTTGACCAGTGCTGCAAGGAAAATTACTCTGCTGGGTCCCCATCCTACTGTGCACATGCATCACTGATCTGTTCATTCCCATGGCAGCCATTCAGCAAAATGCACCACAGACCCGTTCATTCCCATGGCAGCCTTCAACCATTCAGCGGATTATGGCTCATTCACATTAATAAATAGCACAATAGGAAGAGGACCCAGCCAGGGTACTTTCCTTGCAAAGGATGTGCAATGCTGGGCATACTCACACAGTGAAGATTGCTGGGACAAGAAGAGTATTGCTAGGCAAGATGCACTCAGGTGGGTTGGGGGGGGGCTTACTTAAAGCACAACTGTACCAAACATTTAGTTATCCTTTAAGGAATACATTGGTGTCCTCTCTCCATCCTCAGCCTGCTGACTGGACAGTGTAAGAGTAGCTGTTACAGTGGGGATCGAAAGTTTGGGCACCCCAGGTAAAAATTTGTATTAATGTGCATAAAGAAGCCAAGGAAAGATGGAAACATTTCCAGAAGGCATCAAATTACAGATTAGACATTCTTATAATATGTCAACAAAAGTTAGATTTTATTTCCATCATTGACACTTTCAAAATTACAGAAAACAAAAAAATGGCGTCTGCAAAAGTTTGGGCACCCTGCAGAATTTATAGCATGCACTGCCCCCTTTGCAAGGCTGAGACCTGCCAGTGTTCATGGATTGTTCTCAATCATCGTCTGGGAAGACCAGGTGATGTCAATCTCAAAGGTTTTAAATGCCCAGACTCATCTGACCTTGCCCCAACAATCAGCACCATGAGATCTTCTAAGCAGTTGTCTAGAAAGCTGAAAGTGAAAATAGTTGACGCTCACAAAGCTGGAGAAGGCTATAAGAAGATAGCAAAGCGTTTTCAGATGTCAATATCCTCTGTTCGGAATGTAATTAAGAAATGGCAGTCATCAGGAACAGTGGAAGTTAAAGCAAGATCTGGAAGATCAAGAAAAATATCAGACAGAACAGCTCGTAGGATTGTGAGAAAAACAATTCAAAACCCATGTTTGACTGCACGATCCCTCCAGAAAGATCTGGCAGACACTGAAGTTGTGGTACACTATTCCACTATAAAGAGATACTTGTACAAATATGGTCTTCATGGAAGAGTCATCAGAAGAAAACCTCTTCTACGTCCTCACCACAAAAATCAGCATTTGAACTTTGCAAATGAACATATAGTCAAGCCTGATTCATTTTGGAAACAAGTTCTGTGGACCGATGAGGTTAAAATTGAACTTTTTGGCATGAATGAGCAAAGGTACGTTTGGAGAAGAAGGGGCACAGAATTTAATGAAAAGAACCTCTGTCCAACTGTTAAGCATGGGGGTGGATCAATAATGCTTTGGGGTTGTATTGCAGCCAGTGGCACAGGGAGCATCTCATGAGTAGAAGGAAAAATGGATTCAATAAAATTTCAGCAAATTTTGGATGGTAACTCAATGCCATCTGTGAAAAAGCTGAAGTTAAAGAGAGGATGGCTTCTACAAATGGATAATGATCCTAAACACACCTCGAAATCCACGGGGGATTACATCAAGAGGCGTAAACTGAAGGTTTTGCCATGGCCTTCACAATCTCCTGACCTCAACATAATTGAAAATCTATGGATAGACCTTAAAAGAGCAGTGCGTGACAGACAGCCCAGAAATCTCAAAGAACTGGAAGACTTTTGTAAGGAAGAATGGGCAAAGATGCCTCAAACAAGAATTGAAAGACTCTTGGCTGGCTACAAAAAGTGTTTACAAGCTGTGGTACTTGCCAAAGGGGACAGTACAAGATATTAACTCTGTAGGGTGCCCAAACTTTTGCAGACACCATTTTTTTGTTTCCTGTTATTTTGAAAGTGTAAATGATGGAAATAAAATCTAACTTTTGTTGACATATTATAAGAATGTCTAATCTGTAATTTGATGCCTTTTGGAGATTTTTCCATTTTTCCTTGGCTTCTTTATGCACATTAATACAAATTTTTACCTGGGGTGCCCAAACTTTCGATCCCCACTGTAACTCTTGCCAGCATGTTCCTTGTCAACACATTTGACTGGGTTATGTTATATGGTCATTTCAGATACAATGCATAGAGAGCATTCATCTGTATGCCCTGTAACTTAAACTGCTGACAATCTGCTAAGATTTCTGGAAATTTGCAAACACCACATATACAAAAAAAAAAACCTAAACTACGAACAACCAGAGCAGCGTATCACTTTACCAAGCCCTGCACAACTTACATTGCAATACTCCTTGAATACTTACCACACACTGAAACCGTGTACCCTTCAATCACACAAAGGGGGTGGCCAAGGATGAAGTAACCGAAAATCTGGTTGATGACACTAATGGTGCTGGCAATGATAGTCTCCCCAAGATCAGCAATAGCCAAGTTCATCAAGATCCAGTTCAGAGGGTGTCGAAGCTTTTTAAACTTAAATGTAGCTACTAAGACAATCCCATTGGTAAAAACAGATGCTATAACTACAAATATCATCCAGAGTGTGGTGACATTGTAGGCCCATCTAGGTGCAATGTGATAATTTGGACCTTCAAATGGACCTGCAAATGATAAAGAAAAGAGTTACACTGGTTAGACATTACAACCGTAACTCCTGGTGTTTTATGATGTAATATAAGAAAAACTTTGTTTGCAATTTTTTAGATATATGTGTATATGTGAATCCAAATAGCCTCATCAATCAAGTTTCATATTCTAAAAAAAAAAAAAAAACTTGCTTCTCAAAATAGTTTGTACACACACACACTTTAAAATAATCACATTCTGTTACTTTGCAACCTGAAATGAAGACAGACACATTTTTGTTTTATCCAGCTGTATTTACTTAATTACCATCCACGTGAAAGATATAACACCAACATGTCAGAAAAAAAAAATAAAACAAATTCAAAAACAGAATCACTGAGTTGGAAAAAGAATCACTCCCCTTCTAAAAAATTACTTGTAAACTCAATGAGGTGTAACTAATCACCTTCTTTATGGCACACAAAGCCATCTGTCTAGCCAGAGAGGCTACCAAGAGGCCTTCAGCAACTCTGAAGCAGTTGCAGGAATGTATGGCAAAGAGTGATCATTGTGTGCATGTGACAACAATATCACAAATTCTCCACAAATGTGGCTTGTATGGGAGGGTTGCAAGAAAAAAGCCAGTCCTGAAAAAAGGCCACATGCAGTCATAATTAGGCTTTGCCAAAACACACCTCGAATATTGAGGACACATGGAAAAAGGGATTATTGTCAGATCAGTTTACCATCCAAATAACACCATTCCTACAGTAAAGTATGGAGGTGGTAATATCCTGCTATGCGGGTGTTTCTCTGCAGCGGGGACTGGAGCACTTGTCAGGATAGAAGGAAGAAAATGGATTGGGCAGAATAGTCAAATATTGAGTAAAATCTGCTCCCCTCTGCCAGAAAGTTGACAATGGGAAGAAGATTTACCTTCCAACATGACAATGACCTAAAGCACACAGCAAAAATGAGCACACAGTGGTTGAAGGAGAAAAAGGTCAATATCCTTGTATGGTTTAGTCAGAGCCCAGATTTAAACCCCATTGAAAATCTGTGGAATGACTTGAAGACTGCAGTCCACAAACAGTCACCATCAAATTAAACTGAACTTGAGCAGCTCTGCAAAGAAGAGTGGGCAAATATTGCAAAGTCTAGATGTGCAGAGACATATCCCTAGAGATGAAAGGCTGTAATTACAGCAAAAGGTGGTTCAACAAAATACTGACATAAGGGGGTGATCCTTTTTACAACTCAGTGATTCTGTTTTTTCTTTTATTTATTTCTGACATATACAAAACTGAATTCAAGTGAAGGATAGAACACCAACATGAGATATAATAGGCAAAAATCAGGATAGCAAGCAAGTAAAATGTGAAAGTCAAATTAAACATTGCTTTTAGACAAAAGCAGTGGCTTAGCACCTCTGCCTGGCAGAACTAAAGTTCTTAGTTTAAATACGACACTACCTACCTGAAGTTTGCACATTCCCCCTGTGCTTGCATGGGTTTCCTCCCACACACCAAAGACATGCTGGTAGGGTTATTGGTTCCTGACTAAATTGGTCCTAGTATGTGTATGTACGAATGTGAGTTAGGGACCTTAGTTGTAAGCTCCTTGAGGGCAGGGACTGATGTAAATGTACATATGTGTATATATGTAAAGCAATGTGTAAATAATAAATCCCATTCAATGATATACCACTGATCATCCCTGTACATATGCCATCACTATAGAGAAGCATGATGCCTTCAGTTAATATATATATATATATATATATATATATATATATATATATATATATATATATATACACAGCAACGGCATCTGTTTTCAAAACTTTTGTACAATTTATTACCTAAAGGGGAACTTGTGCTCCCGTTCAGACACTGACCAGTTCACCAGTTTGATCAGGCTGTTATAATGTAATCACAATCAGTCTGCTGCAAGCAGGAGGAAGCATTGCTTAAGTCTCTTCTCCTCTACGATCAGACTGCAAGATTGTGACTTTTTGGCAAGTCACAAGGTGGGAAGCTGCAGCGGGGGTTGATCTGTGTCAGAGATCATGATTAGAGGAAATACTGTGATCTCTGGGAGTGGTGATAAATTATTGCTAGTGATACACTAAAATATTATTTAGCACATACTGTATGTACCCAAAAGTAAAAAAATATATCCAATGCTAGGTCCACCCTATTGCAGTAACTCCATCAAATTGTAGCGCAGCCTGGGTCTATTGATTGGAGTTATGGTGCATTACTATTAAAAAATAGTTCCACCCAAAATGAATGCACTGGATGTTCAGGAGAAAAATAGGGAATTATGTGAACAGTATACGCTTTAGCTTTTCTCTGTGGATTTGCTGAAGTAAAAATGTCCCAAATTGTTTACTTTCTGGGTTTCTGAATTGCCTGCACTGGTTGCTGAGTGCCAAAAGATTTCCTGCTGAATGGGGATGAACACACAATGTGAAACAGATGGCAGCATTAGCATAAGCAGAAAGTGCAGGAGGTCATCAGCGGAGAGACAGATCGTGAAGAATTAGAGACTTATCTAATAAAGAAAAGTAAAATGCACTAGGTAACCAATCAGAATATAACTTCCCTTGGTCTAACTGCTCTACTGTGATGAAAAGTGACAAATGACTGGTGGATATGGGTAACTGCAGTGTGTGCATTATTATTTTTTTTATTTGTTTTGTAATGGGCTTAGTGTACACAAAACTGATATTTCTGTTTTTGCTGGATGTTGAACAGGTAAAACCAACTTGAATCTGAAGATTGAAGCGCCACACCAAAGTATTAAAGTACAAAATGTGGTTTGGTTTGGAAGAACTCGACAATGTTGCTGGTAGCTTAAGCCAGCTGCTGAATGTCACCAAGTTCTTCCAAAACTGAGTTTAAATTACAGATTTAGTCCATACTACCTGTTCTATATCTTTTTTTGGCCCTGACGAAGGTGTGTCCCTGAAATGCATTATTTTTTGCGCTTATTATATGCGCAAAATAAAACCCCATTTTGACTGCTAAAACTTTGCTGTGGCACTGTATTACTTTCACATTCCAAGGTTTCTTTGGCAGTTCCAGGGCTGACAGAAGCAGCCCACATACAACTTAGATGCCCTATTGGGATACCATCAGTACAGTTTTGATAAATTCACCAAAAGCACAAAAGAATTATCTACTGTTCTAGCATCAACCATCTACTACCATCTACCAACTATCTACTATTTCAAGTTAAAACCAACTGGCAGGCCTTTCATCTCTCTAGTACTCTTTTAGTGAGATCTTCTGTGCACTGAGTTCCTGGGTCTTTACTGTACATTTGCCCTGGCCATTAAAATGGGTCCCCACTTTATTTGAAGGATATTTATTTATTTTACAATATATAGAATGCAATAGGGGGAGCCAGAATTGACAAAGGTGAGCAGGGACACTGAAAGCTCCCTGGAGGACAGGATCAAATTCAGTAGAACTCATTGCTAGAGTATCCAATACATATAAGAAGCCAGGGGCTGACTCAGCCTACTAGATATCGCTTATAAATAAATATAATTTTTGGATGGACTGACCCATTACTTCATCCAGCTTTTATTAAATCTAGGAAATTATAATGCTGGTTGTGTATACAGTTTAGTTGTGTCATGGTGTCAATAGAAACCACTGATAATATTTTGCCTTGATCCAATACAAACCTAGCTGAAAGTGGTTGAAATGTCCTGTAAACTGCTATGCGTAGGCATAACTTTAGTTGAAGGTTAGTGGAATCTAAACTTTTCCAAAGTAGTTTGTTCTATCATAGTTTATATGCTGTTCAATGTAAGGGATGCTTATACAGTAAAATAAATTCTAATTTAGCGCACAGAATGTATTACACTAACACTATGGGGTTGATTTACTAAAACTGGAGAGTGCAAAATCTGGTGCAGCTCTGCATGGAAACTAGTCAGCTTCCAGGTTTTTTTGTCAAAGCTTAATTAAACAAGCTGTTAGAAGCGGATTAGCTACCATGCACAGCTGCACCAGATTTTGCACTTTCCATTTTTAGTAAATCAACCCCTAAATGTATTATACCTATAACAAAAATATTCTGCTCAACAGGATGTTAATGCTCATGTGATTGGAGAGAGAAAATATGAACACCATGCATATTGGAACATACCTGGCAATCAAACTGCAGGCTAGTGGTTCATCCAAACACTCAGTATTGCCCTCCAGAATGGCTGTCTAAACTTTCCCAAACAGACCCGTTTCTTAGAAAATATATGAGCTAACGTGAGCATCTGAGGGGTATTCAGCAAACCTTAACGTTCCCTAAGGATTCTAAACATTTAATACTTTTCCGATCCAGTTTGTAAATATGGAAAGGTGTGCTTTATACTTACAGAAAAGACTACTAAAATGGTGTCATCAGCCCTTGCTTCCCCAATGTGGAAGCAAAACACAAGGTCAATTGCTCTATAACAATAGTATGTAAGGTGTGCCAAAGTAGACTCTCAAGTCATGTGATATGGTTTGAGGGGCCACTTTTACTCACACCTTAAATGCTATCGCAGCTTAACAAATCAGAGCCTTCAAATTGATTAAAAAGTCTCTTTGATAGGTACATACAAGCAGGCACTTCTCCATTTTTACTCAAAAACATGCTTACTTTCCATATGAGTACTCATTTCTATATGTGAAATGTTCAAGGCTGTTTGCTTTTTTGAAGGTCTATGAATTCTGTTTATACATAATGAAGCACAGAACATGAGCGCTCTCCAAAATATATTGTAGCTTAGTAGAGTATGTCTAGCCTTAAGCCTAGTACACACGCAACGATTATCGGCCGACCGATCGTCCGTCTTTTGTCCAGAGTGGTGTTTTGTTGGTTGGAATGTGCCTAGACTGCACACGAATTTTCTCGCCCGACAAAATTCTACTTCAGAAGTGATGTCATGTGTTGGTTTGCTTTCTTTGTGTTCTTTCTTCTCTGAGCATGCCCAGTCTTGCTCATTAGATTTTTCCCTGTCGAAATCTGTACTGACTGCACGAAAATCAGCCGTGTTTTGACGGCAGACAAAAATTTTATAGCCTGCACACCAGATTTTTTTTTGGCCGAAAAGTCGGAAGCATCATACTAACAAGCCGAAAATCGGCAGATCGGACGTTGGACGAAAATTCCCTGCCGATTTTCGACGCGTGTGTACGAGGCTTTACTCTAGTGTTGTATGCAAAGAGCTCTTTTTTGTTCTCAGTCTGGTGATCTGCATTTTCTAATATCTAAACTGCACTGCTTTCTGTACTTCAGGGAGTATTTCTGTTTAAAGGCAACTCAACAGTTGTTTTACAAAGGAATAGCTTGTAGTTCTGTTCATACACTCATGTTATTCACTTAACCCCAATCACATTGCACAGTGACATTTAAGCCTAGTACACACGAAGAGATCATCGGACGAATTATCGTGTTTTTTATTTGCATGCTAGACTCCATATCGAAAATAAAGAGGTTACTAAAGTTACAAAAATTTTCATACAACAGATTAAAAATTCTAAGTGATGTATTGTATTTGTATTGCATTGTCGGACAGAAACTGTCCTGTTTAAATGAAAATCGTATAATCTGGTATCCTATGAGAAAAATGTGTCTGTTTGTCTCTTTGGATAATTTCAGACGAAAGCTGTGTACTAATGATCAGATTATTGTATGATCGATTCGAAAGCAGTATTTTTCATATGATTTTCTAATTGTGTGTACTACACTTTACTCCGAGTTAAGCTTTACAACTTCTTTGAAACACAGATACATGCCAATATAAAGGGTTATAGAAAATGATTTTACCCATGAAATGGGAACCTGAAAAAAGCAAACTATACATTAAGCTTTTATAAAGAGATACATAGCTCGGTGAAGCTGGGAAAAAATGCTCTAACCTCCCGTTTCCCAAGTCATTTTCTACACCTTTGGGATGGTCATATCTAGCCTAATTTACGTGGACAAGGAAAAGTTGAGTCCTCTAATAAAGAACCAGAAAAAAAGAACATGGGATATACAATGGTATCAATCAATATCTCAGAAAGAAGATTATAAATGAAGAGTTAATGAAAGATATAGAGGGTATTTACTTGCATTAATTTGGGTGCCTTACCACTTAAGTAAGCAGCACACTATCTGAGCAATATACAAATACCCATGTAGCCCTTTTTAAAGGGCACGGCAGCACTTGATGAAGAATAAAGGGCCCAGAGACCAGCTTGTTGGGTCCCTGATAGGGATGGCAGAGCAAGAATAGAATGTGTGGTCCTTCCTTCAATCTCTGTGTGCCAAAAAGTGGTCAGAATTTAACACAAAAGGTCTTTGCTTGTTATTAAAATTTAACTTTCTTAACCCATCCACAGTTTTTATCTTATTCAGGAGGTCCCCTGATCACAGCCACCCAGCTGCATTAAAAGTAGTTGCATTATGTGATTGTCTTTCAACTTTAGCAGTGACATTTGTAATATTCAGTTTATACTCCGTAAGTAATACTTCTGCACAATGAAAAACTGTAGTGGGTTTAAGGATGTAATACTAATAATTAAATGCTCTAAAGTAACCTAGTGACAATCAGTTTCATTGACACACATATAACATTTCCCATAGACATTAGAGAAAGTTGTATTAGATGTTATAAACAGATTGATATCTGCCCAACAGTCAATTGGTAAAGCTATTTTTATTGGATGTTCATCTTGGAGTGTTGCATGTTCATGTAAATGCTGGTCGATGACAAAAGATATTTTGTGTGACCTATGCATTGACAAACATTTTAGGAAGGAAATTTTAAAATAATGAAGCTTTGTTGGA
This sequence comes from Pelophylax lessonae, assembly GCF_965119305.1. Lineage (NCBI taxonomy): Eukaryota > Metazoa > Chordata > Amphibia > Anura > Ranidae > Pelophylax > Pelophylax lessonae. The sequence goes on from NC_138774.1 coordinate 234,416,024, forward strand.
CGTTACATAACTTCAGAAGTTTGTGCAAAGATGCATAGGCTGAAATTAATGGCAGATATTTTTTTCATTCAGGCATCAGCTACACAAATTGTTTTTTGAATGAATAGTTGTCCAGTAGACAACTTATCTTTCTCCAATGTCTTATGGCTACCTTTAGTTTTCTGCTGCCCCTGCACACCCATTACTCACCCCGCGTATTGTTGCTGTTTGTATATGTAAAAACGCTACTTCTTGTGGTTTCTTCCTCTTCATGTTTTCTTCGAGCGGCAAATACAGCTTCATTCCATGTTGCAGCCATAACCTGTATATCCCTTTGCCACCAGACTGACACCTCTGGTATGAAATACCCCTGATTCCTTCCCACCACCTCTCCCTTTCTCCCACACAATCTTTCTTTCTTGCTTTCTACTCCTGGCTGTCACTTGGATGGGTAATTTGTTGACCTCTCTCCAGTTATATACTGAGCTGAGATGGATTAGCCTAGACACCCACAGCCCAGCTCAAACCACCTTAAACTTTTTATCTCTTAATTGGAGCAGGAGTTTTAACTTCACCCCTCCTCTCCACAGTCAATCTTTCTTGCTGCTTGCTTTGGTTTTACGTCACTTGATCAGGTTAAGGTTGACTTTTCTGGACACTTTGGGTGACAGGATAAGAGCTTGCTTAAATGAAAGACAAAGGAGGAGGGGAAAGGCTTGGGCTTTCTTAGCCACCAAATCCAATCTCATCTTCTCCATGTCAGTCAATTTTCTAATACCCTTCACTTTGTGAAATTGGGGTCACTGTGTTAATTAGAGGAAGTGAAAATTGTGTATAAAATAAAGATCATCGTATTGTGAATTGATGCTGAGCATTACATTCTCATCTCTTTAGGCTATGTACCTTCTCCTCAGAACATGTGCACATTATTGTATATTTGGCCAATAAACAATCTGGACATCATCTCCATTCAGAGAAAGTTTGGGAGGTACTATTTTCTCTCCTACCATCTGTTACCGGGATCTCTCTTCTATCAGTTATATACCATACACTGTGATGGAGAACATCTAGACAGAGGATTATAATTTGATGTTTTGCTTAATAACTTGCAATGGTTGAAGTATTTACTGATCTTTCAGAAATGTTGTTAAAACTGAAAAAGATTTCCAGTAAGAGGAGGCTAGACTTGATTTATTCTGGTCAGTGAGGCTGGTTTGCTTGAGTTGGGATTATGGCTTTAGGATGAGCAGATATAATGTGTAGCCTAGTTGGGTGGCCTACATACACCAAAAATAGGCCTTCGTCTAAATCTCCGTATCTGTGTTGGATCAACTTGTTTTCTATGAAGACTGGAGGAAATCAGGGCATTGTACCTAATATTTATAGGACTGTTCTAACGAAACCTTGACCAATGAGACTTTTACAAGGTCAAACACTTACCCTATTATATTATATATGCTCATGCATTAGCTCCATCTAAATATATATTTTTTTTTAATCAGAAACCAAGTTTATTAAGAAAAACCAACAGTACAGAATACACACAATACACGTCATTCCCATTAGCAGGCATAGACACAAACTTCCAAAATGGCCATACACAGGAAAAAATAAGAAAATAAATCCCCCCCGTCAGGAACCGCTCCCAACGGGGAGGCAAACCAATCAGCATCGTAATCAGCAGCATAATCAATATTCAGCCCCCCCTCCCCCATACAGTCCAAATCCACAGTTATTGTAGAAGGCGGTCCATAACCAGGTCCTGGGGAGCCAGGCCAGGAACCACCAGCCAGCTTCCCCAGATTTTATCATATCTATGCGGTACCCCTCTGTGTTGGTAAATCAGGCGCTCACAGCGCAGAGTATTGCCCATGGCCTTGATCCACATCTCCACCGTAGGAGGGGACGGGGCAATCCAGTGCTGCAAAATAAGCTTTCTTGCCTGGAACAGAGATCTCGTAACTGCCCATCGAACACCAGCATCCTCTGTGAACTCCTCCACCATACCTAGCAGACATGGCTTTGGGTCCACAGGTACCGAAAGAACATATGCTGCATTGATGGTTCTCACCACCGCCGCCCAGTACCTGTGGAGTGACGTACAATGTGGCGTACGATGCACCCTGAGGAGCACGTAAAGCTGCGAGAGTCTTTGCGTCACATTCAGTGAACAGTGGCGCACCGTTTCCAGTGCCTCCTCCCATTGGTCGTCAGTAAGGTCGCCCACGTCAGCCTCCCACTGTACCCGAGCCTGGCACGGGAATTTTTCCAAGTAATAGCCCAACAACAGTGCATAACATTCAGAGATAAAGCCTTTGGTGGAGGCACAGCGTTTCATCATGTAAAATACCGGCATTGGAGACAACTCCGGAGAATGTAAGGATGGCTGGGCACCTATGGCATGCTGTAGCTGGAGATAGGAGAACTGCATGGTTCGGGGCAAGGCAAACCTGGCCTGCAGCTGCTCAAACGATAGCAGCCCACCACGCTCGAACATCTGGCGCAGGTGGGTAACCCCTCTCCTGCGCCACAGAGCCTCGCAGGGCAGGTCCGCCAGCTCCGGATACGCCAGATTCCGCCATATCGGACTGAACTCAGTGAAGCCAGTCACTCTCTGAAGCTGCTTCGCCTTTGCCCACACCTTTTGTATCAATCTATATGTGGGGAAGGCTTTGTTAGACTTTGCCAGGAGTTGCGACTCTAGAGCACCCGGAAGGTCCTCCGCACCCACCGCCCATAAGAGCACTGCAAGCGCAGAGTCCCCTCCACCACCATCACCCCCAGCCATGGCTCCCAGCAAGTGCTGCAGCTGGGCAGCCATATAATACAGCCATGGGTTAGGGAATGCCAACCCTCCCTGGTCCTTGGGGCATTGTAACTGTTCTAGCTTAACCCTGGCTGCACCCTGCTTCCATAACAGGGAGTGGAAGAGGGAGTTGACCAATCTAAAAATCTTAAGAGGGACAACCACCGGGGAATTATGCAGAAAATATAAGAGTTGGGGCATGAGAATCATCTTCACCAAATTGGCCCTCCCCGCTACCGAAAGCCAGAGTCTAGACCACACAGATATCCTATCCCGAAACCTTGTCAGGAGTGGGAAAATATTCAGTCTGCAATATGCTGTGATATCCGCTGAAATAACAACACCCAGGTACTTAAACTGTTCCACCACCGGGACGGGGCAAAAAGTGACCATCTGAGGATCCGGGCCCTGGTCCAAAGGCAGCAGGGCCAATTTAGTCCAATTAATTGTGAGGCCAGAGAACCCTCCAAATGACGTGATAATTTGCATCTCCCGTCGCAGGGATGGACCAGTGTCACCCAGCGTTAGCATCATATCATCAGCATAAAGTAGTATCTTTTCATGAATCGATCCATAGCGGAAACCCACCACAGAGTCGTCAGCCCTGATGTTGGCCGCCAGAGGCTCAATCGCCAAGGCGAACAGCAGGGGGGATAGTGGGCACCCCTGCCTAGTCCCTCTACCCAATCAGAACGGTAAGGATTGTCTGCCCCCTTCTCTAATAACCGCTCTCAGAGCACTGTAGAGGAGTCGCACCCAAGCAATAAACCTAGGGCCGGATCCAAATTTCTCCAAGACCGCCCACAGATAGCCCCATTCCACGCTGTCGAAGGCTTTGTTAGCATCCAGAGACAGAAGGGCACGAGAACCCATGTTGTCCGCTGTGGTCTGCATGTTAACAAACAACCGTCTGAGATTCACCGCCGTGGATTTATTGGGCATAAATCCTGCTTGATCACTATGCACTATAGTGGTCACCACCCGGTTGAGGTGCCTGGCAAGCACCTTAGCCAAAATCTTAATGTCAGACTGTAATAGGGATATCGGCCTATACGAGTTAGGGTCCAGAGGGGGTTTATCAGGTTTCAGCAGCAAAATAATACCAGCCCCCGACATGGAAGGGGGCAACTCCCCTCTGTGAAGAGCCTCATTCAAAACCTTAAGCAGCCTGGGCATGAGCGCCTCCGAGTAGGTCTGAAAGACCTCCATAGGCAGGCCGTCATCTCCTGGCGCCTTAAAAGTAGGAAAAGAGCTGGCCGCCTCCCAAAGCTCCTCCACCGTGATGGGAGCCTCCAATTGCGACCTATGCCGCCCAGATAAGGTGGGGAGGTCAATTTCCTGTAAATACGTTGCAAGGTCAGTATCTGAGTAGTGCACCCTTGAAGAGTACAACGTAGAGTAGAAGCGGGTCAGCTCCCCCAAGACCAGCTCAGGAGAGCTGAGGATACCGCCTGAGGGTCCACGGAGAGCCCCTATAATAATCGCCGCGGGGCGCACATTTACAATTGTCGCCAGAAGGCGGCCAGTCTGCTCCCCCTCTTCATAAAAGGTAACCTTAGAGAAAAAAACGTTTCTTTTCAGCTTTGGAGGAAATGAGGTTTGTTAAGGCATCCTGCGCAGAGAGCCACGCCGCCCTAGAGGCATCCGTGGGCTGCTCCACATAACACTCCTCCTTTTCCCGTACATGTCTAGTCAGAACCTCCTCCATCTCCCTCGAGGAGGACTTAACCCTGTTTACAGTGTCAATAAACACCCCCCTCAACACCGCCAGCGAAAAGGGAGGGGGCACGTACACCACAGCAAACGCATACGCTCTAGAATACATTACACAGTGCAAAAATACAAATCTACCCTCCGGGTCACACAGGGCAGACAGCTCATGGTAGTCCAGGGACTTGTGTATCAGGACACACAACCCCCTGGAGTGCGAGGTATGCGTAGAATGATAAATGCGCTGAGCCCAAGCATATTTCACACAGCAATCCGTGTCAGGCGTGAGATGAGTCTCCTGCAGTCCTACGATAGCTGGAAAGTATTTACGTAATATGGTGGACACCATGGCTCTCTTCAGGGGATCACCAAGCCCCCTGACATTCCACGACACCATAGGGACACTAGCCATCAGGCAATGAGTTTGTCATCAGTAAAGGGGTAGAGGCACATTCTCAAGGCAGCAAGGGACCTGTGGGCCAAAGTAGTTCATGCAGGACATGGGAAATCCGTGTATTCCGTAACAAACGATGTATCCACAAAAAAAAAAGAAGGAGAGGGTAAGCTCGCCAACGGGGCAAGGTAACAGTCCACAGTTCCAAAAATAGACATGGGGATAGCTTAAACCAGCACCGGAGGTGCCTCCATACGTCAAGAGAAAAAAGCATGAATAGGTAAGCGGAGCTCACCAGGCACTGTTTAGGTCCTTATGGACAGTTCCGGAAAAGAACAAGGCACTGGATGGCCAGCAGCCAGCCGGCCAAGGCAAACAGATGGGAGAGAGAAAAGCAAGGCAGCCCGGGCACATAGGGCATCAAGGATCCAGTTCCTCACGGTGCCTGGCACGCAGAGAGGGCTCATTGACATCCAGCCACTTCACCGCTTCTCTCGCCATGTTAAAGAAGTGGGTCTGGCCCCTAGCAGTAACTCTCAGGCGTGCAGGGTACAGCATAGCATAGGGCAATTGTAACTTTTGCAGGCGCTGCTTCACTTCATGAAATTTGGCCCTCTTCTTTTGGACCTCGGCGGAGAAGTCCAGGTATATGGATACACGCACTCCATTAAAACTTATGCACGACCTTCTCCCTAGCCAGCCGCAGCACCTTCTCCCGGTCCCGGTAGTGCCACAGGCGGGCAAGGACCGGCCGGGGAGCGTTACCCGGGACAGCCCGCGTGGGAGTGCAGTGGGCCCTCTCTACAGCAAACATCTGGGAGAACGCATTCCTCCCAAACATATCGATCAGCCACTGCTCCACAAAGTCCGTGGGGTCCCTACCCTCCACCTTCTCAGGGAGGCCCACTATGCGAATGTTATTCCGCCGAAGGCGGTTTTCAATGTCATCAGCCTTGTCCTGCAGCGCCCGCGTCAGGGCCGTGTTAGCCTGGGTATCTCCTATAATCGCTGGCAGCCTGTCCTCCACCTCACTAATGCGCCCCTCCACCGCAGTGGTGCGCTCCCTCATCTTCTGTAGGTCATGGCGGAGCAGGGAGACCTCCTCAGTGAGACTCCCAAGCCTCTCCTGGACGTTGTTCACAGAGGCCGTGCAATGTTGGACTGCTACGAGGATCTGCCTCAAGGTGGGCTGGGGGTCCCCCTCCAGCGCATCCCCCAGGGGCACAGGGGGAACCTCCGACGTGGAGGCGGAAGGTGCAGGCTCTGGTGCGCGGTCAGTGTCCATGGGGGACAGAGAATCAGCCCCAGCGTGCGGGCCAGCCTGTGCAGAAGTGGCCTGAGCGTAAGTCAGCTTATGGGCATAGTAGAGCATATCTTTAGGGGCATCTTTGCGGTTGGACTTGCCTGCCTTGCTGCTCTGGTCCTTGGGCTTATCAGCCCCACGCTGTGTTCCCCTCGGCCGTGGCGCCATCTTGGATTTCGGAGGCCGCACCATCCTCTCGACCTTTCCAGGTCAGCATGGCCGTCAGACAGGACTGAAACGTATCGTCCGACTCCCAGGAGCGCGGTGAAGCGATCGGTGCCAGGGATGAGCAGATCGGTGTCCGGAGTAAGGATCGGTGAAAGGGTTACAAGCGGGAGCTCCGTGCAGCGCGTCCTCTCACATGCCTTGCGTGGCCACGCCCCTCCATCTAAATATTTAACTCTACTGTTTTTGCCAATTACCAGTAGATACATGTGCAGAAACCTTATGTATGTAAAAGAAAAAAAAAAGGTCAAAGCTTGTCCCAGCAGGTCATATCTGATATTTGGGACACTCACATACTGGAGTGCAATGGTATGCAAACAGTGTCTCATTATTGCTTGGTGAGGCATCAAAGTGATGGTCCAATTGTAGCACCCTGGAGGAGACACTGAGTTGAGAAACTGGCCAGTTTTTGCATATAAATGCACCCTCGTTTTTAGGACTCTATGGGTGCACGATGGGGAATCAAGAATTATCTGCAATTATATGTAAGTGACTGCTGCATAAAATAATTGCCTCATTCTGCCCACAAACACTGCAAACAAATGTTTTCACAATAACTAGGGTAACATTTTTTTTTTATAAGTAAGATAACATTTTACCATTAACACATTTTAATAAACAGTCAAGGATTTCTGACATTTGACACATGCCCTTAAATTTAACTGAACTACACAGGGCAAACAATGTGTCCTCCTTCCCCAGCTACTGCTACCTTCACTGTTTTAGCTGGTAAATCTTGGCTGTCAAAATTACAGCCTTGACTTCAGCTACAGAACACTGTTCAGAAGCTAATATGAAAAATACAATGTAACAGCTGAGTGTTGTTGAATGCATTGATGTCAAGCAACTTTACAAGTAAAAATCCCCAAACATTTAAAGCTGAACTCTAGATATGATTTTTATTGCATAGTTACATTGGTCCAGCTTGGACCAATGTAGGTACTGTGATATTGTTCAGACTAGCCAGGTAAGTATGTTTTCAGGGCTCTTGGTCCACTTCTGTTTAAAAGAAAAGCTTAAAATAACTCATAGGGTTACCCTTGCAAAAGTTTTCAGCATCCTGGCAATACAGACTTGCCTAAAGACATACCATCTCCAAATGCCTCTCAAGTGACTACCTAGTCAGATCTGGCCACCTGTCCTAGCGTCTTTCACACACAAACGCTTCTCCTGCAGCATCTTGTCTCACGGGGAAAGGAGCCCTGAATCACGGCCAGCCATTTAAAAAGGCTGTGCATACCTGGGCCATAAGGCTGCTGAACTCTGGCAAAATGTGAGCACAGGGTTAGAAGCTTCATCCCCCCAAGACTCTTTAAAGTCTCTGGACTCTAGAACCCCTCAGCCTGCATCAGTGGGAACTCTGTGTGAAATACTAATTTTTCTACTGTGGAAAGGCACAGCACAGTATGCATATCTTAAACCTGAGCAATAACTGTGGAAGTTGAAAATCAATGTAGTAGTCAATGCTACTACAGTGGTAGCTGCAATCTTATGAGTCCTGTGCCAAGCAGTTTCCCTTCTGCATAGTAACTACATGGGGCTGCTCGCTTGGCACTGCCACCATTTACAGGACACCTTGAAGTTTTTCTAACTAATACAGGGCATTCTCTGATTGGTCAAGATGGAGGGTAAATAGCATCTTGATCTCCACCTCGTCCATTTAGAAAATGCCTTGTACTCGTTGAAAAACATACAAGGAGTTCTATGGATGGCAGCGACCCCTGTGGAAGTTTGCTGCTATCACTGTAGTGATTTGCAGATTCCACAGGTATAGCTCAAGTATGAGATAAGCAAAATTACATGGTGCCAAGTTGGACCAATGTAAAGCCAGCCATATATGGATCGGCAGAGAGAGGCTGAGATTCGAAACATGTATTGGCAGACTGATTGTTCCCAAGTCGATCCATTGATCAATTTGTTTACAACCAGCCTTTCAGATTTTAATATACAATTACTGTCAGTGACTAAAGCTGCTAGCAGTAATCATGGTGTTCTGCTCCCCGTCTTTCTCCGCTGGCAGAACGCAATAGCCATGTGGGAGGCATTCCCTCATCAACGCTGACTGTGTTGATGGTGGAATCGATCGATTTTTCTTTCCTTTCACCGATGGTGGAAGGATAGAAAATCAAATCACATATGGGCTGCCCAACTATACAATTCAAATCATACCTGAAGTTCAGCATTAAAAAATTAAAATATGATTCTATTTAAGCCCTTATTACCTCTTACCCCTAACCAGTCCTACTCAACTCCTCCATCCTCCAAATTTAGCTGTAATTTTATTGCCATTTTTGTAATCATTATTTTTTTACTTTTTTTTTTTCGAAAAATTATTAATTTTTTTATAAAGTTTTTTGTGTTGAATTGAAAAACAAAAATGTGCAAAATGTACAAAACTGAGAAAAAAAGGTCTTAATCTCCTTTTTAAAAAGCTTTGGAATGCTTTTGCACCAGAATAGCAACGTTAGTGTCATTATAAAGAAGACTTATAAAATACATTTTTTTTTATAGAATTCATGTTTTCTTAATATACACAAGCACTATTTTTAAATTAATACTGATCAAAGTAGTATGTTTTAGTTTTAATCTACAAAAGCTGTTTTTTTTAAATCTACAGAAGCACTGTTTTTTTTTTAACACTGATCAAAGTACTAGTGTTTTAATTAATATTAATATATATATATATATATATATATATATATATATATATAAAATTTAATTTCCTTATGTCATTTTGTCTATAGATTGTAGTGAACAAAAACATAATATCAACAAAAGAAAGCTTAGTTTGTCCTGGAAAAGATTGTGTTCCACTTTGTTATCTTAAGTAATGGCAAAGATATTGCCAAATAAATTGCCTAAACAGGGTAATCACATCCAGGGCTGATGGCTGCTCTTCATTCCTCCACACTTCTATCCATCTTAATTATCGAAAATACCAGATGGCTCTAGTGCAAGCTACAGTGCTTTTGCTTGACACAAGACGTAGAAGCTTCACATGGTGCAACCTACGTAATTTAGAGTGATAATGTGTCAGTGATACATCCAACAGAGCTCTTTCACTCTATTTACCTTACATCCCAAGTCCCACTGCCTCTTGTTCCAACTTCCTCCTTTGGTTTTGCTTAGACATATGGATCGATGTGTAGATCATGTATTTAAAGCTAGTCCATGGCTTTCACAGCTTGTTAAGTGAGCAGCAATTTTAGTTTGTTTAGATACTCTTGTATATGACTGAGCCCACCTGCACTAAAGCCCTGTAGCATCCAAGCAGGCTTTTCTGGTGATTGTTACACCTTTGCATTAGACAAATCAAATATTTTCCCAGCTGACCAAGTAATGAATTCCACTTTGCCAAATCACTTGCAGAGCAGATTTTCCATTACTTGATTACCTCACAGCCATTCATAAGATGAGGACAGAAGCAACTAAACCTAGTTACCTAACGCAACAGCCAGGTGTCCAAGATGAATAGAAGTCTACAAATCAGAGGCACTCAACTAGTTTGTTGTGTCCTACTTAGCTAAAATTTGATTCAGGAAAGTGTAAGCAGACTGTTGTCACCTGTGAAGGACATATGAATGACAGCTACAGGGCACAGCAATGACAATTATGTCTAGAATCTAGTGTCTATCTGTAACATAATGTTGGGAAGACTATTTTCCTATTATTAGAAGTATATATGGTAAATATAGAACATGAGCCTGTGTGAAGCATTCACCTTGACTTAGAACTCTCAATTTATGTACTAATTTATTTCTGAGTCTTAGCAGATGCCTTTTGACAGATGCACCTGAGATTATCTCTGCTTTCTGCTCTACTAGGAACTAGTTAGTGCAAAGAACCCCAAATCTTATAAACGTGTCACACTTCCTGGGAGAGACTGATGGAAACTGACATCAAATGTCCATGAGTGTCACTAATCCTCCCAGGGATTCTTGGTTCAGTCCAGGGAAGGCAGATTAAGAAAATGTTTAATCTGTCTATGCAGGGCAGACGTAAATTACGAAATTTAGGCTACGTGATGGGAGGAAAGAGGAAATACATACTAGGAAAGTGAATAGGGAGAGCGAAGGAATGAATAACTGGGACACTGGCCATTACATCTCAGATGTCTGCTTGTCTTTGAAGAAGACTGGTCCTATAGCTGATAAGACCACAAGGGAAATCAAATCACAGAGCTGAAATCATTGCATAAGGTTTTGTGCTCATCTTCAGACCTCATGGGTAAGTTACAATTAATGCAAGTATAGCTTTAATGGAAACATTTTTGAGCTTCATCTAAAGCAATTTAGCTGATAAGATATATGTAACTATCTATTAAATAGCATTGATAGTTATTGAGTTATTGATATGACTTTAGCTATGTTCTATTCAATGAAATGTAATATTTATTATGATTATTTAAAACAAAAAAATGACTACTTAGTAAAAGAAGAACTACCCTCTTAAATAAGTTTTCACTTAGAAAAAATCTTAAAATATAAAAAACTTACAGAATACATACTGGAAATTATGAAATTTGTTAACACATGCAGCTCCTATATGAAAGAATTTGCTATTTAAATTATTGACCAATTTACATATATATAGGAGACTATTTTTTTAATTTTTGTTTGATTTTGCTCACAGATACCTAGAATTAATTTTTATATTTCTATCTCAAAGTCAAATAAACCGATATACTGTAAAGTTGGATATCTGATTTTGTATATTTAGATGCATCTGTGATATACACTAGCAGCTCTGCTTGTACATTAGTCACAAGGTCATAAAATAATGATTTGGATATCTTTATCCAAAGGTGAAGTATATATCTTAAATGTATATTTGGATTTCCACAAAAAAAAAAAAAGTGAACTTTTTATTACCATTTTTAAGAAGGCAACTGCTGAAATTCTACATATACCTTAGCATTTGTTCTATAAATGTTTCAGATACTTGCATGCATTGGATATGTAAAGGAATTGCTCATACAAGCAAAATGTACATTTATTTTAACTCTAGTGACAGTGGTATAGTGCTTTTCACCAGAATATTACATCACTCCCACTGTAAACTTTTCACTGTTGCAAGGCAGTTCCTATCTGCTGTCTACATGAGTTGATAAGGTCACCTTGCATGTGTATGTTTCCTTACACTGCCCAAAACTTTCCACCTTTGCAGTCAAATCTGAAAAACTTAAAGTATATTTTTTTTGTTTTTTTGTGCTCCCTTTCCCACATTATACTTGAAAAAATATGTTGTAATAAATATTTCTTACCTTTCTGGTTGTTTCTGTGGATCAGATTTATATATTAGGCTCTATAGGCAACTTTTATTGTTCGGAATAGCTTGCAATGTACAATTAGGCAACAGACTGAGGGACCATTTTTTCTAAGTGCAATGTACCACCCAAGCCTTTAGAGCGTTACCCTGTATTAGGACAGATAGTGTGCACATCTAATTTACAACTGATAATAAAGATCTGGCAGCACAGAACAGACAGTGTATTATAGCAAACATAATTCCCCAGTCCCCTTCTTAACACTACGTAGAAGGCCAAAGCTATGTAAGATAATGTAAAAAAAAACAAGTCAATAGGGAAGCAGACATTTTTAAATATTTTTTCTGTGATGTGAATAAGGACATGTAACACATATAAAATAGGTGTTATCCTAATTTTGCTGCAAAAGTGGAAGTACAATTTAAACTGATTTTAGCATGTCCATGGTACAGGTGGTAGACCTCAGGCTCCACAGAAACAGAAATTATTATAGGTTCCATGTCTTGGGCCCACTCCTACATTTCCAAATGCAGGAGGCACCACAAACATTGATTGGCTTATTTGCCTTGTCTTCTGCTTTTGAAAAAGTGAATGGATACTGGTGCATTCCTTTATTAGAACGTGATGATTCTGTATATTGCATCTCATCCATTATGCCATAAATGTTCTCCATCCACCATGTTATAACTGTATGGTAAATGGGGATAAAAATGACCAAATCTAAAAATCCAAAATGTATGGGTCTATGTCCCAAGACATGTCACCTTTTTCCCTTGTCCTATTTTGTGTGACATCATTGAATGTAGAAGAGTAGAGGTCTAGCAAGATAAAATGCTCCCTTTCCCCCAAACCAGAGATCTATAATAAATTAGAATAGAATATTAAAATAGAAAAACAATAGCCTGGTAATAAAATGAGTAAAGATGTGGCAAATTTAGAATATAATTGTTCACTTCTTTACTAAACTTAACTTCACTCCTTCAATATAGCTAAACTCTAGGCATATATTAAAGATGCACATTAAAACCGCTTTCAATTTATTATTACCTCAATCAATATATTTTCAAATGCAAACTGTGTAAGTACCCAAGTTTACTTTGGTTTCAGCCTCTTTGTAGATTCTGTACAGCAAAGTAAGCAATGTACCTGAAAACATGTGCGCCTGCAGAACTTTTTTAAGGGGGGGCATCATTTTAAGGTCACCCATGCTCCGCCCCTTTTCGCCCCCATAGATCCCCCTTTAGAGCAGGCCAGGCCAGGGTCCCCCATAGATCCCCTTTAGAGCAGGGTCCCCATAGATCCCCATTTAGAGCAGGACAGGGTCCCCATAGATCCCTCTTTAGTCTTACCTTTTCACCAATATTCCCTGTGCCACCAGGTTCTCCAGGCACTCCCTGCAAAGAATATATATATATAGACAACATGACCCCCTTTAGAGCAGGCCAGGATCCCCATAGATCCCCATTAGGGCAGGCCAGGGTCCCCATAGATCCCCTTTAGAGCAGGCCAAGCCAAGGTCCCCCATACCCCTTTAGAGCAGGGTCCCCATAGATCCCCCTTTAGAGCAGGGTCACCATAGATTCCCCTCTTAGAGCCGGCCAGGAAATTTCCAGAGGGGGGGGGGGGGCTTGCAAACACCCAGGCCTGAAAAAGTTAGATTTATACTTATTCTACCCCCGTATTTTGTCTGTGGTGCCTAGGCTGGGATGATGTCACACTCGTTCAGGATACATTTTTGGCAATGCAGAGCATTGGACTGGAGGATCTTCTCGTGAAATTTATCCTGCTCTGCATTCTGCAGGAATCCTCCTAGAAGGATAATGACATCACACCAAACATTTCAGTATACAAGGGTATAATAGGTATAAATCTAACTTTTATTTTTTTACAATTACATTTTACACCTTTTAACCATAGGTGAATAAAAATAAGAGAGAGGCCTGGTCAATTTGAGGCCTCTGGCACAACACCTTTTGTTTGCAGGTTTGCTGTACACTGAAATGAGTATGAGCTATAACCACATTGGAATCTTTTAAATCCTTCTTAACTCCAGATCGTTTACTTTCAAATCTCTTTATAGGTACTGTTTATTCTAAAAAAAAAAATGATACCTTTATCAGAGGAGCCTAAATGAATACAAATGTAAAATTATCTGTGTTTCTAGTTATAACACTTTAAGGTGATTCCATCCCTCTCTTTTTCCACAAAATAAATAATCGAGAATATGTGAAGCGCAACACTCTCTTGTGATAAATTAATAAAAATTACATCAAACTCAAATATATATACATAAAAAAAAATTGCTATTTTTTCTATACGCAATTATTTAATTCTCAATCCATGCAAAAGTGTTCAACTGACAAGAAAACGAAAATAAATAAAATTAAAAATCAAATCAGTCCTGCACCTAAAAAGTGCTATAAAAGTGACCAGCCATCTCCACTTCTTCACATGACTTTTGCACATCAAACACCAGGTAAAACCTGCTCACCTCCAGCAAGTTAATACCAAGCTCATCTGTGTCCTCCAACTGGTAATTGTCTCAAATTCGGCAGACCTTCCACAATTCCTCTCTGACTCTGGATGGAAGCACCCTCCGATTCCAAGTTTACCTTTATGTCATCCAACATATATTATATGGAACAGAAAGGCAACAAAATAGTACTCTCCATTTCTGTCAAGGTGTTAACTTGCCTTCCTGTTGGCAGCCATCTTGAACATGTGCAGGCTGCTGTCACTTATAAACTCTGTTTGCATCATCACTTGCCTGCTGCCTGGGCGTCGCTCAGTGATTATGTTGCACACCTGACTATTTATATCACCTGATGACTTGCAGTCCTTGCCCTTGTGTTTGTGCTCCAAGATGCATCACTGCTAGCAGTCTTCTGTTCTCCATGTTCCTCCATGCATGACCTGGCTTGGCTGACGACTTTCCTGGCTCTCGATCCCACATTAGCTTAGGTCCCTGCATTTGTAAACGACCTGGCATCGGCTGACTACCTCGGTCTGGACTCGACCCCGGCTTGGATGACTACCCACTTCTAGACTCAATCCTGGCTTGGATGACTACCCGCTTCTGGACTTGACTGTTTCTAAGTTCGCTCCTCTCTCTTGCTGTGCTTTAATGTTGTTGCTATAATTGACTGCTTTATTTTACTTGCATCTTCCTGTTGTCTGGTTTCCTGGCACCCTGACAATTTTAAAAAGCTTTATTAAACCCTGCTGATAAAAAAAAAAACAGACAGGAAAGAAATGTACCAATCAGCCTGCTCACCACTCCCCACTCATAGAGCAGCGGCAGTGACGTGACATCACAGGCTTGACTCCTCCCTCCTAGATGCGTTGCACCCTCCAATTGGGCTTCCTCAGTAGGCAGCAAGCCAACTCACCCAAGCCCTTTCCATAGTTTATTTCCATAGTTACACCATACACACTTCATCCCACGGGAACCGGAAGTAATGTATTCATTAGGATTGCCTCCACAATACACCGGAAGAAATTAAATATCCCAATCTAAATACTGGGGACACTGACTAAACAATACCACTATAAATATTACTATAAATTTTGATTACACTCCCCTTATTACTGTGGATCCTATATACGGAACACTTCTGGGTGGTGTATGCATTATCAATTATCAACAATAAAAAAATCACACCTTTATTAATAAGTCATTATTATTTAAAATAATGTATAAAAGAAATGTAAAATATGGAAGACATCAATAATACTTATTTAAACAAACCTAACTATTACTTATAAAGTAATTGAGATCAAAGTCAACATTTAAGCCTTGCAGTGTTATTGCTTGGTCTCATGGATCCAATACGATTCCCTCTGACTTAAATACCTCACAAAATTCCCTCCCCTTCAGTGGTTTTTAACCTGTGGGGACTTGAGCCAACTGGAGGGGAGGGAATTTCGTGAGGTATTTAAGTCAGCAGGAATCATATTGGAGCCGCCAGTGTATGAGTGAAGTGGTGAGCAGGCTGATGTTTGTATTTCAAAAGCGTATTGTACATTTCTTTCCTGTAAGTGTTTTACATCAGCGAGGATTAATAAACCTTTTTAGAAATGGAGAGCACTATGTTGCCTTTCTGTTTCATATAATATATATGTTGGATGTCATACGAGTAAACTTGGAATCGGAAGGTGCTTCCATCCAGAGTTGGAAGGGAGTTGTGGAAGGTCTGCTGAGTTTGAGACAATTACCAGTTGGAGGACACAGATCAGCTTGATTTTACCTTGCTGGAGGTGAGCAGGTTTTTCACCTAGTGGTAAATGTGCACAAGTCACATGAAGAAGTGGTGATAGCTGGTCACTTTTAGAGCACTTTTTGGGTGCAGAAGTCTTTTGATTTTTAATTTTATTTATTTTCATTTCCTTGTCAGTTTGGACACTTTTTCATTATTGAGTATCAAAAAATTGCATATGGACTAAATATCAAATATTGTTTTTTATGTATATATATTGAGTTTGATATAATTTTTATTAATTTATCACAATAGAGTGTTGCATTTCACTTATTCTCGATTATTTATTTTGCACTGTTAAATCTGCCCCCTTTACCCTATTATTTACCTGAATCTACATGTGCCTACAGGGATTGTGCTTTTGTAATAATGATTGTGAATGGATTTGCTACAATAACTTAACTTACTTACACTATTCCTATCCAGAGTAGACAGAATGATGAACATAGTGCCCACCTGCCCTCTTTCTGTGAATGCTTGGCAGGAATTCCGCTAGTTCTGAACTATTCCCAATTGCTAAACAAAAGTTCACTACTAGCAGAACTCGGTCATGTACCACACTAGCAACCGGGGCAGTGTTGGGTAAAAGAACTATTACAGGAACCCTGGACATCTGTTGTGGATTGAGCAGGAGGTCTGGGTACCAGATCCTTGTATAACAAAGTCAAGGCTCTGGCTGGACTGGCTGCTGCTATGAAACGTCTGCATCATCGCTCCTTATTAAACTATAATTTTACTTTTTGACTGTGTATTTTGTGATATAGACTGTAAAATAATGTAATGACACAATAGGGGATAATGAAGCCTAACCTCAAACCTGCTGCTTGCTGTGCTGAGCCTTACATATGAAAGTATCTCACAGAACTGTCTGTGCGGACTAAAGCAATGAATCACATTCTCCTTTTCATGTTTTTTTAGTACAGGCTTGACAATGAAAAGAAGAAAATGATTGTTATGATAAACTCAGACAACTCTGATTTAAGACACTTTCATAGATGAGGCCCAGAGTTCTATTTTGGACCTACATGTAGTAGGCCTTGTAAGACTTTGTCAAGCCGCACAGCCATGCCATCACTAGGGCTGTTAACATGATGCTACAAGGCCATAATGTTGAGAATGTGTTCACCAGTATGCTCTACTATGTCATGAGATACGAACATCAATTGACAAAAGCAAAATGCACACAATATTTTGATTACTATGTGTTTATTTGAGAGAAATCTGCTGAATTTGTCATCTATCCAAAGAGCCATTCCATGTGGTTATAAAAAAAAGCAGGGCCTACGGTAGTTAAATGGTCAGCTCTGGTGGAAAAATTATATTTCAACAAAAAATGTGACATTATTTTTGTGAATTTAACATTTTGGTTCAATAACTATCATTATTAACCAAGAATCAGACTCTACCTTAGAGCTTTTCCTAGGCCTTTCTACAATCTAGGCCCATTTACAGGACAGTTGCTGGCTTTTAAAGGCAATATGCTGATTAGAGAAAGAAAATATATTGATTTGATATTAGTAGCGATATTAGTTGCAATAAACTCTGTAGCAGAAGAGATCTGAAGAAAGGCAAATATGCAGACACATGTCTTTATGTTAAAGTAACGCGTAGGATTTAAATATAGTTTTCTATTGATTTTTTTTAGGATTACATTTTTTATTAAATTCGTAAACTAAAAATGAAATGTTATAACGGTAAAAAAGTGCACTGGCTTAGCTTAACACTTCGGATAAACTTCAAATAAGTGGAGATCAGGGACAGCCTGTATCGTACTGTTATACCCCCTGGAATATCTGTTTCATACCCTAACCTAATGCTCTGGTGTACTGATGATGCCCATGCCTCACAGACCTCCACCTCACAACCTCTCACTCTCTCAATCATCATTGGTTTCTGGATTTCTAGGAGGATCTTCATTAATATTTGATATGAATATTTATATTTACCATGTTTAGCATCAGAAAAGGATTGGGATTTGGGGGCATAGAGGCCTTTTCCCCTGTGTCCAGTACTAAAAACATATATTGGGCTGGTGGCCCTCAGTGGCATCATTCAGACATCAATCAGGGCAGGTCACTCAGACAGTAACACATGGTGGGCATTATATGACTATCTGCTCCCCATTAGTAACTGTGCCTGGCAGAGGAACATATTTAAGCAGCCAACTTCCTTTGTAGTTCCAAGATGTCATGTGACTGAATAGCAAGAGTTGCATAGATGCTGGGAGAAGTGAAAAGATGTGTCATAATGAACCATGACTTTAAGGAACACCTGCATTTCACCATACCCACCAAGACTAGTACACGTTCTTTACAGGAATCTGGCTCTATCATAAAAGGGCTGGTTGTTTGGGGTTAACCCCCTGCCAAAGGTCCCCAGTCCTCCACTATACAGTAGGCAGTAGTAGGTGCATTTGGTTAATCTTCTAGCACCTCTGCCAGCGTACTTCTATGCTGTGAAGCCTGGAATTTGATCATCTACTATTCAAAAGACATCTAAATTAAAGAGACTATCTTTCCACTATCTCTGTTTCATACAGCTTCGTAAGGAACTTCAGTTAGAGAGAGACAGCACATTTGTGACAGCACTCATATTTATATTTCTAAGTGGCAACTCATTAGCTAACATTAAGTAATCCTCAAGTAAAAAAAAATAATAATAATGTATTGCAGCTTACCAGCCCTTAGATGTGGTGGATCCATTCATTTTTACTTTTCAGTGGAATTCCTGGGTAACAGAACTATGTTTAAAAATGTCCCCTTCCCCCTCCTGCTGCCTATGCTGACTAACCTATGTAAAAAAATGTGTATATTTACCTGCTGTCAGCCCATTCTGGTTTGTTCACATGATCTACTGTATCAGTGAGGGGCAGCTGCCTAGGGTGTGGGGGGTGGGGGAGAGAGGGTGGAAGGAGATCACTGGATAATTGCTGAGAAATCCTGGTGATGGGTGCTGGTGCTCCCTCCTCGCTTTGCAGATGACGACACTGATAGGGGAGCTGGATCATGTGACTGGACTGAAGTGGGCTAAAAATAGGTGTATATATATATATATATATATATATATATATATATATATATATTCACTTTTTTTACACAGGTAATCAGCATAGGTAGTAGGAGGAGGGAGAGGATATGTTAAAGACTAGTTAGTATTAGGCAAGAATTCTACTTTACAGCTGAATTCTAGAAATTCAGCAACTTTGCAAAAAGTGAAGCCAAACTATAAGTTAAGCCCAATTAGGTGCGTGTCACGTCCAGGACTTATTTATATTACTTATATGTGACAGGGTAATTGCACTTCTGAAGGATACACTGCAGCTGTGAGAGGAGAAATGCACACAGAGCAGCTATTTCTGCCCCTACCATGTGCTGCCCATTCACAGAAGCCTTTGCATTTTGTGAATAAGTTCACATAATACAAAGGCTTCTGTGAATAGGCAGAAGGAGAGGGGGGACTGGACATTGCAGTTCCAGTGACTCTGTTGGAGGAACTGAGACCACAGTGAGCAGCATCAGGAGCTCCAGAAGTTAGCTTGCTAGAGCACAATAACCCTGTTAATAATAGAGATAACTCTACAGGGTGGCAGGCACCTTGTAAGACCTAACTTATGGTATGCCTGCAGTTTTTACAAAGTAGCTGGATTCCTGGAAATAAGCTTTAAGTACATTTTCATTTACCTGTTGATCTTGCCAGAAATGCAGTGTCACTGTCAATTCCTGTGAGCTTAAAAAAAAACACACACACACAAAGAACTATTTTTATATCATTATTGTGTAAACTATTAGTCTCACCAATCCATTATGTAATTGAGATGAACATATGCAGACACGATTGAAGTCCAGCCTGTATGACAGCCATGGTTGACCTCATAGATAAAATGGAGAAATGAGTGTAGACATTAAGGAACGGGATGTGTTATTTGCAGGATAAGCAGGCGAGAAAAGGAAAAAAGAGAGAAAGGAAAGTTAATGCAGCTACCAGATCTAAGGACTGCTAAACTGAAATATTTAAACCACTATAGTTTTCCTTTAAGCAAAAGCTATTTTATCATGTACAGATTATTTATTGCCCACTTACCATGTGATGTTTAGTATATTACTTCACAGATGGTGAATTATATACATATGGAATTATAAAGGGACACAATCATTTGTACCTTCAGATCATTGTGATCTTTGTTATGCTACAATATGGTAAATGAAAAATAGAATGTAACATATGGCAGCTAATATCAGCTGCTAAATGATAATATGTCAATGGTTGGCTCTTTGCAGTATGCAATTGCAGTCATTTCTTTAATGTAATTATCCTGTACTGTTTTTACTAAGTTTTAAAGTGTATCTCCATCTGTCTTCATACATTTAACAAACACAAATTTATAACAACTCCATATTTTTAACCAAGCAAATTAATACTGAAAAGTAATAGCAAGATGATACATTTTAAGGGGTGCAATAAATGTTTTTTGGGTAATTTTATTTAAATTGATTTTAAATATAAAAGATGAATGCAGTATATGAAATTTAAATTAAATACAAAAACATTTTATCACGATTCTCATTATTCCTAAGTAGTCTTTATTTTAGAAATAAACATTTGATACTGGGGACTTCCAAAACCCTCAATGAGCATTGAGGGTTTTTTAATCGGATCACTCAGAACTAGTTAGTCACTTATAGACTATGGGCCTGATTCATAGTACGGCGAATTGGCGTTTCGGCGTGATTTTGCGAAGCGGCGATTATTTAAGTCTGAAATTGGCATTCAAAGAACGGCGGGCGGAAAATAGCGCCTAGTGTGAGATTCATTAAGATGCAATATGGTCAGAGCGCGACTTAAAACCACGCCAGCTAAAAGCTCGACTAAAGTTTAGCCAAATTTTCCCCTGTACCCCCAAAAATCCCAAATCACTGTGGAAGGTGTGGAAGTCAATTTGGAGATGACTTGCGTTTAAAAAATCTCAAAAACTGACTTAGAAAGAGAGATATCTGCGAAAGTGTGGAAAGGTTAAACAGCTCCTCCAGCCGCGAGCTGCGAACTCGCGAATGTGCGCATGCGCAACGTCAAATTGGCTCAAAAAATTTCGCCAGCGCGATTTTGGGTCAATTTTTTTTTGAATACCGCTTGCAAATCCGCTGTCTCGCCCATAGAAAATGGCAAAAACCGGCGGAATTGGAAAAACATGCACACTTCCAACAAGGGATCCTTTAGTAAACACCATCACATTCCATACACCTTTCCTGCTAACTCCGAAATCATAGCAGTCAAATCTACAGTGTTTATATAGAACCTCCACATTCTCTGAAAAAACCCACAAAATATTACATTGGGGAATTGGTCGTCAGATAGAAAAAAAATAGATGTAAAACATATTTCAAAGAAAGATTATTAGCATTTCACACATATCAAGGAAATGTCACAATTTTGACAATATTTTATGTGTTTCCAAAGAATGTTTTTAGAAATATATTGCAAATACTACCTTTTCTTCCATATGGGTATGGCCAAGTGTTACCATTTTACTACACATTTAACTGAAGGTATATATATATATATATCCCTTATACT
>NC_138774.1:234442533-234552533 GCF_965119305.1 Pelophylax lessonae
ACAGCTCCTCCTCCTCTGGGGGTATGATAAAGTTTATACGCATCTTCACCAAAAGCACAAGATGATGTGTCGTCTCCGGATGAGGCTGCAGCGGAGATTTCAGTTTCTGCCTGAGATAGTGGATCTGCAGCGGGCCTGGAGTGATGCCAAAAGGCGCTCACCCAGGCTCCTGCTAAAGGCTGTGGAGCAAATCTCCGGTAAGTAAAAATATACATTACATGTGACCAGATAGGTTACAATTTTTTGGGTAGGTGGACATGTGTTTAGCTATGCAACAACACTAATACCAACACCCCCCCCCCCCTCCCTCTCGCTCCTACCTTTCCTACCTCCATCAAGTGTCTCTTCACAACCTTTAATACTACTATGTACATTCGTATTTTTTATGTTTTTTTTTTTCTTCTGCTTCTAGCCAAAGCGGACGGACGGCACCCTCTTGTGCTTTTGGTGAAGAAGGGGAGGAGGAGGACGGCCACACTCCAATATGCAGTCAGAGGCAGCGAGCCATTTGAGCAGCTGAAAATTGTGGATCGTAAGTAGAAAATAAAAATGTTAGAAATTTCTAATCTCTAATCACATTTTACAGAGCCCCCTTTACATCGGAGTCTCCAGACTTACTACACTGTAAGAGGGAAGTGTGAAGACTCTGATATAAGGAGAGTTTGGGAACCATTATTTGAGGGGGGAAGCTGGGGACTCTGGTGTAAAAGGGAACTCTGTGTTCCCCAAAGCTCCCCCATACATCTGAGCTTACAGAGACCCTCTTACACTTCCCTTCCTCAGTCCACCACAGTCAAGGGCACAACAAGTCCCACTGCAGAAGGCTACCTGCTTGGACTTGTAATCCTCTCTGTAGGGGAATGAGGAAATACTGCCTGCTATGCTAAGACTTGTAGTGCCCTCTGTTAGGGACTAAGGATTCCTCAGTCCTCAACATTCTAGGGCACTATAAGTCTCAGCATAGTGGGCTGTCATACCTCAGTCCCTCACAGCTCGGGTCAAAAACAACACAGTTAAACATCTAAAGGACAACTCCAAACAAAACTACCAATAATGGACAGAGTCCATATGCTCTATAATGTCAAAGACCCGCTACCACTCACCTTCCACCTCTGGTGCTGTCATTGTGTAGGGCAAAGGGCTCCATCTACACCATGTTTGGCTTTCATGTCAGATAGGCAGGACTTGCTCAGCTCCACTCTCTTCCTTGGCAATTGACTCTGGCGTCATTGTGGATCTTTCCTCCTCTAGAAAACCCCCAGGGGCCCTCTCCTTGTCCCCCAGCCACCCAGGGCCTTCTTCTCCTCCTCCTCCACCAACCATTTTCAGACTCTTCCAACTTCCCTGGGGCTACTCAACCACTTTGCATAGTGGACACAACAAATCTATGACCAGCCTGCAAAATATCAAGTCTGGGCCTGGTTACCTGTATGTTCCGGGTCCAGGGCGGAGCTCTCCTCCCAGAGCAACAACTGATGATAGCAGAGTGAGTTGACCGGCCAGTCACTTCCTACTGGTGCAGGTACACACCTACCGATTCCTCCACATCTTAGGATAACATGATCAGACGGCCAATCCCCAGGCAGAGAAGGAGGAGTAAGTGTCAGCGGACAACAGACACCTGGCAGACGCAGTGAAGGGACTGCAGCACACTGCTGCAACTTTTTGATCCGAGGATTGAAAGCAATCTTTTACTTGGGAGATTTCCCTGACTGCGCCCTTCGAAATGTTGGTGCTCCGCCACTGGCCGCAAGGCCCCTGTAGGTGCGAGGCCTTAGGCGCCCGCTTAATTTGCATGGTGCCCTCCTGTTTTAAAACATGGTCAATGCATCTCATTGGTGTAAGTGCACTTCTATGTTCTGAATTGTAGGGGCATTGAGTATGGTGCTAGCATGATGAGAGGTTACTGCCTATTTGTGTCCATAAATAATATATAATGTTTTTCTTTTATTTTAGAAACCAGTGATCAGGATGTTGCGGCTCAGCCTTCTCAGGCCCCCTGTAAGTAATGTGGATGTGCTGGTGTGTTGTGTATTAGGTCGAACTTGGAGGAATGATTGTTTGTTTTGTTTTCTTTTGTGGTTGATGTAACTTCAGCAAGAGAGGAGCCTCAGGCAGGGCCGAGTCGCCTGGATCCGGGCCAGGAACAAACTGTTGGCCAAGAAGAGGCCAATTGGTCCGACTCGGATGAGGACCTGGGCTCTCCTCAAAGGGGAAGTAAGTATTCTACATGTGTTTGTGTGTTCAATGTGTCCTGGTAAATATAAGGGCTGTAATATATATATTTTGACATTGGGGTTTTGTAGCAGCTGACATTGAGGATGTTTGTTGTGGAGGACTGGGGAAGAGGGGCCACTGCTTACCCAGTCCACTGTAACTACTACCTTCAATGTTTCCAGACTACTTTCTGTGTGCCTTTATCAAATAGCTTTTGTTCAAGGATTGTATTTGTGTCTTTGTGTTTCTAGGAGATACAACGCCATCCCCCCATGAAGGGACACCATCCCCCCATGTAGGGTCTCCCCCATCCTCCCCCACTCCAGGCTCCCCTGAACTAGTCTGTAAGTACCTAAAATTAGATTCTCACATGAATTGTGTGTGCTAGGATGATGTGTATCTAGGATAATCTAAGTTGGAGTCAAAGCAAGTGTAGTTTTGCTATATGTGACAGGAAGGTTGGTCATGAAACACTCTTGCTTAACCTTCATGTTTGAAAGGTGGTTTTGGGGAGCTTTACAGGACATGTTATCTTTTGTAAGTTATCTCAAGCCACCCTATTCTAAATTGGTGTTAGTTTCTCTACATTGGAAATGGTGTGCTTTGTACTTGTAAATTTTTAGGGGACATTGTAATTTAATCATGTCCTGATTTAGTCAACACTGAAAATGTGTGTTTGTCAATCTTTCATAAATACTCTTCCTCGGTAATGTACCACATTCCAGTTCACAATTTGTGTTCTTTTTGTGCAGTTTCTCCAGAGCCAGCCACGCCATCCACTTCAGGGGCCCCAAAAAAACCTGATGATGGTAAGTTGTGTGCTTTTCCAGTAATGTGTCTACTTAGTAAGTGGAGAAATGCTAACTGTGTATGTCCCCGCTCAGGCTTCAAGTTGTTCTAAAGGCAGCGGGTTCTTTATGTGAATGCATTCTATGCATTAGTATTCCAAGTGATAGGTGTGCATATTCCCCCTAAGACTTACTGGGACCATTTTTTACGGTCCAAATTTTTGCACTAATACTTGTCTGGAACAGACTCCCCCTCCTCCTTAACTGAGGTGACAGCATGCCAATATTGCCTCCTGATGCTGTCACTCCTAATCATTGAGACCATTGGAAGGGAGGGGGGCAAGGCTGGCTCACAGCCTAGTGCCTGAACAGGCACAGGGTGCTTGGCTTCATCTCATGTGCCTCCATAGCAAGCTGCCTGCTGTGGGGTCAAACAACAGGAGGGAGGTGCCTAGAGGTGTGTACAGGGGCCATGTAAAAAGGAGGATTGTTATTTCTCTTGTCCCCAAAAACCTAGAGAGTGTAAGTCTAACCTGATTAGTTTTCCGCAGCCCTCCCAAAATGATATGTTTCCAACACTTAGAACAGGCAGGGCTGAGGCACCAAAAACATCAGAAAAACACAATCAGCACAAAAGCAGGGAGTACGTATCCTTAACGCTACAAGCTTCACCCAGAAGAATGACGCTTGCACTGTACAAATCTGCATCACCACCATATCAATGTCTAAATAAAACTTTCAGGGAAATGTGGAGGGGTAATGAGTGGGTGTTAGAGCGTTTTCATGACTGCGTAACCTACAGTTAGCGTGAGTCCATTTGTTGATAAACTTTTTCTTCTCTCTTAACACAGCTGGGATGGCGGAAAGGAGATCAGGGGAGCAGACACATCTGCTCCGTCCAGAACTGGCCCTCAAAATTCCTAAGGGTGAGTCTCTACTATGTGTCAGGTTCAATCTATAGACAGTAAGAGGGAGAGAGAACGCTCCACAGATTCCAATGGTGATAGAGATAAATGTGTGCACATGTATCGTGTTGACCAATTGAACCCAAAACACCTTACATTCTTCAAAATGATTGCTTGTGTTTACATGCAGAAAAGCATTTTACTTAGCTTTGGTGGAACTGCTACTAACATTCCAAGCCATCTTATGTAACCTTTTGAACAATTTGCTGTGAAAGTTTGAGTTTAAGGTTTACAACAGCAATTTAGCATATTTGCTTCAGAGTGTTGATAAAAGCCAACCAATAGACTCCTAAGCATATTTGTTGAGGCACATTAATTACAATCCTTGTTTGGATCATTTTGCCTAAAACTAATTGTCATGTTTTTTTCTACCCAGGGCACACCCACCTCACCTACGAGGTCCTCCTGGATTATATGAGGTGGTGCGGAGACCGAATTCTATATTTGGAACACCTTTGTGGCGTGGATCCAGACCCTAAGGAGCCATTCGTTAGGAATGTCACACCTTTAAAAAGATCCTAGTATTTTTTTTTTGTGGTTTGTTTACTTATGTTGCACGTTGCAACACAAAGAAATGTCACATTTGTAATTGTTGCCCATTATAAACAAAAATCTAACAAAAAAATCAAAAACAGTTTAAAAAAAAACCCTTTTTTTGGGACCCAAAAAAAAAAAAAAAAAAAAAGCCTTGTTTTTGGCAACCAAAAAAAATATAAAAATTTATAAAAAACCCTTTTTTTGGGGACCCAAAAAAAACAAAAAACAAAAAAAGCCTTGTTTTTGGCAACCAAAAAAAATATAAAAATTTATAAAAAACCCTTTTTTTGGGGACCCAAAAAAAAAAAAAAAACAAAAAAAGCCTTGTTTTTGGCAACCAAAAAAAATATAAAAATTTATAAAAAACCCTTTTTTTGGGAACCAAAAAAACCAAAAAAAAAAAAAAAAAGCCTTGTTTTTGGCAACCAAAAAAAAAATGTTTACAAAAAAGCCTTGTTGTTTTTATGGCAACGGACAAAACCAAAAATGTTTACAAAAAAGCCTTGTTGTTTTTATGGCAACCGACAAAACCAAAAATGTTTACAAAAAAGCCTTGTTGTTTTTATGGCAACGGACAAAACCACAAATGTTTACAAAAAAGCCTTGTTGTTTTTATGGCAACGGACAAAACCAAAAATGTTTACAAAAAAGCCTTGTTGTTTTTATGGCAACGGACAAAACCACAAATGTTTACAAATAAGCCTTGTTGTTTTTATGGCAACGGACAAAACCAAAAATGTTTACAAAAAAGCCTTGTTGTTTTTATGGCAACGGACAAAACCAAAAATGTTTACAAAAAAGCCTTGTTGTTTTTGGTAACAAACTAAACCAAAAATGTTTACAAAAAAGCCTTGTTGTTTTTATGGCAACGGACAAAACCACAAATGTTTACAAATAAGCCTTGTTGTTTTTATGGCAACGGACAAAACCAAAAATGTTTACAAAAAAGCCTTGTTGTTTTTATGGCAACGGACAAAACCAAAAATGTTTACAAAAAAGCCTTGTTGTTTTTGGTAACAAACTAAACCAAAAATGTTTACAAAAAAGCCTTGTTGTTTTTATGGCAACCGACAAAACCAAAAATGTTTACAAAAAAGCCTTGTTGTTTTTATGGCAACGGACAAAACCAAAAATGTTTACAAAAAAGCCTTGTTGTTTTTATGGCAACGGACAAAACCAAAAATGTTTACAAAAAAGCCTTGTTGTTTTTATGGCAACGGACAAAACCAAAAATGTTTACAAAAAAGCCTTGTTGTTTTTGGTAACAAACTAAACCAAAAATGTTTACAAAAAAGCCTTGTTGTTTTTATGGCAACCGACAAAACCAAAAATGTTTACAAAAAAGCCTTGTTGTTTTTATGGCAACGGACAAAACCAAAAATGTTTACAAAAAAGCCTTGTTGTTTTTATGGCAACGGACAAAACCACAAATGTTTACAAAAAAGCCTTGTTGTTTTTATGGCAACGGACAAAACCAAAAATGTTTACAAAAAAGCCTTGTTGTTTTTGGTAACAAACTAAACCAAAAATGTTTACCAAAAAAGCCTTGTTGTTTTTATGGCAACCGACAAAACCAAAAATGTTTACAAAAAAGCCTTGTTGTTTTTATGGCAACGGACAAAACCAAAAATGTTTACAAAAAAGCCTTGTTGTTTTTATGGCAACCGACAAAACCACAAATGTTTACAAAAAAGAATTGTTTTTGTGAAAACCTTCCAAAAAATGATGTCAAAACATAAAAAATGTTTAAAATGTTTATCTAAATTAAATTTAAGTATGTTGCTCTTTGCAACACAAATGTTACATTGGCAATTTAGTTCATTCTATTATATATTGTAATATATTTTTTGTACGCTACAGTTGGTAGACACCCACATGTGTTATTAAAACATTTATTTTATTACCCAAGTTTTCTTTTTGGTGTACACATCGAATGTCTTTTGTGTTGTATTTGTTTACTTGAGTGGTGTGGTCTGTAATTGTTAGTATGTTGGCTTTGGTTTATGTTAGCCTTGAGACTTGTTTTGAAGCTACATTTGAAGGGAGACCTTTTCTTGGGTCGTTATGTGAACATTGAGTTATCTAAATTTACATGAAATCATATGTTTGGAGATCGAGAAGCACGTGTGTATAAATGCCTACATTAACCAGGGCCATTACTTGGCCACCAACACTCCTAAAAAACCAAAGAGCAAACACAAACTAATCATTTTGCATAAAATTTTATTTCATCCCCAAAAAAAGCACTATAAGAAATCATATTGTGCCACCCTCAAATTTAAAAAAAAAATGGCCCCACAAATTGGCCAATGTAACAATCATTAACAAAACCAAAAAAAAAAAAAAAAAAGAAATTAAGTTGGTGGTGGTGGTGGTGACTGAAGCAGTGTGGTGAGCAATGGAAAGGTTCCTGCCATCAAATGGTGGGCCAATAGTCCCATCTGCTCTGGGGTTAGCCTTAGAGTTCTGGTAAAGTGGCCCATTAGAATCAGATCCCGTGTCTGAGGCTGCTGCTGATGCAGGGTGTTGAACCCTGGAAATGTCCCAGACTGAAGATCTTGTGCCAATAGTCCCATCTGCTCTGTGCTCAGCCTAAGAATTTGGGTAACGTGTGCCATTACCATGAGATGGGATCGTTGCTGCTCCAAGGCTATTTGATGCTGCTGGTGGTGCAAGGGTTGTGAAGATGTGTGGGGAGTGGTGGTTGATTGGTTGTTGTGGTCCACGGTGCGGGGGCAAACGACATGTCGCATTGGTGACAAAAAAGAAGAACGGCCTGGGGAGGAGTGAAGTGATAAAGGTGTGGAGGGAATGTAGTCAGGTGGAAGGGGTACTGTGGAACCAGTGCGCATTGAGGTTGTGCAGGAGGATTGCTCATTGAGGGGTGTGGGAGTCCGAACGGAGTGTGAAGTGCTAGGAGTGGCTACAGGAGGAATTGTCCCATCCCCAGCTGCCTGACAAGTGGCCAACACTGGCATTACCCTCCCACTACCACAACCTGCAGTGGCAGGTGAGTGAGATGTTTGGGAGGGCTCTGCCAATGGGGCATCTTCAGATCCAAACAGGCATTGGCGTGTGGCCAGCACCTGAGTGTCAACACTTTGCCGATCCCGTTGATGCTGGTCTGCTAAACTTACCAAGCTGTTACGCATATCCTGTTGAACCTGTAACATATCCTGGTGAACCTGTACCATTGTTGCTACAGATTCCTGTATGAGCCCGAGCAGACGTACTGCCTCAGTAGATTGCTGAGTACGCCTCCTTAACTCATTTTGGACCTGATACTCATCAAGCAGCCTCTCGGCTACATCCAGCATAGATGGACGAAGTTGGGTAGGTGACAATCCCTCTGCATCTAAGGCTACCTGAAAGCAGAAGAAATAGACCAAATCATTATCAAACATCATGACTAAATATTTCAGATTAGTTTGACAACTTAACACCCCAAGCAGAACGTTGAAAAGTTTGATGTGCTTCTAATGAGTACTTGTTCATTGTAAGATTATCCAAGCTAGCAACACTTCTGATAATGGGTACATATTATATTGGTAGGACTAATATGACAAAGGCAAAAAAGATTCAACATGAAGGTGTTCCCAATTAACCCTGGTGTGGTAGGTTGTTTATGCTTTTGGTAAATCTGTTACTACACCAATGACTTTATACATCTACGTATGTTGTCTAAAATCTTGCCATCAATCGGCTAGAGGACAACCCAACCAAACGATACCCATGAATTTGGACCTGGAAAATCAAAGACGGGCCGGACTTTAAAGATCCTGGATGTTTTTGGAACATTAGTGGCACACCAAATTATAACATAATTCCCTGATGTTCAAGATAGAACTCTTGTTGTGCTGGTGCATCGTCAGAATGTCATAGCACTAATTTAACACACACAATGTAAGCCACATCTAGTCCAAAATCAATGCTACCATTGAAATGTTACATGTGCACCTTGTTCCCTTATATCACATACCACAGCACTGGATGCAGAATCGTCGCCAGCTCCTGATCCAACTCCAGCTGCAACGTCAAGAGGGGCCTGATGTTCTTTTAAAAAAAAAAAAAAAAAACATGTTTAGTACATAACCTTAGTCAGTAATGATTATGGCCAGATTGCCCTCCTAGCTTCATGAATGAAGCATTGAGGCCAAACATTCAAAAGTGCTTTCCTGGGCTCATAGGACACTTGCTAAACCCTCCCAAAGGTTAAGAAGGCTTGGTCTGCCTACTAATGACGGCACCCATTAATGCTGTCAACTGTGTTTTGCAGGGTAAACATCTAAAAGGCAACACTCTTTCCTAAGAAAAAACATGTGTGTTAATGGGGTTAATAAGATTCAAAAAAACATTATTTGACTAGACATACCAACACCTTCCTCCAGGCCTAGCTGCACTGGGTGTGTTCCCTGCTGCGGATCTTCTGTAAAGGACATAGCAATATGAGCTATCTTGGCCAAAAAAAAACATCTACATTGTTTGGCACAGTATGATATTGGACCTACCAGGAGGAGGGTCAGCACTGATGTCAACACCTGTGAGTCCGTCTGGTTCGCCAAGCTGCATGGGCTGTGGAGGGGCTGAGATCCGTGCTACAGATGAACAAATTGCAGGTTGGGGAAAACAAAAAAAGGACAATTGGAAGGGCAAGTATCACATTCTCTTAATGTCACACATAGGATAGTAGTTAATCTTTTCCAAACAACTCACACAATTGACATCCAAGATAATATCCTACCTCGGTGCAAAGCATCCGAATCTAAGTCCTCTCTGGGAAAGATGGTATCGGGTCCTATGATGTTCAAGAAAGGTAATTGATAATCCCAGAGAGAACTTCGTGCACGTTCATCCAGCCGACCTTGACGGTCATAAAGACCCTCCGCAGCCCATGCAATTAGCTTCTTCCGAACGGACCCACAGATGTCGTTGACCTTCTTCCGCACACTGTCACGGTGGCGAGGTGCTTCACCCAGTGCATTTACAGCATCCCGGATTTCATCCCACAATCTGTTCTTCTCTGTTACTGAGTAAGACGCGGCCCTGGTCCCATGTATCGCCTGATATCTGGCCATATAGGCGTGGACCAGGGCACAGCACTGATTGTGGGTGAAACGGGGAAGCCGGGTTAATGTGGACAAGCTGACTCTGGTGGACGGACCCGCTCCAGGACTACTGTCAGAAGAGCCAGCTTGTCCACTTGGTGTGTTAACACCTCCCCCGGCTTCCTCCTCCGGGATGGGGATGGTGGACTCCCTCATGGATACAGCTGGAGCCTCCCTCACACCAGAGCCAGACGATCTGCCCACCCTGCCCCCCCTGGCCCCCCTGGCCCCCCTGGCCCCCCTGGCCCCCCTGGCCCCCCTGGCCCTTCTCATCCTTCCAGTGGGTGGGGCCATGGGAGCACGAGGTGGGCAGAGAATCTGGCTGTCCAGCAGCAGCAAAGAGCCCCAAACTCCTAAATCTGAAATGACAAAAGAGAAAACAGAAAAAACAGGATTTGCAGATTGCTCTTCATATACAGTATAATTAGTGAACAGTTACAGAACACGCTTACCTAATGGCACAAACAGACTTGGTCGTGGTGGTGGTGGTAGTAGTGGGCAAAGAGCAGAAGAGGCTGCAAAGAAAAGGAAAAAAAAAAAACACATAAGAAAACGCATATGGGTACAAATCACACGAGGCCCTCCAAACACTTACCTAATGGCACAAACACGGTGGTGGTGGTGGTGGTGGCAAAAAAAGCAGAAGAGGTTGCAAAGAAATGTACAAAAAAAACACATAAGAAAACGCATAGGGGTACAAATCACACGAGGCCCTCCAAACACTTACCTAATGGCACAAACACAGTGGTGGTGGTGGTGGTGGTGGTGGCAAAGAGCAGAAGAGGCTGCAAAGAAATGTAAAAAAAAAACACATAAGAAAACGCATAGGGGTACAAATCACACGAGGCCCTCCAAACACTTACCTAATGGCACAAACACAGTGGTGGTGGTGGTGGTGGTGGTGGCAAAGAGCAGAAGAGGCTGCAAAGAAATGTAAAAAAAAAAACACATAAGAAAACTCATAGGGGTACAAATCACACGAGGCCCTCCAAACACTTACCTAATGGCACAAACACAGTGGTGGTGGTGGTGGTGGTGGTGGCAAAGAGCAGAAGAGGCTGCAAAGAAATGTAAAAAAAAAACACATAAGAAAACGCATAGGGGTACAAATCACACGAGGCCCTCCAAACACTTACCTAATGGCACAAACACAGTGGTGGTGGTGGTGGTGGTGGTGGTGGTGGTGGTGGTGGTGGTGGCAAAGAGCAGAAGAGGCTGCAAAGAAATGTAAAAAAAAAACACATAAGAAAACTCATAGGGGTACAAATCACACGAGGCCCTCCAAACACTTACCTAATGGCACAAACACAGTGGTGGTGGTGGTGGTGGTGGTGGCAAAGAGCAGAAGAGGCTGCAAAGAAATGTAAAAAAAAAACACATAAGAAAACGCATAGGGGTACAAATCACACGAGGCCCTCCAAACACTTACCTAATGGCACAAACACAGTGGTGGTGGTGGTGGTGGTGGTGGCAAAGAGCAGAAGAGGCTGCAAAGAAATGTAAAAAAAAAACACATAAGAAAACGCATAGGGGTACAAATCACACGAGGCCCTCCAAACACTTACCTAATGGCACAAACACAGTGGTGGTGGTGGTGGTGGTGGTGGTGGTGGCAAAGAGCAGAAGAGGCTGCAAAGAAATGTACAAAAAATACACATAAGAAAACTCATAGGGGTACAAATCACACGAGGCCCTCCAAACACTTACCTAATGGCACAAACACAGTGGTGGTGGTGGTGGTGGTGGTGGTGTTAAAGAGCAGAAGAGGCTGCAAAGAAATGTAAAAAAAAAACACATAAGAAAACGCATAGGGGTACAAATCACACGAGGCCCTCCAAACACTTACCTAATGTCACAAACACAGTGGTGGTGGTGGTGGTGGTGGTGTAATCCTTTATAGGCAAAAGGAGGCTGCAAACATTAAACATACATGAGAAATCGCATGACCTACATACGTGCACATAATAAATTACAGTTATCAGGAAAGCAAAAATGGTGTCTTTGGAAGCTGGGAAGGTAAGGGGGCAGGTTTAGATGCCAAATCTAGACTGCACACCTTTAACAAACATGAGAAAACACATGTCCAAACCACATGCACATGGGGCCAACTGCCAATGATTAAAAGACACTTGAGGGGTTCCCAAGCTATTGTGGGTTGGAGGGGATTCACCATAGACAACTTAAGCACACCCAAGATAAGTACAAATTGTCTCCTTCCTTTTTTTTGGGAGAGAGAGATACAATTGTCTTACCTCCAGATAATGTAGGTTGTGGGTCACAGGGTCTTGCTAGCACATAAGAAACATCGATCTATAACATCCAGCAGCCATATTGGCCATGTGCTCCTTTTATAGCTGGCTCACAGGTGTGATAATTAGCGGCCGTTTCTATATATATCTGCGCATTCGCGAATTTGCGCGTTCAAAATGGAGGACGATATCCCAGACGCATTAGATGGTGCAATGCTGGCATTTATTGGTGCCTTGTTTGAGGAGGCCCTGGCACAGGAGGCAGCAGAAGGTGGGGAAGCTGCAGCAGCAGCAGCAGCAGCACCTTCAGCAGCAGCACCTCCAGTCCGTGTGCCCTTACCTCGCCAGCCACGCATTTTTGCTCCAAGGATCTATTTGGACAAGCTGCGGGATTCTGATGTCAGGAGGAAGTTCCGGCTCGAGCGAGGAACTATTCTACACCTCTACCAGCTCATAGCAGAGAAAATTGACCCGGACACACAGCGCGGCCATGCGGTGCCCGGCATGGCCAGATTGCTGGCCACTTTGTATATTTTAGGGCGTGGCAGCTTCCAAGCCACTTCGGGAAGTATCATGGGCATTAGCCAGCCCACAGTTTCAAGGGTGTTCATGTTGGTCATTAATGCCATAGTGGATATAGTGCCCAATTTTATCCACTGGCCACAGAATGAAAATGAGTGGAATGAAGTCAAGTTGGGTTTCTACCGGCGGGCACACATGCCGCAAATCCTAGGGGCAATCGATGGCACCCACATAGCCATTAGGCCCCCAAGGAGCCACGAAAGTGAATACCGGAACCGCAAGCAGTACCACTCTGTGAACGTCCAATTAGTGTGTGACGCCAAACAGCGCATCATGAGTGTCAACACTGGTCACCCAGGGTCGTGCCATGATTCCAGTATGTTAAGAACAAGTACTCTGTACGAGGTGTTTGAAAGTGGACAAATGCCCGAAGGGTGGCTTATTGGTAAAGTATTTTGTCTTAACAACATAAACTGTAAGATTACATAGACATAGGAATAAGCTACATCGGTGTACACCCTGATTTAAGCAAAGCCTACCTAAAATGGATGTGTTATTAGTTGTCAGGCTGTTCACACACAACCAGATCAGCAGCTTAGCAGCTCACAAAAGAAAGATTTGCAAAGTTGTCTTTGAGTCCAATGAAGGTGGTTAACCAATGTGTAAATGGTGTCCTCTAGCCACCCAAAGAAAACCTACAAATGATTCCAATGGTATTGCCATATCCCCAAAGTACTTTGCATAAGTGAGTCAATATTGGTTTCCTCACTCTAGTTGCAGATATATTCCAGAAGTAAGACCTAGGCTAATGTAATAGGAACAGAATAGGGGCCAAGTTGTAACTTGCAAGAGAAACCCACCACTTTGTGTGTCCTTTTTCCCATTTGTATTAGTGATTTAGGCAGTTAGACAGAGTTGAGATGTTTCATATGATTTTTTGCAAACAGACGAGCAGGTTGTTTAGTAAAATGCCTAATTGTCTCCCATTTTGAGGAGTCATCTAAAGTCACATGATATGAATAACTAATGTATATTTTTCTTATTTTTCAGGGGATGCTGGTTACCCGCAGCTGACGTGGCTGATGGCTCCAATCAGGTACCCCCAGGGCCCAGCAGAGAGGAATTACAACAGGGCCTTGCGGAGAAGCCGGAGTATCATTGAGTTGACCATAGGTCTTCTCAAGTCCCGGTTTCTCTGCTTGGCCCGGCCTGGGGGTGAACTCCTGTACTCTCCTACAAAGGCTTCCAAGATCATCCTGGCGTGCTGCGTGTTGCACAACATGTGCGTTGCCCGGGATGATTCTTGGGAGCTGACGGAGGAGAGGGAGCCAGAGGTCCGTCAGCCGGCGGCCCCCAGGCGGCGGAGCACCGCTGCCGGTATGGCCACCCGGAATACCCTGGTTGCTAGCCACTTTACATGTAAGTACTGTAACCGGTCAAGATAGGGCATGTGTATTAATTAGCTAGTTAGCAGAGGTGCCACTCACAGGGAGACAGAGGGTGATTATCATCTGCCAATGACACTTGCCATTGTAGATAAAGTGTAGTCAACATTGGTAAAATTGTGTTACTTGAGCAAAAACATGCACCTCTAACCATAAACATGTTGGTATTGTGAATAGTGTAAAGGGCTGAGAAGAGCTGGCAGGTGTTTATTTGTGTCTATGCCACCTGTGTAGTTATTGATAACATGAACGGCTGCTTGGTATCTTATGGTGTTGTAATTTTCCAGAACATCAACATCTTGGAATCATGGCACGTACCATGGGAAGCCTGTGGTGATGGGCTGTCTGGCGTCACAGGTGTGTATTCAAATGTTTACATTAATGATTTCTGGTTTGTGTAAGTTGGCATAAAATGTGTTATTTCACTCGTGATGTCGAAATTAAATGAAGTTCAGAATGAAGCAAACAGGCATTAAGATGTGATTTTCATAATGAAATGTCTTATCCTTTGTTTTATTTTTCCAGGAGTGGTACTGCTTGCGGGTGTAGGTGGTAGAAACCCACCTTGATGGACTCCACTCATTTTCTTTTGTGGTCAGTGGATATTTGGTAAGGCACATGGCCAATGACCAACATGAACACCCTGGAACTTCGAAAGTGGCTTGGAAGCTGCCCAGCAACCTTGCCATGCCTGTCCCCTATGAGCTGGTAGAGGTGCAGAATGGATTCTGAACTCTGCCGGAAGTTGTGGAAGACATCAGAATCCCGTAGCCATGGAGCAAAGATCGTGGTCTGGCGCTGTAAAGGCACACGGACTGGAGAGTGACAATATTCTTTTGCTGCATCCCTCCTTCTGCTGTCATTCTCAAATAAATAAATACATTAGAATTGAACATGTGTTTTTTTGTTTTGTGTGGGTGCCTACAGACAAAAGGGCCATCCACACTGTAAGATTTAGAGAAGACTTTATCCTTCCGATTGACATTTTCTATGTAGTGCAAGGGCCTGCCTGATTGCATCCAAATTGAAAGTGTTGAGGTTTGAGCTTCTATTATATGGTTTGGTTAAGTCTACAGGAAAAAGTCTAGACAAATTGTTAGTGTATGGCCCATTAAGCTGCCAAGGCCGGAGTTTTGCACTTTGCATGCTGCTTGTACTGGTGATGTGAGGGGTTGTAATGTAGAGTAGGGATGTGACAGTGTTGTGTTGAGGTGTGAGGCAAATGTAGTGTTGGACTATGAGGGCCTGTGTTGTTGAAATATGGAGAGAGTCCAATATCAGACACCTATGTTTATTGGTCAAGAAATTGTAAGAACCATGGTAAATATGTAAAGAATTGCATCTCGATAAAACTAGGACCACACTCATAAAATCAAAATTGTGTTGTTTCCATTGATGTGCTTGAAATTTGGGTAGGACACCCCCCTCCCCCCCCAAATTCAAGATAGTTTAAAAAAACTGTTTAAAAAAATGAGAGTGAAAAGAGATCCCAAGTGTAGTGATGTGATTTGAACCCATGACGTTGTGAACTGCAGTGAAGTTGCAAAGCACTTAGCTATTGTGCAGAATAAAGCTGTATGGTGGAAAAAATGGAGTGTGTTAAGGCTAAAAAGCACATATAGCTAAAGAACTAAACATTGTATGGAATGTGGGAAGAAGACCATGGTAAAATTGTGAGGTTTCATCTTGCCCTGAAGTAGGGTAGGGGTTTGGTCACTTGCCTTTGGTACTTTCCTTCATAAGATCGATTCGACACACAGACAAGATCAAAAAAACACTTAAAATGGTGTAAGCTTGCAAGCGCTTCTGAGTGTAACATTATTTAGCAATATATATGATGTAATCCGTTCCATTTTAGCAATATAAACAAAAAAAGAAAATAAAAAAAGTAGGTGGAGATGGTAAGCCTCGAACCTACAGCAGAGGGAGATGAATTACAGACATGTGATGCGTGCACTAATCCACTAGCCCACATCGCTATGTGAAACTGCTATAAGCAGGAAGACATAAGTTTGCGAATTGGCGAAGCCGCGATCGTAAGTGAATCCCGCTGACGGCGGAATTCATTATTGCTGTTTTACTCGCCAATTCGCCGCAGCGCCAGTTAATTGATTTGAACGCGGCGAAACTGAAACACGTCATAGATGTTTGAAGCTGCAGTTTCTTTAAATCCGGCCCTTTGTCTCTCTAACTGAGACTCAACATGGCTCATTTAGAGGCATATGAGCTAGAAGCAGGAATGGGGCTGTATCTCTCCTCTGAATCTTATTCAAGTATGTGTGTACTCTGTGAGCTGAACAGGGAAACCAATTATAGGCTTCATAGCAGAGAAGTGAAATGACTTTGCAAAATCGCTGGAGATCTGGCACAAGTGCAACCTTTGATGACAGTAAATGGGGAATTTTAATATTTATATAAAAGATTTTACATTTGCTTTAAAGCGAGTGTTTGTCAAAAAAACATCTGCGATACCTGACAGCATCAGATTTGTCAAAAAATGTAGATAACTATACAATGTACATGCTATTTCTATTGCAATTATAATAATGTTTATTATTATTAATATTATTGTTAATGTTATGATTGAAGAAAAAAATAAATTAATTAATTCATAATTATTAGTCTTGTAACTCCATGCAGCAAACATTATTTTGGACAGTTACAATTTAGGATGGGAGATAAATAAATTATAAAGTATCATCTGCCTATATGACTTATGCTGCCAAGTCAGAGTTTACCATTCTCTGTTCCTCTTTCGAACTTTGAGGATAAATTACTCCACAGTATTTGCTGCTACAAAGGTCTGTGGAGGTTTATTTTTAAGAATATTTTTGCTAATTAAAATAAATACTTAAATAAGAACTAATATTAGAGTAATCAGATTTCCAACAAGACTGTCTTTATTGTATTAATATGAATGGTCCACAATAATTACCTTTAGAATTTATTCCAGGCTTGAAAAGCAGAGAGTGGGAATTTGCAAAAAAGATATGTTACTTTTGTTATATCCAGACTGTTGTAATTCTATATGTTTAAATGTGATGTGTGTGTTTACAATTTCTTCATGTAACATTTCTTCCTGCTCTGATGATGGGGGAACCTCCAAAATGCTTTGACGGTTATTATTTGACTGTGACACTAAATTAAAAAAAAAAAACTTCTGGACACAGCACAATCAATCTGGCACCTACCTCCAAATACAGTATCCCTAACCATACTGATAAAATAGCCAAGTCAAGTCACCTAGTTTCCTTAGATATGCCTAAAAAAAATACAAAACATGACCACAGATTCCCACTAAAAATAAGCGATTCAGAGCTCCACACTCTCACCCTTTTACCCAACAATAAAATCTAGACAAAAGTTTTAACACTTTATTATTTAAAAATAAATAAATAAATAAAGATTTGTCTGTTATTGAGATTTAACTATTAACCCACTTAAGCTCTTAAGCTTACCCAAAACCCATGTTGCCCAACCTGCAACCCTTTGGCATGTAATGTGTGGCCCTCGGGGCTCCTGGAGACAGTAGAGAAAAAAACATAAAAAACTGAGTAGCTGGAAGGTGTTCTCAAGCCAGACTAAATCAGCCGGCGAGAATCAAGTGGGGAACGTACCGCACGGTCAGTAGTGACCGGGAACACTACGCAACCTGGAATACAAGTACCAATGTGGTGTGGGGGTGGAGGGACGAGAATATCCCTCCTGGAATGGTTGCAATGAAGGGGGCTCAAGGGATATAGGTGCAGACAAAAAAGACTTTATTGGTGAAGATGCACACACAGAAAAAAAAGACATAAAAATCTCATCAATAAAAAGGTGTGGAAACTCATCAGGTAAACTGATTGACCCTGAAGACCCCTGCGGGTATCAGGATGACACAGACAGCAAATAAACACGCTAATGTCCCCGCCCACCCAGTCCCATATAGGCACTGTTGTATGCAGGCTTAGTGTGATTGGTCTGAAAAGGACCTTGTATCACTCTAAAAGCCCGAGCAACTGTGCTGTAGGCCAGGCAAAAAAAGAATGGGTGCCCTAAGGAGGGAACACCTGGGCATGCCCGTCCAGTAATTGGAACCAGTATATTGAATAGCTGAGTGTGTGACGAAATGTCATCAAATGTCATCTGGGCATCGCATATGTAAGACAAGGTGTCGCATCATAGTCTCATGAAGTATAAAACAAAGGGCATACTTCCAATGGTGAAAGTCTCATCTCCTGGCCGGAAACCTCCGGAGGGACCTGGCCCCGTGGGGCAGTGCAAGGTGAGGTGTACTGGAGGAATCGTGGCTTAACCAGCCGTGTTGCTTAAACAGCAATATTGGTAAAGGGTAGTCTCCAAGGTGAGATCCCCAGAATTGGGGAGGGGACTGCAAAGTTGCCCCTTGTGGCGGCTGATCGCCGGAGATCTAAACTTGCTGGCTAAATGTTCAGAGTATGGCAGTGCTGGGACATCACATAAGTTTGTGATGATATATCTGCATCAAGGGATTCCCAGTCGGACCTATGGCAGGAGTTGCTGGGGGTTCCAGGGGTGTGGTGTAACGACCTTGCTAAACTGGCAATCCAGTTTGGTAATCCAATGTAAATGTAGGAAAGTTTTGGTCTTACCGGACATCCCCCGTTCTCATCCTGTGGTCAGAGATGGAAGTACCTCGCTCCGCACTCAGGTCTCAGTCTGAGTCAGGGATAGTAGATGCAGATAATATCTTGTCCGGCTGTCCGAAGGACTTGTTCCTGTCAATCGCTGATAGCTTTCACCCCAGGGGAGCTGTAGAGACAGGCTTGAATCCGCTTCCGGATGTATTCCCGGTACTCTTTCCAGGTCACGGTGAGGGTGTTCAGCCAGTCAAGCGTGATCTCGTGCTGGGGACGGAAGGTGGGTGGGGCGTCAGCGTGTGATGTCGACGCATTTTGCGTGCTTGCGCACGCTTCCTCAGGACGTCCTGGAAGTATGCCCTTTGTTTTATACTTCATGAGACTATGATGCGACACCTTGTCTTACATATGTGATGCCCAGATGACATTTTATGACATTTCGTCACACACTCAGCTATTCAACATACTGGTTCCAATTACTGGACGGGCATGCCCACGTGTTCCCTCCTTAGGGCACCCATTCATTTTCTGCCTGGCCTACAGCACAGTTGCTCGGGCTTTTAGAGTGATACAAGGTCCTTTTCAGACCAATCACACTAAGCCTGCATACAACAGTGCCTATATGGGACTGGGTGGGCGGGGACATTAGCGTGTTTATTTGCTGTCTGTGTCATCCTGATACCCGCAGGGGTCTTCAGAGTCAATCAGTTTACCTGATGAGTTTCCACACCTTTTTATTGATGAGATTTTTATGTCTTTTTTTTCTGTGTGTGCATCTTCACCAATAAAGTCTTTTTTGTCTGCACCTATATCCCTGTGAGCCCCCTTCATTGCAACCATTCCAGGAGGGATATTCTCGTCCCTCCACCCCCACACCACATTGGTTCCTGGAGACAGTAATCTTTTTTTTATGCCTAAAAAAATACCAAACATGACCACAGATTCCCACCACACTTAGGCGATTCAGAGCTCCTCACCATCACCTTTTTACCCAAAAATAAAGTCTTGACAATAGTAACTTCATAAAAAAAATAATAATTTGTCCCAATTTGAGATTTAACTATTAACCCACTTAAGTTTACCCTAAACCCCTGTTGCCCAACCTGCAACCCTTAGGCATAGATTGTGCGGCCTGTAATCTGTCTTTTTCTTTCCTAGATGCTTATTTAAGTCAGTAGACGGAAGGATGCAGGTATCAGACATCCGCCTTTATGCCCAATGGCATCCCTAGTTGTTAGAATGCTGGCGGCTGGCCCACACGGTGCCCAAAGTTGTAATGTTGCATAATAAAAACCTATATTATGTAATAAAAAGCAGGCTTGATCCACCTGGTGACTTCTACACATTTTTTGTCATGGCACCCCTAAAGGAACTCAAACGGCACGCCAGGCTTCCTGGTTGAAAAAACAGCTGGTGTAGAAAATAGTTTATTTGGGCCAGCTTGGTCAAAACAACCAAGTTAAGGTGATAATAAAGGTGGAGATTAGCTTTAACCACCACTACCGTAAACCCAGGCAAATAGACTAAACCTCCTAACACCTGACCCTTTTATTAACTTAACCTAACTCTAAAATAACTCCTTATGCATCATACTTCCCTCATCATGTGCAGAGTGCCTCGGTAGTGAATCCCCACTTTGCTGTGACACAAGCTACCCAGTGCCAATATCCTGGTGCTAAAGCTACTGAGCCAAAGATAACATAATGTTCTAAAGTCCAACTCCAGGATTGGTATTCCCAATGCTTTTCTTATTTCAAGCAGACTCTGGAAACTGATAGTTTTAATTTTTTTTTTTGCCTAGGCTGCT
The DNA here is from genome assembly GCF_965119305.1 of Pelophylax lessonae. Lineage (NCBI taxonomy): Eukaryota > Metazoa > Chordata > Amphibia > Anura > Ranidae > Pelophylax > Pelophylax lessonae. The sequence continues at coordinate 234,462,770 of NC_138774.1, forward strand.
CTTGCGCTTCAAGAAGACGTGAATGGCCTTTTGTACCAGTTGCACTTCTTTTATCAAGTGATCTTTTACATAAACTGACATTAGAGGCGCCATTCTACTATTTAACTCTACATACAAGGCAAAAGCATAATGGTTTCAAGCTACTTAAGTGTTATTGTAATCCCCCTTAAGAGGGGTATTACTGATGAATTTTTATTTAGTATTTTAGCAGGCATGATAGACTCTAATAAGAATAAAACACACGTTTTTAGATATTTTTTTTTTTCTGAAGTTAGAGTATGTTGTTACATAGACCAATCGAGAGACTACCGATTTTTCTTTAATTAAATAGTTGTTATCATTCACCTATCTATATTTCTGTTGCAATGGGATAGTGGTTACCCTCTCCCAGTGGGTCCAGGTAAAATGCCCTTTATTACCTTTGTATTATGGTTGCCCTGGACAGAGCTCTAACAAGAAAGGCAGAAGACATGGCTCAGATAACTGAATTCTCAGGTAAGAATGATTTATTTTCTTTAGTGTGAATGTGTCAACAAATACAAAATAAAGGCAGCTACAGTGCCTTGAAAAAGTATTCATACCCCGTGACATTTTCCACATTTTGTCATGTTACAACCAAAAACATAAATGTATTTTATTGGGATTTTATGTGATAGACCAACACAAACTGGTACATAATTGTGAAGTGGAAGAAAAATGATAAATAGTTTTAAACATTTTTTACAAATAAATATTTGAAAAGTGTGGGGTGCATTTTTATTCAGGGTGCCTTGCCGCAGCCTGCAGCTTACGCATGTATTTGCAAATGTGTGCAACCAAACCCCTGTTTTTAACGCATACTGTTAGACAGTGCAATTCAGTTGGTCGATGGCTGGTTGGTAAGTTGTGACTGGAAATCTCTTAGTTTTTCTTGATCTGCATTTGTATTCAGCCCCCCTGAGTCAATACTCTGTAGAACCACCTTACACTGCAGTTACAGCTGCGAGTCTTTTTGGGGATGTCTCTACCAGCTTTGCACATCTAGAGAGTGACATTTTTGCCCATTCTTCTTTGCAAAATAGCTCAAGCTCTGTCAGATTTCATTGAGAGTGTCTGTGAACAGCAATTTTCAAGTCTTGCCACAGATTTTCAGTTGGATTTAGGTCTGGACCATTCTAATACATGAATATGCTTTGATCTAAAACATTCCATTGTAGCTCTGGCTATATGTTCAGGGTCTGGTGCGCTAACAAGTGTGATGGTGTTCTGCAAATGAGGAACACTATAATGTGCTTGAATCAACAACCAACAATAGATAATATATATAGAACAAACAGTTGCGTGTATAAACCAAATGATTGTACAAATAATCTAAAACAATGCTGTATAATAATGGTGCACAAAAACACAAAAGTGAAAAAGTCCCAGATAAAGTATAGAACAGTGTTCAAATGTGCCACATCCCTAAAACAGTACAAAAAAGAGGGGTTCCCCTAAGTGGGACTTTTAAGGCACAGAAAGATATAATGACATAATGTCTAATAATGATTTTAACAATGATGATAATTTTATTAGATGTATATAAACACAAAAAAAAAGTTAAAAACATATACAAGCTATACCAGATGACACCAATTACAACCAATAACTAGAACTTAGACCCGACATGTTTCGAAGCTAGTGACTTTCTCTTCTTCTTCAGGGGAAGCTCAAGTAAGTGTTCTATTAACAGAAAAATATATATGAATAAATATTATATATTGGAATACAAGAAACATATTCAAAGATGCTTAATTGGTAACACTTACAAGGTTGATAGCCAGATCAAAACCCAGCTTCCTTGGTTTTAATCCTTTATACAAGCCATTTAAGTCCAGACACTATCAACCTTGTAAGTGTTACCAATTAAGCATCTTTGAATATGTTTCTTGTATTCCAATATATAATATTTATTCATATATATTTTTCTCTTAATAGAACACTTACTTGAGCTTCCCCTGAAGAAGAAGAGAAAGTCACTAGCTTCGAAACATGTCGGGTCTAAGTTCTAGTTATTGGTTGTAATTGGTGTCATCTGGTATAGCTTGTATATGTTTTTAACTTTTTTTTTGTGTTTATATACATCTAATAAAATTATAATCATTGTAAAAATCATTATTAGACATTATGTCATTATATCTTTCTGTGCCTTAAAAGTCCCACTTAGGGGAACCCCTCTTTTTTGTACTGTTTTAGGGATGTGGCACATTTGAACACTGGTCATATACACCCCTTTTCATTCTAATTTAGGTAGCAAATACCATCCCCGCCGTCCGTGACCAGTTGTTCGTTTACATATATAAAAAATTCCCTTTTTTCATTTTTATTTATAATATATTTTTTTCAATTATCTCAAACCACTTTCAACTCTTTAGGATTAATATCCAATTGTGAACCCCAGGGTGCTGTATTCAGGCTCAATGGCACACGACATAATCATGTCCGGTTTCATTGGGGATGAATGGAACACTTTAATGCAACAATATCAGGTCGAATTTGAACAAAAAGAGTTCATAGAGACAGAACTTACCTCTTTATTTTTTCAGCTCTCTAAGTTGTTAGAGAAAAAATCCACCTATTTTTGGCACATCAGATCATTCCAAGAGCACATTAGAGAAAGAGTCAGCCCATTTGGCCTCAGGGCTCAGGTGTTCCCCATTTTGGAGGACATTACACCTGCGTTCAAGACCAAGTGGGAAGAATCTCTATTAGAATGTTCTATCACCCTAATGAACCTTTTCATTGAGGAGTACACAACAAGAGCAATCCAATTAGATGGAATCATTGTCACAATATGTGACAAGATCAAAAAATTCAAAACGCACAACACTTTCGCACAGCGAGAGGTCAAACTTAAGGAACAACTTGACAATTTTAATAAAACTATTTTGACCAAAAAACAAAAAATCCTTAATAAAGACAGGAATACATTCCAACAGGGCAAAGCCTATAATTGGACTATCAATAGGAATAACATTAGGTTTCCTAAAAAGGACACCAACGTACTTTCCACTCAGGTTCCCTCTAAAGAAACCTCTATGTCAAAGACACCAAAAACATTCAGCGATCGTTCAAAACGACCCTATCAAAATGACTCCAGTCTTGAACAAAAATCTAAAAAATCCAATGCTAAACCACTCTTAAAAGAAGGTCTTTCCCTTTTTCCACCACTGGCCACATCACATACACTGGACAATTTGTCTTCACCTTCTCCCCAATCCACCACCACCTTGGCCCCTCTTACCATGCCCACCAATTTAACTTCCACAATTAATTTACAGGATCAGACTTTTTTAGACCTTGTTCACCAGCGTGCCCTACAAATGGCTCCTACATCCAATTTCCCATCACTCCCACCCCCCTCACAAACTTAATGCCAGATTTTTCATTGCTCCCTCCCCCCTCTCCCCCCTCCCCTCCCTCCTTCTTGTTCCAATGCATCTGATTTCTCCATCATTAATTTGTCCAGCTATACTCTTTCTGAAGACGAATTATCCGTACTTCAAAAGGGTCTTAGCTTTTGCCCAACTACTAATATTAAGAAATTTGATATCATCAAAGACCTCCACCTGTTCGCACGAAAGTTGAATTTCAAATGCGTTTTCCATAAAGAAAACAAAAAGACTGATGAAAAAGATCCGATCTTGGATACTCTCATTTCTCTCCTTGAAGAAAATGAAAATCTCATAGATCGGGTGGATTTAGACTCCCTACTTTCTGGTATCTGCACGGATTCAACGGAGAAAAAAACACCAATGAGTGATCTCCGAAAGAAATCTGATGCATACCCTGCCATTCAAAACGCAAACTTGAATGCATTTTTGAAAATTGTCTCTAGTGAAATAGAAAAACTACAAATTCGACCCATTCCCCATTCCAATATCACTTCAATACAAAGAGAAGCCATCAACAATTTATCTGCTAATAAATCAATCACCATAAAACAAGCAGATAAAGGTGGCAACATCGTGGTCATGGACAATTCCCAATATACACTTATGTGCACCCACATACTCAAAAACCCAAATTGGTATAGGCGCATTACCTCTGATATCATCTCAAAATTCCATCAAGAGTTTTATCAGTTAGTGGACTCTGCCTATTTGAATAATATCTTCCCAAAGCACACCTGGGAATACATTCGGACCAAGTTCCCTAAAACCCCAACATTCTACGGGCTCCCCAAGATACACAAAGACGCCAACAATCCCCCGGGGAGACCCATCATATCGGGTAGGGGATCCATTTCTGAAAATGCGAGCAAATTAATAGATGCCTTTCTCCAGCCATTTGTCCAAGACCTACCGTCATACATAAAAGATACGATCCATTTCTTAAATAGAATTGAAAACCTATGGATCTCTCCCACAGCAATACTAGTCACTATTGACGTAGAGGCCCTTTACAGCTCGATACCCCACCACAAGGGTATCGCGGCTGTAAGGCATATCATATCTCGTCATGGACAGGAAGGCCCTTATAGCGCTTTCATTTTGGATCTTCTCCAATACATCTTAAAGCGGAGTTCCAGCCATTTACTCACCTGTCCAACGGTCCAGCGATGCGGCCGCCGGAAGCCTCGATCCTCTCCCTCGGCGCCGGCATCACTGCTGTGGGCACCCGGCTGTTACAGTTTGTGGCTTCACAGCCGGGTACCCACTGCGCATGCGCGAGTCGCGCTGCGCGCCGTGATTGGCTGGCAATCTTATGGGACCTCTGACGTGTCCCAGAAGATTGCAGGGAGGGAGGGGGAGAGGCAAACTTCCGCTCAGGGCGCCGCGGCGCTCCGAGCGGAAGTGGGAGCGGGTACCTGACAAAACTAGGTACCCGCTCCCCCCCCCCAAAAAATGACATGCCAAATGTGGCATGTCGAGGGGGGTCAGGACTTCCTAAAGAGGAAGTTCCACTTTTGGGTGGAACTCCGCTTTAACTCACAATGTCTTCACCTTCGATGGCTCCCACTACCTCCAGGTACAGGGAGTAGCGATGGGCACTTGTTGTGCGCCATCCTACGCCAACCTGTACCTGGGGGAGTGGGAGGAGTTCTTTTTGAAGGATGAAGCACTATCTATATATACTGACCACATCAATCTATGGGTCAGATATATAGATGATGTGTTTTTGATCTGGGACGGTCCCATGGAATCCCTTCAAGCCTGCCTCACTAGAATTAATAAAAACGATTTCAATTTATCGTTCACCATGAACGCAGACCCTAATTGTGTCACCTTTCTTGACGTAACTATCACGAGAGAGGAAGGAGGTACCCTACACAGTGGACTTTTTTGAAAGCCCACTGCGGGGAACACGATCCTCCATGGTTTCAGTTTCCATCCGGAACCCCTCCTTCGTTCTATTCCAGTGAGTCAATACCTACGACTGAGGCGCAACTGCTCTGATCTATCCTCATTTCAATCTGCAGCCGACGGACTGCGGGATAGATTACTAAGGAGAGGCTACTCCAAAAAATCACTCAAACATGCTTACAAGCGTGCTCTTCTTAGTGATAGGAAAGCTTTATTAGCCCCCAAGAAGGTCCCTAATATAGACAGCAACAGTGACGAACCCAGAATCATAACTCCATATATGCACCAACATTCCAAAATTAGACAGATTGTGACCAAACATTGGCACCTTCTGTCATCCGATCCGATTCTGGGTCAATATCTTTCAGATACTCCCAAATTCACTTTCAATAGGGCCCCTGCGCTCAAAGATAGGTTGGTCCGAAGCGAGTTTATGGATGAGTCCTCCACTGTTTGTTGTAAATATAAAGGGACCTTTGTGTGTGGTAGCTGCAATTATTGCAGCTACATGATGACACAGAAGAATCCCGTTTTGCCTAACGGCTTTACCTTTAAAGCCAGACATTTCGCCAACTGTCGTACGGTGGGGGTAGTTTACCTACTGGTATGCGATTGCCAATGTTTTTATGTTGGCAAAACAAAGTTAGAGTTCTGGCGACGGGCTTACCGTCACATCCTCAGCATGAGGAAGCCCGACCCAGATCTCCCACTCGGACGCCATGTAGGCAGAGTCCATGGGGGGAGATTCCCCAAAATTAAGTTCTTAATCCTTGATCGGATCCACCCCAGCCCAAGAGGAGGAGACTGGAACAAAAGTCTCCTCCAACTTGAGTTGAGGTGGATCTATTCCCTCAAGGCCACTGAGCCACCAGGGTTAAATGGCATGTTATCCTTCAAGCCATTCCTGGAAGGCTTTGAGTCAGGAGAAATAGAAAAAGAAAAAATATAGAGGACTGTGCCTATATATATATATATATATATATATATATATATGTACTATGCTGCACCACATATTAGGACGCAACATGCAACAAATTTTAGTACTTTTTGTCCTCTTTCATTGATGCCATCATTTTTGCCACTTTATACCCAATGTTTATTATTTTACTATTTTTCCCACGATGTCAATGTTCACCTTTTATGTCTGCTATGTAATTATATTGTTGTGCTATTTGTGTTTCATTTGTGAATATATATACAGCGATTAGTTACAACACCCTGGTCTGTGGTCTTGATCTCTAGCGGTATTTTTTTTTTTATATATTCACTTTTTATATATATACATTGAAAGGCTTAATCACACCAGCCGATATAATGTTTTCCATGCATAGAGATTTTTTTTATTTAAACATCCTTGTTCTTGTTTTCAGACCCCCTTTTTTCATGCAGGTCGGTTCTGGGATCTCCCTCTGTGGACATCCCGGCACGGGGGAGACACATCGCTCCAGTGCGATGTCTCCCATTGGTGCTACACTTCCCTCTGGGTTTGTATGCACCAACCGAAGACCGGATGTTCTTCTGAACTTCCGGTTTTCGGATGCCGTGCCGGTGGAACGCAAGCGCTGGCCCCGCCCACCCCGCGTCATGCCGCGATGCGGCGTATACATCAGATGGGGGCGGGCCCGGCCCTGGCGATCCGGGAAGCCCATTCCTGGATGCCAGCTGTTGCCTCTTCCCCTAATCATTGTGGCCCTTTATAGACTCCCTCCCAGCGTTCGGACAGCACAGTGCTTGCTGTCTGCTCGCTGGAGAGGATCGGTCGGTGCAGCCACATACTCTTAAAGGTACAAGTCACTTTCTATTTATTTTTTCAATTATTCCTTACGAACAGCTAGAGTCTGAGTACTCTCCATGTCTACTCACCCCTTGCTTAATTATTTATTATATATTTTTCACAATCCCAAACTTAGTATTCCTTTATGTGACTTTCTTTGACAGTTGTGCGATTTAAACATCATAAGCAGAGAGGTTCAAGTTTTGGCACCTTCTTTGGCGTCCTACTCTTGATGGACTTCAGATGCCCACAGTGGGAGTCCCAAGTTTAACCTACCCTGCTATACCATCTTAAACTGCATACATACATCAGCAGTCTATACCGCCAGCCAGGTCAAAACCCAGCTTCCTTGGTTTTAATCCTTTATACAAGCCATTTAAGTCCAGACACTATCAACCTTGTAAGTGTTACCAATTAAGCATCTTTGAATATGTTTCTTGTATTCCAATATATAATATTTATTCATATATATTTTTCTGTTAATAGAACACTTACTTGAGCTTCCCCTGAAGAAGAAGAGAAAGTCACTAGCTTCGAAACATGTCGGGTCTAAGTTCTAGTTATTGGTTGTAATTGGTGTCATCTGGTATAGCTTGTATATGTTTTTAACTTTTTTTTTGTGTTTATATATATCTAATAAAATTATCATCATTGTTAAAATCATTATTAGACATTATGTCATTATATCTTTCTGTGCCTTAAAAGTCCCACTTAGGGGAACCCCTCTTTTTTGTACAGATAAAGTATAGAGTCCAAATTAAAGTGACAAATGTCCATGAAATTCTGAAGGGGATATGGGTGAATGAAACAAGACAGTGCTTCAGCTGACGGCCAGAAACCACTCTTTTTGTCTGATATCCCACCACCTGTGCAGGTTTGCTTCTTACCAGCAATCAATTGTAAAAGGGCACAAAGACAGCCAAATCCAAAGGTTCTCATCTTCACTCAGAATTTCACTGACACTTTTCACTTCAATTTGGACTCTAAACTTTATCTGGGACTTTTTCACTTTTGTGTTTTTGTGCCCCATTATTATACAGCATTGTTTCAGATTATTTGTACATTCATTTGGTTTATACACACAACTGTTTGTTGTATATATATTATCTATTGTTGGTTGTTGATTCAAGCACATTATAGTGTTCCTCATTTGCAGAACACCATCACACTTGTTTAGCGCACCAGATTTCACAACATTATTTCCTTATTTGGATCTATGGTTGCAGCTTCACACAGTTTATAATCAGCGCACCTTTCACGCATTTGCATATATGTTCAGGGTCGTTGTCCTGCTGGAAGGTGAACCTCCGCCTCAGTCTCAAGTCTTTTGCAGACTCTTAACAGGTTTTCTTGCCCTGTATTTGGCTCCTTCCATCTTCTTGTCAACTCTGAGCAAGTTCTCTGCCCCTGCTGAAGAAAAGCATCCCAACAACATGATGCTGCCACCACCATGTTTCAAGGTTGGGATGGTATGTTTAGGGTGATGCGCAGTGTTAGATTTCCGCCAAACATAGAGTTTTGCTTTTAGGCCAAAATGTTTAATTTTGGTCTCATCTGACAAGAGCACCTTCTTTCACGTGTGCTGTGTCCCCCACATGGCTTCTCACAAATGGCACTTCCTATAGCTTTCTTTCAAATATAGCTTTCTTCTTGCCACTCTTCCATAAAGACCAGATTTGTAGAGTGCCCATTAATAGTCTAGTGGACAGATTCTCCCACCTGGGCTGTGGATGCAGCTCCTCCAGAGTGACCATGGGCCTTTTGGCTGCTTCTCTGATTCATGCTCTCCTTGCCCAGCCTGTCAGTTTAGGTGGACAGAAATGTCTTGGTAGGTTTGCAGTTGTGCCATACCCTTTCATTTTCGGATGATGGATTGAACAGTGCTCCGTGAGTTGTTCAAAGCTTGGGATATTTTTTTTATAACCTAACCCTTCTCTAAACTTCTCCACAGCTTTATCCCTGACCTGTCTGGTGTTTTTCTTGGCCTTCAGGACGCTATTTGTTCACTAAGGTTCTCTAACAAACCTCTAAAGGCTTCACAGAACAGCTGTATTTACTATTTATACTGAGATTAAATTACACACAGGTGGACTCTATTTACTAATTGGGTGACTTCTGAAGGCAATTGGTTACACTAGATTTTAGTTAGGGGTATTAGAGTAAAGGGGGCTGAATACAAATGCAGGGCACACTTTTCAGATATTTATTTTACAAAATTTTGAAAACCATTTGTCATTTTCCTTCCACTTCACAATTATGTGCCACTTTGTTAGTCTGTCATATAAAATCCCAAGAAAATACATTTATTGTTTTGGTTGTAACATGACAAAATGTGGAAAATTTCAAGGCTATGACTATGAATACTTTTTCAAGGCACTGTAAAAAAGACATTGGACATATGTATTGAAACATATAGAACTATTTTAAACATAATGTGCTTGGTATCCAACCCAATGTCCAGTTTAATCACTGCCGTTTTCTAAGTCACCTTTAGCTTTCTCATTAGAGAGGGAATTAAGGGAGAAGTGTAGGATATCAAAAAAATTAAACACACATACCCACCTATATGGCTGCAGCATTGGCCCAATGCTGCAGCTGTCCCTTGCCAGCTCTCAGACTGAGAACTGAGCGATCACGTGACTGCTGATCACTAAATTTTCGGTCTTTATTGAGCAAAGATTAGCGACTGTCAGTCACCACCCTCTGCTCTGCACCTCCAGCACTCACTGGAGAGCCCAGCTGTGGAGGTGGCGGGTGCGGCGAACTGCTGGTTGAGTCAGCTGCTGTTCAGGCATCTATCTGGGTGGATCACAACCTTAACGTTGTGATCCTTCTAGAGCCTGGAACTGGCTCCCTGCTGTTGGCTGAATGGGGGTGCCCCAGATAGCTTGCCACAAATTTGTGGCACTGTTGAATTGTAAGTCTGTTAACTTGTTGCACATTTTCCCTGGCAAGTTGTACATTTGCAGAGCATTTGAAGCACAAGTTCTAGTTGACACTTTTCCAATTTGTAGCAAATTTGCATGGCAAGTCTCTAGCAAGAGCAAAGTTGCAGCGGTGAGACTACAGCAAGAGCTCTGAAAGTCTACAGCATGAAAACTCAGTCACAGTGACCCCTCTGGTGGGATGACTTTTGCACAACATAACTGAACCTGAACTTGCAGCAGACTTGCAGAATGTTTGCAAGGAAAGTTGATCTAGAGTCATGCAATGCAGACTTGCTGCAATTGTGCAACAAACTTGTAAAGGCTGGCAAGTCTAGCAATAGCTTATCAAGTCATTTTCAAACTTGCAGCACAATTGCTTGCTATCTGGGACAGAAATAAATGCACTCCTGTGACCCAGAAGTAGGGCCAAATAAGCTTTGGTCATACTGCTCTTAACATCACCACACTGTGTAGAACAATCAAGCCTTCTTATAACAAAAGGTATTCTCATGTCTCATTCCATCAAATATCCAAACCAAAGTTGCATTCAGGAGAGGAGCTTCTGAGCTAGATGCGTTTATGCACATTCGCGCATTAATACATTCTAATGCCCAGAATGAATTAAAGTGGTTGTAAACCTCAGTCATTAGATCTGAACAGACCACATATCTCTGTAGTTTTTACTTATTCTCCCTGGTCTACGTGTCGTTTATCTCTGGTGCTTTGTTCCTTTTTTATCAGCATGAGTCACTTACTTTCCTGAAACATGAGATAAAATTTGTTTTTGGGGAGGGAGCTCAGCAGGGAGCTTGTCTATTCACAACACAGTTCTGTATCCTTCCTTTACTCCTGTTTACTTTGTGGAGGAAGGGGAGGGGGGGGGGAGTGTGCCTTTCTTACAATCAGCTCTCACACAGTGTAAAGGCAGCCCTCTACCCCCTCCTCTGTGATACTAACAGATGAAGAATGTTTTTAACACAATACGACTTGAACGACTGTAGGGAAGAGAAGACTGCAGATAAACAAGTAAAACCTATGTAGGAGGATTTGTTTAATTTCTGTGTATCATCTGAGGCCAGTCCCGTCACTGGGTATATGAGAGGGTTTACAACCACTTTAACATTCTGGCCAATAGAATGCAGTATTGCATCATTTTTCCACTGTTAAACTCCTGTAGAAGGAAAGGCATCAGAGCAGTATTTTTCAACCTTTTTTTTCAGTCAGGGCACCTTTTAGAATTGTGCACAATCTCAGGGCACTTAAAAAATAGATGCATGGGGGTGCCATTAAGACAGCACATTTTTGTGCAGTGTGGGAAAACGTGATTTTTACATGTGGTACTGTACCTGGTGGGGAACATGCCATAAAATGTGGTTTGTGATGCAGAGTCTGTAAATCCTTCTCCTCCATAACCAACCTGCTGGCACAAGTCCCCCCCCCCCCCCGCAATCCCCTCTCCTAATAGAAAATATGTTCCTCCTCCACTCTCCAAATGCCCTACTAACACAAAAGCTCCCATTCCACCACATTCCTCTCCTCGCTACAGGAGTAGTGACTGCAGCAGAGAAGAAGAGAGAACAGGGAGGAGTTGGGAGCTCTGTTCTCCAGTCGGGAGGAGGAGGTCTGGGCTGTGCTCTCTCTCGTCTGTATAATTGGGTTAGCATAGTGCAAGTTTTTTGTCCTTTTGCTGTGGAACCCCTGGGGCCTCTTTGCGGCATCCTGGTTGAAAAACACTGTCATAGAGAATATAGTGTGCATGTGGCCATAAAGTCTTTTGATTGGCTACTCCACTTAACACAGAGTCTTCAGCATGCAGAGGAGAGGTGGACCAACAATGCAAGAGCCTTTTCTTGGTCTGCATTTTAGGCACAAGTCATAAACTGCAGACTCACTCAGTTTGAGAACAGATTATCTGTTCATCCTTATAAATGTACTGGTAAGTGTTTAGCTGGGGTTGTGTAGACTTTTTATGCACAGAAAATGTATGTTTTCTCTATGCATGCATGAAGATTTCCTATTGATGGTCCAATTTCTTTTCTAAACTTTATTTATTTGGCTTTAATTCATTTTGCCTATGGCCCCTTTCACACGGGCGTTCGGTATGTCCGTATATCACCCCATCCGTTTGCGGGTGATATACGGACATAAAGCATGTCAATGAGATTGCGTATGTCAGCGGATGACCATCCGCTGACATCCGATTTGCGTCCTTTCAGTTCTCTTCCGTTTTTTTGAACGGAACGGAACCCTATTTTTTCTTCCGTTTAAAAAACGGAAAGGACGCAAAATCGGATGTCAGCGGTGTCATCCGCTGACATCCGCAATCCCATAGACATGCATTATGTCCGTATATCATCCGCAAATGGATGGGATGATATGCGGAGATACGGACCGGATGACACAAATGTCATCCGTGTCCATGAAAAAAAAAAAAAAGTGCCGGAACGCAATATGGTCCGCTTCGTGTGAAAGGGGCCTAATGTGGGTTTATTCAGGGACAGAGGCTGATGTGACTCTTATGCAGCAAAAATGCGTAGATACTAGAAATACCTAATAAAACTGAGAAGATAAGCAAAAATGGAAGAAACTGAAACAGCAGACAGCTAGCATGACAGATGCATCTGATAAGTTTATTTAATGAAATTACAATTTTTAGTCACTAAACTAGATCCTACAGAAAAAGAAATAGAGATGTAAGCTTGGAAGCCCTGAGGAAGTTTATTTACAGTTTTGAACATAGTATTTTCCTTCTGAGGTCATGTAAAACAGTGCCAGCATTACAGAAAGGAGAAGGGTTAATAAGCATGGTGGAGTATAATGGGTCAACCTTGGTTTATTATTACAATTGCCCCCACGAAAAAAGAAGTAAGCAAATAAATAAGAAATCTAGAAGTAGCATATATGCCATACAAATGTCCTGAGCTGTTGCAGATGTAGGTGTGTCCATTGTCATTTCTATTCCACCATAAATATAAGAATGTCTTTCATGGGATGCAGCATATGATGGGCTTTTTCTCTTCAATCATTCAGAAAGCTCATGTGAACTAGTGAAACCTAACCTGGTGTTCTTAGAAAATCAATGCTCTGGTTGAAGGTAAGCTGCACAGATAAGTAGTGCTACCATATGGTGTCCACCATCCAACATTAAAGTTTTGAAAGGATGGGAGCACCACACCAACTTGTAAAGTATTTTGGAAAAAATGTATTTTGCAACGGCTATTGTTTTGCAACAAAACTTAAGTAATCTCCTCAGAGGGTCCAGCAGGTCCCCATGGTTACTGACAAGCAGCCTCTAGGACCGCAAGTTACCCATCACGTTTTAATGTATAGTATCTCCACAGGGTTCAGCGCTCCTACATCACAAAGATCGCCATCCAATATTAGCTATTGTTTATATTACTGGCAGACAATACATGTTTACATCAAGTCTCATTTTAAGTCTTTTGCATCACAAAGAAGATGTTGGACTTATTATCAGATATCAGATAATATATTTTTCTGATATAAATGCCAAATATTATTTCCATGTACAGTGATGATATATACTGCCTGGAAACAATTATTGGTTATCCACCTTTAATAAAGAAAAAAAGAAAATTAAAAAGAAAAAAAAAAACCTTTTTAAGTGAAAGAGAAAAGCCCAGTGATGAGGTTTCTCTTCTTCAGACCTTATAAGAACCTATTCTGGTGGGTCTAGTGCATTTTAGTTAGTGTTCTTCATTCAAGAAACCCATGACTGTCCTTTAGCAGCAGGGATCTGAATCTGGATGTAGAGAGTTTGTAAACACTTGCCCATTTTGATTGGATTTTCCATTTTGTCTTTATGAAAGTGTAAATACCTTTAATATATCAGTATAAAAAAGCGAGCATTATTTTTTAGAAACCAAATCTATCACTCACACCATCATCACTCTGTAGATGCTGAAATACTTAATTAAGATTAGCCCTAGGAGATGCTGATTTTTCCTATACTATATATGCTTTTGTTATCAATCATGGTTATTTAACAGTGCAAATCCAACTACACAGAGCACATGTCTGTGGTTTGTTAACTTGATCATAGCATATATAGTATGAACCCAGGAAGATGCTGGTAAACATGTAATTTCAGTTAGACATGACATGGTAGGTAAAATGTAAAACAGCACAGACATGGCTGTCCACATGCCAGTATATGGGGTAGAAAACATTCTTACTTTTTCCCTGTCTAGCCATCTGCTATAGTTTTATGGAGCACTTCATCTTTGTAATATTTCCTTACCTAGATAGATACATCTGGGGGCTTAAATTGATAGCAAATATGACCAGATTTCACTACAATAGAAGCAGTGCAGGACAGAGAGGCATAAGTCGGTTACAAATAAAAAAAATAATGGCAAGTTAAAAAAATTATATTGCCTCCTACATACATTTATTAAACCACTTCCCTTGCTGAAATCAGACCTCAGAAATAAAGTTTATCTTTAGCTCGAAAACCTCACATCGTGCTACAGATAAAAGCTACAAACCGAATAGAATGGCAGTGTGACAGCTTTATCTCATCGGGAGGGACATAATATTTGGGACATGTGATAGCATTATATGCTTCAGAAATTGGAATGATTTCTAATTCATACTTCATGCCTCTGTGTCATTTTATACCCTCACATGGCCTATAACCACATACTCAAGAGCTTGGGTCCCATGTTTACGGTTTACAAAGGTAAAGATTAGGGAAGTAATTCATGAGGGGTTAATGGCTACATGGCTGAGTCGAGAAACTTTAATTCTTTTAAAGTTTATGGAGTAACTGAGTGTGGGTTACTGGAGGATAGCGATGTCACCTGGAAGCATTTCAGGGCACATAGCCGTGGCAATAAACGTGGCAGAACAGCAGCTGCATGTGTCTGGCGTTATGCAGGAGCCACCTGGCTGCTGGACACAGAGGACACCTGAGTAGATCCAGAGGCAGAGGTATCCTCATCATCGCCAAGTGGATTCTTTCCACAGAAGATCAGCTTCATCATACAGGATCGGAACTGGTGGAAGAGAGCATTATAAAGGGTAGTTATGAATATTTACCAGTTTCCATAGCCTCAATGTAAAGCCAGGGGTACAAAAACATGTCATTTGCTCATTCCTAATATTATCCCTTGGCCTGGTTCACACTGGTGCGACATGGGATCCAACTTGTGGGAGCACTAGTCGAATAAAGTGAAATTCAATGTTTCCCTGTGAGAGCTGTCTTCTTTTTTCAAATTCTTTATTTAATAACAAAGTGTCCCATAGACTGCATACAAACATGGTCAATAGCAAATTACAGAAGGCAATCAAGTAGAAAAAAGATATTAAAATAAGTACAAATCATCTAGAGGGAGAGAAGTATCGGGAAGCCAGGGTCAAATGCACCCCTCCATGGTGGCAGAGGGCCATTAAAAGAAAAATTTCTCCCTTAAGACAAGCCAGTGGTAACAATGGACTTCTGGAGGGAAAGCATGCAGGAGTCCATGATATGAGAACTGTCTTAACTGATCCTACACAATTCTGTCCGACTTCAGAAAAGGTAACTGCACTACTTAGGTTTGACTTTGATAAGACTTCAATGCCATAGAGCAGTGATGGAGAACCTTGGCACTCCAGATGTTTTGGAACTACATTTCCCATGATGCTCATGTGCTCTGCAGTGTACTGGAGCCTCATGGGGAATGTAGTTCCAAAACATCTGGAGTGCCAAGGTTAGCCATCACTGCCATTGAGTATACAGTCACATTAAGTCCGATCGAAGTCATGACTTTCATGTCGGAACAGCGTCAACTTGGACTTACTGGTGCAACTACTACAGGAGCTCTACACTGAGAATCCCAGCCAGGGGAAGCGTGTACTGTGGTGAAATATTTTTGAAATATGGATTACAAGGTTAGCATTGTCAATGCAGTTTTGGATACACATGCTCAGATCCAAGTTCTACAATCTTAACAATTTCTACAAGTTT
This sequence comes from Pelophylax lessonae, assembly GCF_965119305.1. Lineage (NCBI taxonomy): Eukaryota > Metazoa > Chordata > Amphibia > Anura > Ranidae > Pelophylax > Pelophylax lessonae. The sequence continues at coordinate 234,478,766 of NC_138774.1, forward strand.
GGAACCATCTGTATATAGAAACATTACATTTTCAAGATATAATCCTTAAAAATATTTGCCAAACCACAGCGTTCTCCTAAGTAGATGTATTGTTGTAGCTGCTGGAGTTGGACACTGCTATTGCTTGACTCTTATTTCTCCATCCAGTTAGTGTATTAAAATTAAATCTAAGCCGCACTCCAAAACTTATCTCTTCTTTCTATAGTCGTCAAAATATGAAAATTGCATATAATAAAATCTCTACCTCAAACCACCTTCCTTGACACGTTTTACCACTGCTGGCTTGCTCACAAAAAAAAGTAGAAGTCCCCTATCCTTATGAGCAAGCCAGCAGTGGTGTAATGAATCGAGAAAGATGGTTTCGGGTGAAGACATTAATGTATGCCAATTTCATCTTTTGACAAATTTAATATAGAAAGAAGACCTCGTTTTTAGAGTGTGAGGACAGAGAAAAGGCGGAAGTGTTAAATAATTTCTTTTCTTCAGTCTTCACAAAGGAATCGGGGGGCTACACGAAACCCGCTTGTAAGGCCGAACTAAATAATACACCTCAGGAAGTGCCGCCATGGCTAACAGAGGATAGACTTAGAGCTAAACTAGAGAAACTTAACATAAATAAATCCCCGGGACCGGATGGCTTGCACCCGAGGGTTCTTAATGAGCTCAGCCAGGTGATTGCCAGACCATTATTCTTGATCTTTAAGGATAGTTTACAGACGGGTATGGTGCCAGCTGATTGGAAAAAAGCCAACGTGGTACCAATATTTAAAAAGGGGCCGAGATAGATCCCGGGTAACTATAGGCCGGTCAGCCTAACATCAGTAGTCTGCAAAATTTTGGAGGGGATGATAAGGGACCACATACAAGACTTTAGTAATGAAAATGGTATTATAAGTAGAAATCAGCATGGATTCATGAAAAATCGTTCGTGCCAAACCAATCTGTTAACCTTCTACGATGAAGTGAGCTGCCACCTAGATAAAGGTAAGCCTGTGGATGTGGTGTATCTGGACTTCGCAAAGGCCTTTGACACCGTTCCTCACAAACGCTTACTGTACAAACTAAGGAAGGTAGGTATGGATCATAAGGTGAGTACCTGGATAGAGACCTGGCTCCAGGGGAGAGTCCAGAGGGTGGTGATTAATGGGGAGTACTCGGATTGGGCGGGTGTGGAAAGTGGGGTCCCCCAGGGTTCTGTCCTGGGACCAATCCTGTTTAATTTATTCATAAATGATCTAGAGGAGGGGATATCTAGTACAATCTCAGTATTTGCAGATGATACTAAATTAGGCATGCCAATATCTTCTATGCAGGATGTGGAAATCTTGCAAGCAGACCTGAACAAAATAACGGGGTGGGCAACCACATGGCAGATGAGGTTTAATGTAGAAAAATGTAAAGTAATGCACTTGGGTGCCAGAAACCAGAAAGCAAGCTATTCACTAGGGGGTGAACCTCTGGGTGAGTCTAGGATGGAAAAGGACTTGGGGGTACTGGTAGACAACAGGCTTGGCAGTGGCATGCAATGCCAAGCCGCCGCAAGCAAAGCCAACAGAATACTGGGATGTATAAAAAGGGGGATTCACTCCAGAAATAAAGAGATTATTCTCCCGCTCTACAAGACTCTGGTCCGGCCACATCTGGAGTATGCTGTCCAGTTCTGGGCACCGGTCCGCAGGAAGGATGTGCTGGAACTGGAGAAAGTCCAGAGGAGGGCAACAAAAATAATTAGGGGAATGGAGGACATCGGCTATGAGGAAAGACTACAAGCACTGAACCTATTCTCTCTGGAGAAGAGACGATTGAGGGGGGATATGATATCAATGTACAAATACTGTACTGGCGACCCTAGCATAAGGAACAAACTATTCAGAGAAAGGGAATACAATAAGACACGTGGCCACTCACTAAAACTTGAGGAAAGGCGGTTTAACCTTAAAGTGCGTAGGGGGTTCTTCACTGTAGGAGCGGTAAGGATGTGGAATTCTCTTCCACAAGCAGTCGTATCAGCGGGGAGCATAGATAGTTTCAAAAAACTATTAGATGTACACCTTAAAGACCACAACATACAGGGGTACACAATGTACGGTTAAAAGCAAACACACACGCATCATGGGTTGGACTGGATGGACTTGTGTCTTTTTTCAACCTCACTAACTATGTAACTATGTAACTATGTAACTATGTAACTATGGCATATATTTACTGTTGACTGAGAATAGAGATGGGCGGTAGTAGGAAGCACCTGGGTCGTCCTTGCGGGTTGAAGGAGCAAGCCAGGTGTGGGGCTATGGGTTTGGGTGTGTTCCAGTTAGTGGGTTGTTACATGTCAAACTACATTGTTGTTTACAACAGATTACCTTTATCCATGCGCCAAGTTGAGTGTAACTATCCAAGTGTGTACAGCCACCCTAAGGTCTTGTTTTGGGAAACATAAATACTGTATATCAGCACAGCAACATTCTGACCAATAGTCCTTTTTGCCTAATGTAGGAGCCTCCAAACTGTCTAAACAAAGGGCCAGTTTGCTGCCCTTCAGACATTAGGGGGGCTGGACTGTGGCCAGTTAGAGTAGAAAATGTCTTGGAGTCAATGGGAGTAAATAACGCCCCATCACTGGTGTCAGTGGGAGCAATAGTGCCCCATCATTGGTGTCAGAGGGAGAAATAGTGCCCCATCATTGGTGTCAGTGGGAGCAATAGTGCCCCATCATTGGTGTCAGTGGGAGCAATAGTGCCCCATCATTGGTGTCAGTGGGAGCAATAGTGCCCGATTGTTGGTGTGAGTGGGTGCAATAGTGCCCCATCATTGGTGTCAGTGTAAGGAATAGTGTCTCATTGTTGGTGTCAGTGGGTGGAATCATACTTTTATAAGTGGTAGGAATAGTGCCTCATGGGCTGGATAAAGGCAAGCAAAGGGCAACATTTGGACCTCGGGCTGCAGTTTCGAGACCACTGGCCTAATGGATTGCAATGTTTGTCTGCTGATATCATTATTGGATTCTTATCAGATCATTACTTGATCCATATGAAATTACATCTATTGTCTATTAATTGTGTATAGGTAGAATATTGGGAATTTTACCAATAAAAACGAATTAAGCATATACAGAAATGTTTAATTTTCCGTTTAAACTGTCATACTCCACTTTGCTTGCTGATTCAAGTTTTAATCATCTTATGTCATAAAAAGATGATTTGTAAATACTTCCTGTAGCTATTAACTATATATTAGGGCATGTGAATAGCAGGAGGTGGCCCTGCCCCCTCCGGAACACAGCAAGTGATTAAAAAGTACCATTTCAGTCTTTGCAGATGACACCAAGCTTTGCAGTGGAATCATTTCCTTACAGGATGTCTCCAATTTACAAGCTGACCTCAATGCACTGTTTCATTGGTCAACTATGTGGCAAATGAGGTTTAATGTTGATAAATGTAAAGGTATGCACTTGGGGGCTAAGAATATGCATGCATCATACATCCTAAGGGGAGTACAACTGAGGGAATCTGAAGGATCTAGGTGTTCTGGTAGATCCTAAGCTTAATAATAGCATGCAATGCCAAGCTGCAGTTTCCAAAGCAAGCAATTTCCTTTCTTGTATTAACAGAGGCATTAAACCCAGAGCGAGAGATATCATTTTGCCCCTGTACAAATCATTAGTAAGACCTCATCTGGAATATGCAGTTCAGTTTTGGGCACCAGTTCTCAAAAAAGGATATCGGGGAACTGGAGAAAGTGCAAAGAAGGGCAAGCAAACTGATAAGAGGCATGGAGGAGCTCAGCTATGAGGAAAGATTAGAGCAGTGGTGGCTGGTGCTCCATCAGTCAGGGGGGGGGGGGTCGCAAGACGGATCCCCACAATCACTCCAGCCCACATCACCATATCCCCCCTTTGCCAGTTTACTTAGCTTGCTCTGCAGGACTGACAGGCAGTGGTGGCGCCTGCAGCGGCTTCCCCCTCAGTCTCCATGTTCCGTCTCGGGGGCCATCTCCTCCCTCCTTCTTGGCCAATAGGGTGCCTTCTCCTTTCGGCCAATCGGGAAACAGGTTTCAGGACCCACTTCCTGATTCCTCATTCTCTGTGCCCGAGCCCACCCTTTTTTTAAGGCCCACGTGCTTAAAAAAAAAAAAAAATCCCCCATTGGAATCCATGCATCCGGCGCCCTGCATGTAGATTAGGTAGCCAGACGAATGGATGGGGGGGGGGGGGGGCGGTGCCCCTTCGCTCCTAATGACCGGCCTGCCAATGGATTAGAGGAACTGAATTTATAGTCTTTTGAGAAGAGGAGATTGAGGGGGGATATGATCAACATGTATAAATACATAAGGGGTCCATAGAGTGAACTTGGTGTTGAGTTATTGATTTTAAGGCCAACACAGAGGACAAGGGGGCACTCTTTACGTCTAGAGGAAAATGGATTTAGTCTCCAAAGGTTTCTTCACCGTAAGAGCTGTATAAATGTGGAATAGACTACCTCCAGAGGTGGTTCTTGCTAGCTCACTAGATTGCTTTAAAAAGGCCTGAAGTCTTTCCTGGGTGTACATAATATAAATGGGTACTACTATTTATAGGTAAAGTTGATCCAGGGACTATCTGATTGCCTCTCGGGGGATCAGGAAGAAATTGTTTCCCCCTGCTGTAGTAAATTGGATCATGCTTTGCTGGGGTTTTTTCGCCTTCCTCTGGATCAACTGCGGGTATAGGATTGTGTATATGGGATTGTACGGTGTTTTTTTTTTCAATTGTCTTTTATTGGTGGAGCCTGTGTGATTTGAACACCGTTTACATTTGCGGGCGCAATTTACGTATGCGCTTTCTTTGGTGGGCAAGCTCACAACGATGGGGGTGCTTTAAAAACAATTTTCTTATTTATTTTTTTTTTTTTTAACACGGTTTTTAAAAAGAAAAAAAAAAATCTGATCACTTATATTGCTGTCACAAGGAATGTAAACATCCCTTATGACAATAATAGACAGTGACAGGTTCTCTTTAAGGAGAGGGATCTAGGGTCTAAAAGACCCCAGACCCCTCCACTGCACTTCAAAGTATTCCAAACCCCGAAATCGTCATTTTTTAATACTGACAATTTTTTCAAGTCAGCGCTGTTCACAGCCGAGTAAACCGGAAGTGATGTTGTGACGTCACTCATCGGTTACATGATCGGAGACCCGATCAAAGCCGAATCCGGCTTCATTTGAGACTCTAACCAGTCGGTGCACATGCCGGCTGGTTGCTCGGGTCTCCCGGTGGGACAGGCGACCTGGGCAGAGTGGTGGGTGGAGGGGGCGTCCCCTCCTGCTCGCTGTGAAAACGGCAGAGCGGCTGGTGAGCCGCATCGGTCGTTATCGCCAGAAAGCCGACTGCCGGCTCTAAAAAATGGTACTGGGGTGATTCCTGCAGCTGCAGGCATCACACCTGGATAACCACTTCTTCAAGCCAACGTACAGGTATGTCAGTTTGCGGGAATAAAAAAGGCCTGGATTCTTACCTAAATGTATATAATTTAACTGGATACAGTACTTACATTAATAGGTAAAGTTAATCCAAGGAATATCCGATTGCCTCTCGGGGGATCAGTAAGGAATTTTTTCCCCTGCTGGAGCAAATTGGATTATGTTTTGCTGGGTTTTTATTTTACTTCCTCAGGATCAACTGTGGGTGAAGGACTATGTATATGGGATTGTATGATTTTTTTTTCTTTTTATTGATTGAACTAGATGAACTTAAGTCTTTTTTTCAACCTAACCATGTAACTAGTTATGTAACTAAGAATGGGCTGCAATGCAGAAGCAATCTCTCTTGCTAATTTTTTTTCACCACAATGCACCACCATGAACAATGAAGTGCTGTGTACTATACATGCATTTTGAAGGTGCATCTAGCTGCCATTCAAAATAAATGGCACTCCCATTGCTGAACCAGTGTGAAAGAGACCTCGTTATCTGCATGCAAGAAGATATTCCTACCCTGTTTCCGTTATAAAAAACAACAAATTGTAGAAAAAATGAAGGGTAAACAAAGAGAACTAATGTCAGACAAACTCACCTGCCTGTTCATGAAAATATAGATAAATGGGTTGTATACGGTGGAGGCTTTTGAAAATACAGATGGAATAGAAGCCATACGCAAGTCAAAAGTTTCACCACGGTGAGTTACTGCCCATAAAGCAAAGGAGGCATAAGGAAGCCAGCACACCAAGAATCCAAGGATCATCATAATTACCATCCTGGTTACCTCCCGCTCAGCTTTCTGTGTGGTGGCAGACTGTTCCTGTTGCTTTGCAACCTTTCAAAAGACAAAAACTGGTGGTAAGTTTGAATTATTCTAAAATGCAACATTCCCTACTTCTTCCATATTACATCTAATTTTATGTGTTTATCTGCTAAACCAGTGACTCTCAACCACAAGGCCACCGTTTTCCACTGCTGAGCTGTGGTTTCCTATCTATGTCACATAGAGGGAGCTCAGTGCTTAGCCTCACTAAGCACCTACCACAGCAAAGCAGCTCATCTGTTGCTGACTGGCAGCTCATCTGCTGCTGACTGGGGCATGAAAGGTTTTTGAAGTCTTTACCGGGTCCTGTTCTCACTAAGGGCTCATTTAGACATACGGTTGGAGGGTGTTAAAAATGTGCAGTTGAGCAGCATTTTTAGCGCCCTCTTAACTGCTCCCTGCCCCTTAAGATGTAAAGACAGTGGACATGGTGTTTACATGCCACAATCACAATGTTTTGCTTCGTGCTCACAGCTAAACTATTGCTCCTCTCCTGTTCGTCAGGCAAGAAGATCCTCAAACATTATTCATTCATGTAAATGGGAAAGTGCCGCAAGACAATACACATAGTTGCACTGTGGTGCTGCTGCAATTACAGAGTTAAAGCAGGCAGTGAGAAGGGGTAACATTGCCTCCCCACTGTCTGTCAAATGCCTCTTAAAAGTGATCCAAATGTAAATCACTTTTCAGAGGCATGGCAGTTTAGATGCAAGTTTAAACTTCGCTTAAGGTTGAGAACCAAAGTGCTAGACAATCTGTTCAACATGCCCGGACTTTTTGCATGGCTTCTTTAAACTGAAAGCTTAACTCCAAGAAAGCTCTTGGTGAAGAGAAAGAGTTGAATCTCCACTCAAGTTTTTACAGCCCTACATGACCATGAAGGAAACATCTTCAACGATGCCAGCTGGGTTGGCTGGTTTCTGCTATGAGCTATAATTCCTGTTTTACTTGGATAAGTGGATTCTATATATAGAGGGAGATTTACTAAAACTGGTGCACTCAGAAGCTGATTGGCTACCATGAACAGCTGCACCAGATTCTAACTTCAGCTTATTCAATTAAGTTTTTGGAATAAAACCTGGAAGCCAATTGGTTCCTATGCAGAGTTTCACCAGATATTGCACTCTCCAGTTTTAGTAAGTAGCCCTCATATCATTTTTGTGAATTGACCAGGGAGTCCGGGACACAGAAATGCTAAAAAAAGAAAAGTAAAGTAGTTTGGGACATTATTCAGCTATGCTTCAGTTGTAAAGTCCACTTGGTATTCTCTACTCCATTGCAACCACAGACAGCATTTTTCCTGTGTGGACTACGATCACTCCTGCTACTTCTAAACTTCTTAGTCTAACCTCCTGGTTTGACCTGAAGCAATGGGTACAGGCTTCTACTCAATCTGATGCCAACACCCTTGACCTTGTATTCTCCTACCTGTGCACTCCATGCAACCTCTTCAACAATCCTTTTCCTCTTTCTGATTACCACCTTGTTGGCATCGCTCTCTCCTTTTCTTCCACACCTTTTCCTCTAATTGCCTAACAATCATCTGTAGAAACCTTTGCCACTCCAACCCTTCGCTTCTCTATTCTGCTACTGACCACCTCTATAACAAAATCTCACCCCTGTCCTGCCCCAAGCTAGCCACTTTTGTCTGCAATAGATCCTTGCCCTCCACCCTGGACCAGCTTGCCCCCTCACTACACACAGAATCAGGCCTCGACCCCTACAATCCTCGCAAACAGATGACACCAGAAGTCCCAAAAAACATAGTCGCTCTTTTGAGCGTCTGTGGCCTAAAACTAAGTCTCACAAAGACTTTAACAACTTCATGCCTCCAAACTGCGAAGCAGACCTATTTTATCACTCTCATTAACACCTTCTCATCCAGTCCTTGTCGACGTTTCTCTACTTCGTCCTCCACTGGCTCCACTCACTAACTTACTCACTCACTGCCCAGGAGATCGCCAATCACTTCAAAAATAAGAATAATTCAATTTGGGATGAAATGACCACTCTACAGGTATCTCCCCCACTTAACACCCCATATCAACAGCTACAATCAACACGCCTCTTATTCAACCATGCTACTGTAGATGAGGTTGCTAAATTTATTTCTAGCGCCCACCTAACCACCTGTCTCCTGGACTCTGTTCCCTCGCAAATACTGCGGTCACCCTCTGACTCTATCCTACACTCTCTAACCCACATCTTTAATCTCTCTCTCTCTCTTCTGGCATCGTTCCCCCCCCCCATACTTAAAAAGCCTTCCCTGGACCCTACCAATCCTAACAATCTACACCCCATCTCCTTGCTCCTGTTTTATTTCCAAACTCCTTGAACACCTGGTCTACAACCAACTGAGTGACCACCTCATTAAGAATAACCTTGATCTTCTTCAGTCTGGATTTCACCCTCAACACTCCACAGAAACTGCTCTTTTAAAACTCACAACTGACTTACTAACAGCAAAAACCAACTGACACTATTCTATACTCTTACTTCTGGACCCTTCGACTGCCTTTGATACGGTTGACCACCCCCTACTCCTCACTCCTTTGGTCTCCATGACTGTGTTCTTTGCTGGCTCTTATCCTACCTATGCCACTGTACCTTCAGTGTCACCTATGATTCTACTTCCCCTTCTCCTCTTTCTTTCTCCATTGGGGTCCTCCAAGGTTCTGTTCTTGGACGTCTCCTATTCTCAAACTACACATCCTCCCTGGGTCAGCCTCTAATGGTTTTTAATATCATTTATATGCTGACGACACCCAAATCTATCTCTCTACTCCTCAGCTCACTCCATCAATCTCCTCACGCATCACTAATTTACTAATAGACATATCTGTCTGGATGTCACAACACTTCTCTAACTCAACCTGCCCAAAACTGAGCTCATAATATTTCCTCCCCCCATGTGCCTCTTCCCCTGAATTCTCTGTCAAGAGCAATGGCACAATCATCAACCCTTCCCCACATGCCAGGGAGCTAGCTGTTATCCTGGACTCTGAACCACCTCTTTCGACCCTACATCCAATCCTTTTCCAAAGCTTGGCGCCTCAACCTCCGCAACATCTCCAAAATACATCCCTTCCTAACCAATGACACCACAAAGCTTGTAATTTACTCTCTGGTAATCTCTTGCCTCGACTACTGCAACTCCCTCCTCACTGGATTACCTTTACATAAGCTATCCTCTATTCAGTCTATCAAGAATGCTGCTGCCAGACTTATCCACCTTACAAACCGCTCAGCGTATGCTACCCCTCTCTGCCAATCCTTCCATTGGCTGCAACAAGTTAAATTCCAAATACTAACAATAACTTACAAAGCCATCCACAACTCTGCCCCAGCCACATAACTAACCTTGTCTCAAAATACCAACCAAAGCAGACCTCCTGCTCTCTAGCTCTCTCGTCAACTCCTCGCATACCCGCCTCCAGGACTTCTCCCAAGCCTCTCCCATCTTTTGGAATTCCCTACCCCAATCTGTCCAACTATCTCTAACTCTATTCACTTTTAGGCAATCCCTGAAAACTTTTCTCTTCAGAGAAGCCTCTCCTGCCTCCACCTAACAACTGTACTTTAATTTTCTTCATCAGCTCATTCCTCCACAGTTATTACCTTTCGTGTCACTTGACCCTTCCTTCTAGATTGTAAGCTCTAACAAGCAGGGCCCTCTGATTCCTCCTGTATTGAACTGTATTGTAACTGTACTGTTTTCCAAAACTCTGTGCTGCGCAAACTGTTGGCGCTATATAAATCCTGTATAATAATAATAATAATTCTGAAGAAAATTGAATAGCTAATAAGAGGTTAGATGGGAGCAACCTTTATTATCCAGTAAGAGAAAAGTTGCAAGCTTCCTTTACACTGGAGCTGTAGTAGTGTTCCTGACACAGGACCCGACTCTCAAACTAACATCCAAGTCCCTCAGTTTACATGCTCAATGTTGTCTGCAGGTACTTAGCTCTCAGTTTAAAAGTTTGAAAGCCAGATCAACTCTGTGTGTGGTAAAATGGTAAAACCGAGTACAGACGGGAACTTGCCCTGGCAACTGGTGTGTATGTTTTAAAACTGGAACAAAACATTTAGAGGGTCTAGTTAAGACGTTATGTGAGGTAGTGGACAAATTCCATGATAAAGCCACTCTGACTCACTTTAAGGGCCAGTTCACACCACATGTAGTCCAGTGCATTTTTTTCTGCATCAAAAATGCATGGAAAGTAGGTTATATGGTTTCCAGTGGCATAGTTCACACAAGTGCTTGCAGTTCCAGTGTGTTCCAGTTCCAGAAGAAAAAGTAGGACATGTTGCATTTTTCCTGCACTGGACTGTACTGGAACGCACCGGATTGCACCTAAAAGCAGCAAAAATGCACTGGAACACACATGTCCTTATTTAAGTCTAGTTCACACCATATAAATGCAGTCCGGATGCGTTCCAGATGCTTTTCTGCATGCGTGTTTAAGCATTTTTTATGCATTCCATTGCATTTTTTATGCATTCCATTGCATTTTTTATGCATTTTTTTGGTGTGTTTTTGATGCAGTCCAATGCATTTTTCCCCCTATTTTTTTCTTAACCTTAAATAAAGATGTGTGTTCCAGTGCATTTTTGGTGCACTCCAGTGCATTTTTGATGCATTTTACAGTGTTCCAGTAAAGTCCAGTGCAGAAAAAATTCAGCATGTTCTACTTTTTTCTGGAACTGGGATGCACTGGAACTGCAAGCTCTAGTGTGAACTATGCCATTGAAAACCATATAACCTGCTTTTCATGCGTTTTTGATGCAGACTGGACCACATGTGGTGTGAACTGGCCCTTAAGGTAAAGAAAAAATAGGAGGGAAAATGCACTGGACTGCATCAAGAACGCACCAAAAACGCATCAAAAACACACTGGAATGCATCAAGAACGTGACAAAAAGTGCATGCAGAAAAGCATCTGGACTGCGTTTCTATGGTGTGAACTGGCTCTAAATAAGTTTGTTATAATGTTTTTTGTGGATTTCTTAAAGCACCACTTACAGCATGCAGTGTGAGGAGCAATCGTCCATAAGAAAATACAATAATAGCCAGAGGAAACCCAAAGCAGAAGCAGAAGAGGAAAAGTACGTAGGATTCATTGTTCCACTTGTTATTTACAGTGTACCAGTCTGGACCACAGGAACATTGAAGACCTTCTGGGATGTATCTGCAAAGACCAACAAACAGGAAGACAATAAGGGATTGTAATAAGATGTTTACCAGCTAATTTCCTATCACCTCTGAAATATGAAACACAGAAAAATAAAATGTAGATAGAGTAGATTTGCCTTCATACATAAAAGTTATCTGGGGAAACTTAATATGTTTTACATCAGACAACATTGCTAGATGTAGGCACTTTGTAATGCCTGCAGGCCCCTATGTTGGTCTTCAAATGCAAACCTGAGTCCTTGTGGAGCCACTTAGATCCTAGGCATAGGTTGTGTATAGGGCTTTTAGCCTCCTTGTGGCATTGAGATCTTGGCAGCTCATGCAACTGGAAAATGGCAGATCATCAGTGTGCAGTTGAGGATCTGGCATTAAACACTTGAAAGACAGATATTGTGGCTTAGTGCTAGGATAGGTGTGGGTCATCTCTTCAGAGAAGTCATGACCCTGTGTACAACCAGGCCAAAGGATCCAGGCAGGTACACAAGGACATGAAGATAGATTTCAGTATGACTTAAAAGAGCAGGGGTGCTAAATCTGTGAGTCAGGAGCCTAAAAAAGTTCCAGAAAACATTGTTGGGGTTCCACAATTATTAAACATAACATTACTTCCACTGGATAACAGCTGGACTCTCGCTATTTTGGGGTCCAAAAATATTGTTCATAGCTACGCCTATGCACACAAGTAAAAGCAATGAAATCTGCACACCCTGAAATAAATCAATCCTACTTTAGAACTTTTTAAGCTCAAAAATGTAATAAGAATAAATCTCATGTGACATTATATTCCAAAAAACCCTTTACCCATGACATACTGTTTATGTATCAAATAATTGTATTGTTCATCACATATTCAGACATATTGTGCAGCAGATTGTAGCTCAGCCAATGTTGCCTGCACTGTTCAGTACTGCTCATTATCAACCCTCATGAAAGACTTAAATGGCCCAATGATCAATAGTAGAACACTGATTAGTTACATTGGTAAAAACATTATTCCAGTTACAACCATCGTCAGTCTTTCTAGTTTGATTATCTAAAATCAATAAGAGGAGTAAAGACTAAGGTCAAATAATACAAATTTCTTGTTTCTTTATGGTGCTGAAATTTGCATAGAATTAAATCACAGTTGTATAATATTACAATGTTGGAAAATCTGCTCTTGGGGTATCTATTCTTTCCAATAACTGAAGAACCACAAAACAATTGTAAAGTACCAAACCTGCTCCAGCCCAGCAGAGGAGGAGTAGCTGCCACAAACCCAATCACCCAAGTGAAGATACAACCCAAGATGGCATGGTTTTCTCTGAAGGTGAAGCTGCCCATGGGCTTACAGATGACCAGGAATCTTTCAAAAGCCACAACAGCTAGAGACCACAAGCTGACCATTCCTAAAAGAGAGGGGTTAACCGAACAGTAAAACTCAGCAGTGCAAGGAAAAGACGATAGCCTAAGATTCAAATGTAAATAGCTTATACTAATAACAAGAGTACTTTTCTGCTAATAAAAGAATTACAAACATTTAAATACATAATTTTAATTTTGAATTTTATACCCAAAGCCAATCATTTAGGATTGTAAAGCATACAAACGATCTTTTCTTTGGAAATCTCAACAAATGTTAGGGGATTTTTCAAATTCAGCAAAAAAGTGTAAGCCCTGTTCAAGTGGAAGAGCAATGAAAATCGAAAAACTTTAAACTCTCTAATGAGTTTTTGAGGCAGTAGTTATTTGGTTACTTCTCAGCCATAGAAGCCATCTGACTACTCATGGTTTGTCATATTTCTGAGGATGTTCCAAGCAACATACTGAGAAATAGAAGTTTGACTGGAACCATCCTACTACAAAACAAGTCTACGTAGAGAGGGTGCTGTACACTTTTTAACTGATACTGTAAGCTATTGGGTATGCAAGGCCCTGGGTATTGTGGTATCATGTGAGGTGTGGGCGGAGGAATTTTGGGAGCAGAAGGAGGTAAGAATTGTTCACGAAGCAGAAATTTGGGGAGGTTTGCTAGGAGGGGGGTTTGTGCCAAAAAAGGTAATATGGCAGGGGGGGGGATTCTTGCTAGGAGGGGAAATTCTTTGGGGAGGGGGATTTGTGCTGGTAGGGATGTTTGCAGGACAGTTGTGCTAGGTAGGGAAATTTTGGAGGGGGGATTTGTGTTAGGATAGATGATTTGGGAGAGTAATTTGTGCTGGGAGGGGGGATTTGGAGTGGGGAGAAGAGGATTTGTGATCAGAGGATAAATTTGAAGGGTAGAAGGATTTGTGCTAGGAGGAGTTGAGGTGGGGGTGGGGGGGTTTGTGCTTAGAGGAGGGATTTCAGGGAGGGGTGGATTTGTACTGGGAGGAGGGGGAATTAATGCTCAGGGGGTAAGCATGCAGATTAATGCTCAATTTTTATTTATTTTTGGATGAGGGGATTTTTTCTGACACATAATGCTCATACATCTGGGGGGGGGAGCAATTTAGCATGTTCGCCCTGGGCTCTAAATGACCTTGTCCCGACACTGGGAGTAATGTTATACTTTTTAGGACGTTTAGATGTTCAGCATACTTCTGCACCTGGCTATTGCTTGTAGGAATCAATGACAGGCCGACAGAGTGATTTGTACAGGCTGCAAATACTGGGTGCAGAAATACACTGAATTCTGTCATACTGAATGAGCCCTTGTTGTAACTCAAGAGTATCAGAAAGTCTTAACAATTCCCTTTTTTATGGTGTTCTTAACTTTAATTTACAAGAATTCAAAATATTACACATTTCCAACATACGTTGTTTTTTTTTTTTTTTTGGAAATTTGAAATTGGATTTTTTTTTTTTTTTTACGATTACTGTCATTTTAAACATATCATGGTGAAAATTCCTTCTGCGCAGTGACCCAGCAAGGTAAGAGAGATAGAACGTGCATGTGCCTAAAGCCATAAATAATGACTGGGACTGAGTGGTGGCTTGGCATATACAGAGGACATTTGCATGAATAGGCAGTAACAGCTTTTTTTTTTTTTTTAAATCTGTATTTTTTTGAGTAATACAACAAAACAATTTACAAATAAATGCACATCAATGAAACCCCTTATAGCTGTATCTCCAAAGTCATTACATATGCAAGTCAATAGACAAACAGGAGGGTGACAGCCATTTGGCAGATGGTGTCGCTTCCTACAACAGTCACGGTGGTAAGAATATTAGATAAATCTAAAGAAGGGATACAGCATTGTGGCACCAGCACCTTACAAATAACACTAAACTTGGCATAGTGATATAAGACTTAAGAACTCATGGAAATGTCCGAAGCTGTCGAGGGTTCTGCCAGCCATTTAGCCCAGACCTTATCATATTTACGGGGGCAGCCTCTGTTGGTATAGGTGTCTTTATAGAGTGGCAAGCTATTGTCGACCAGTTGCTTCCAAAATGAAAGCGCGGCAGTAACAACTTTATGAGATCAGGTTGAATGGGCCTCCTGAACCCACAGGGGAATGGTTGTTCAGTTCAAAGACAGTCCCCTTGCATGGTGTCTGAGGCACTACACCTGGCTTGTTTTTAGACGATCTTCTCACATGGAGCCAGGACATACTTTTTATTTTAGACATATGCCCATTGTCACTTCCAGGCACCCTTTCCTGATTCTCACCTGATTTCTGGGTAAACAGCCCATTTACAGACTCAACCCCAAGAGGCAAACCTACTTAACCCACAAGATCATAACCTGGGTCACCCATAATACCAAAACTGCAATCTGCCTTCTTTAGGATAGGTGGGAGTCAGTGTAAGCCATTCATATCCCCAACCATAGGCAACTCAGACATGCTGGAAAGAATTACCATATACAGGTTCTGATCTCTTTAAAAGATGTATCATATGATACCTCATTCATGTATTGGTGTTTGTGGTTTTAAAAAGCCAAACTAGCCAGAGAAATGAGCTTCAGCTATATTAGATACATAGTTCTCTTCTGGCAATCAATGGAATTGGATATTTAAACACATAATCAGAGTGCAGATGTAGCTGTCTGAGAAATGTGTTGAGCGTTGTCTCTCTCTATCTCACCACAAGCTTGATACCATAACAGCATTGAACAACACATTTGAATGTGTGTTGACAAATTTATTCTGTTAATTTATACAATAAGCCAAGTAGTGGTTTCATTATTAGTGGTCCTGGTAGTGATTGTTTTTGATAATAAATGTTATGTTTATCATAAAATAAAAATGTGTTTTTTGTTGGATAGTTATACTTATATACCTTTAAAGCTGAAATCTGGGATTATCAAATATTGTCTAACTTGAATCTTGGTGTGCTTTGTGTATTTCTTCTAGATCTGTGCAGTAATCCAGTGTGAATTTTTTTCTCTGTGCAGGAGCTTCCTTTAATAAAGACCTATCCTGGGCCTATCAACTATCGTGGACCTGTTCTTGCATCAAAAACAGCCTATCATTTACAAAATAAAAACAGTGTCAAAAAAAATTAAAACAACAGTACACTAATTCCCATTGCTCTGACTGATTCATATGAGGACAAGTGCACATCTCAGGATATTAGGATACGTGCCTGGAATAAAACTAGACTCTTAATTGGTAGACTGCATGCAGGGGACACTAAAGCCCCGTACACACGTACCGAATGTCGGGCGAACAATCGGCTGTCTTTTGTCTGGTGCTGTCCTGTCGGTTGAAAAGTGCTAAAGACTGCACACGAAAGTGATGTAATGTGATGGTTAACTTTCCGTCCGTGTTTTTTCTTCTCTGAGCATGCCCAGTCTTGCTCATCTGCTGTTTGTCGGCCGAATTCTGTACTGACTGAGGAACAATCGGCCGTTCTGGTGTTGGTCAACAAAAATTTTAAAGTCTGCACGCCAGATTATGTTCGGCCGAAAAGTCGCAGTCGGTTGTCGGAAGCATCATACTAACAAGCCGACAATCGGCCGAACGGTCGGTGGCCGAATATTTACGGCCGACAATCGCTACGTGTGTACGGGCCTTTAACATCTAAGTAGTGTGGGGACTAACATTTTCTCCCTATATATATTGGAGTTAATACAGCTATGGGTTTATGATGCTTGCCCCCCTGGTGCCAACGGCCCTCCCCCCTGAAAGGACTTTTTCAGGGGCAAGTGGTTTCCCCATATTGATGAGCCTCTGTATTACATCTTTTGCACCTCACTCCTGAGGAAGCAGCAAACAAAATGCTTGGAGGGAGGCCTCATTCACATCCATACACGCATAGTATATATACATTTGTATACAATTGTTTTTTATTTTTTGGGAGAACATAAGATATTTTGCCCCTCTTCACTGAATATATTCGGTTTTGGATGGGCCAATAAAGTACTGGAATTTTATATGGAGTTTGTATAATTTATTTGAGGGGACAACACCTATAAAGTCCCTATATGTATTGTCCTTATTTTTGGACAATGAATCTGCTAGTAATTATGGGTGAGATCTTATTCTCTGGTACCCAGGGCATATGTCTATCAACAGTAGACAATTAACAATCAAATAAAAAAACATGAAAAAACAAAAATACAAATAACACCAAATTAAAGAAAAAAAACTACTCTAAATAAATCCCCCACCACCACCAAAAAAAAATGCGAAATAAATAAATGAATACTGTCTAGTAAATTTCTAAGCAGTCCAATGACCAAAATTGTTTCCACTTGGGGGAAATAGACAAACAACAATCAAGGTAATGACATGGGTACTGCAGCATTTTTTTCCCTTGGGGACAGTTTTGTTTTGAGATGGATCAGTATATCTCAGACAAATAATGTATACAGGTTGATCTATGCAAGTAGATAATGATAAAGAAAACATACCTCCGAGGGTGGCTGTAAAACCTTCTATCTTGCATGCCAAAGTACCCAGTGCGAAATACATTTGAGAGAAGCTGTAGAAGGCAGTTGTGGAGCCAAAACAGATTACTACGAGGTTGGCCACAGCCAAGTTTACCAGGATGTAGTTAAGGTGTGAGCGCAGTTTCTTGTACTTGATAGTGCAGATGACGGTCAGAACGTTCAGGGGAAAGCCAAAGATTATAGTGAACAACATGAAGGCCGACATACTCATAAACATGCCTGGGGTCCCCAGATGCGTCTGGGGTACCAGGAATGGACTAAGAGCAGTAATGTTAGTGGTTTCCAGAGGAATGGGGATGAAGAAGTCATCTGGCATTTCCATCCTCATATCTGGTCGACCTTTGCTCATTTTGGAACTTAGGGGTGGTATCTAGTCAGCTGAAGAAAAAGATGACTGCAAGCTCACGCAACTAGAACCCCCTGAGCTGCAACCGTCGATGGTCCACTGGTGCAGACAGAGGACCTTTCCCCTATAATACAATGCATCTGACATTGAAAAGCGTCTTTTATAGTCCAGAAAAGAAGAAAAGGTCTGGCATGGGCCCCAGTTTTTAACTTCCTATATAATCTTATTGGACGGCAAAAAGCTGAGCTCAGTGATTTATCCAACTGCTATGATGGACTTGCTTGGGAAGGTGGTAAGGGATAATCTTCAAGACAATCTCCTACAAAGCCATTTAATCACAGGCGGACAGCTTTAATCTAGTATTTTAAGATTCTTATCATGTTCACTCATACATGTATATACCTATACAGTTCATAAATGAACCACATAGAGCACAAACAGTTTATAAACAAAACATTCAGTAAATCAGCTAAAAAGAAGAAATAAACAGCGTAAAAACCAAAATTAGCCTTATATGAAGCCAGTCAATTTCTCATTTTCTTTAAAAATGTGTTTTAAATATATATATACACACACACACACACACACACACTATATATATATATATACACACATATATATATATATATATATATGCATGCAAACCCGATTCTACACAGCCATGATGTTGTAATTGATGCAGTATGTGGTCTGGCATTGTCATGTTGGAAAATGCAAGGTCTTCCCTGAAAGAGAAGACGTCTGGATGGGAGCATATGTTGTTCTAGAACTTGTATATACCTTTCAGCATTGATGTGTCTTTCCAGATGTGTAAGCTGCCCATGCCACACGCACTCATGCAACGCCAAACCATCAGAGATGCAGGCTTCTGAACTGTGCGCTGATAACAACTTGGGTTGTCCTTGTCCTCTTTAGTCCGGATGATATGGCGTCCCAGTTTTCCAAAAAGAACTTCAAATTTTGATTTGTCTGACCACAGAACAGTTTTCCACTTTGCCACAGTCCATTTTAAATGAGCCTTGGACCAGAGAAATGGCCTGTGTTTCTTTGATATTATGCACTGTAGATGATGATAACTTCAAACTCTTTGCAATTTTTCTCTGAGAAACTCCTATCTGATATTGCTCCACTATTTTTCGCCGCAGCATTGGGGGAATTGGTGATCCTCTGCCCATCCTGACTTCTGAGAGACACCTCCACTCTGAGAGGCTCTTTTTATACCCAATCATGTTGCCAATTGACCTAATAGGTTGCAAGTTGGTCCTCCAGCTGTTCCTTATATGTACATTTAACTTTTCGGCCTCTAATTCGGCTACCTGTTGAATGTGTAGCTCTAATGAAATCCAAAATGAGCCAATATTTGGCATGACATTTCAAAATGTCTCACTTTCAACATTTGATATGGTATCTACAGTATATTATATTGCGAATAAAATATAAGTTTATGAGATTTGTAAATTAGTCCATTCCTTTTTAATTCACAATTCGTACAGTGTCCCAACTTTTTTGGAATTGGGTTTGTATATATATATATATATATATATATATATATATATACATACAGTGGGTATGGAAAGTATTCAGACCCCCTTAAATTTTTCACTCTTTGTTATATTGCAGCCATTTGCTAAAATCATTTAGGTTCATTCTTCTTCCTCATGAATGTACACATAGCACCCCATACTGACAGAAAAACACAGAATTGTTGACATTGTTGCAGATTTATTAAAAAAGAAAAACTGAAATATCACATGGTCCTAAGTATTCAGACCCTTTGCTGTGACACTCATATATTTAACTCAGGTGCTTTCCATTTCTTCTGATCATCCTTGAGATGGTTCTACACCTTCATTTGAGTCCAGCTGTGTTTGATTATACTGATTGGACTTGTTTAGGAAAGCCACACACCTGTCTATATAAGACCTTCCAGATCACAATGCATGTCAGAGCAAATGAGAATCATGAGGTCAAAGGAACTGCCTGAAGAGCTCAGAGACAGAATTGTGGCAAGGCACAGATCTGGCCAAGGTTACAAAAAGATTTCTGCTGCACTTAAGGTTCCTAAGAGCACAGTGGCCTCCATAATCCTCAAATGGAAGACGTTTGGAACGACCAGAACCCTTCCTAGAGCTGGCCGTCCGGCCAAACTGAGCTATCGGGGGAGAAGAGCCTTGGTGAGAGAGGTAAAGAACCCAAAGATCACTGTGGCTGAGCTCCAGAGATGCAGTCAGGAGATGGGAGAAAGTTGTAGAAAGTCAACCATCACTGCAGCCCTCCACCAGTCGGGGCTTTATGGCAGAGTGGCCCGACGGAAGCCTCTCCTCAGTGTAAGACACATGAAAGCCCGCATGGAGTTTGCTAAAAAACACCTGAAGGACTCCAAGATGGTGAGAAATAAGATTCTCTGGTCTGAAGAGACCAAAATAGAACTTTTTGGCCTTAATTCTCAGCGGTATGTGTGGAAAAAACCAGGCACTGCTCATCACCTGTCCAATACAGTCCCAACAGTGAAGCATGGTGGTGGCAGCATCATGCTGTGGGGGTGTTTTTCAGCTGCAGGGACAGGACGACTGGTTGCAATCGAGGGAAAGATGAATGCGGCCAAGTACAGGGATATCCTGGACAAAAACCTTCTCCAGAGTGCTCTGGACCTCAGACTGGGCCGAAGGTTTACCTTCCAACAAGACAATGACCCTAAGCACACAGCTAAAATAACGAAGGAGTGGCTTCACAACAACGCCGTGACTGTTCTTGAATGGCCCAGCCAGAGCCCTGACTTAAACCCAATTGAGCATCTCTGGAGAGACCTAAAAATGGCTGTCCACCAACGTTTACCATCCAAACTGACAGAACTGGAGAGGATCTGCAAGGAGGAATGGCAGAGGATCCCCAAATCCAGGTGTGAAAGACTTGTTGCATCTTTCCCAAAAAGACTCCTGGCTGTATTAGATCAAAAGGGGGCTTCTGCTAAATACTGAGCAAAGGGTCTGAATACTTAGGACCATGTGATATTTCAGTTTTTCTTTTTTAATAAATCTGCAACAATGTCAACAATTCTGTGTTTTTCTGTCAGTATGGGGTGCTATGTGTACATTCATGAGGAAGAAGAATGAACCTAAATGATTTTAGCAAATGGCTGCAATATAACAAAGAGTGAAAAATTTAAGGGGGTCTGAATACTTTCCGTACCCACTGTATATACACACACACACACACACATATACATATACACACACACACACAGTATATATACGCCTGCCTTTACACACACATGAACTTTAATGGCATCCCAGCCTGTTTGTTCAATATTGAGTTGGCCCACCCTTTGCAGCTATAACAGCTTCAACTCTTCTGGGAAGGCTGTCCACAAGGTTTAGGAGTGTGTCTATGGGAATGTTTGACTGCTCTTCCAGAAGCGCATTTGTGAGGTCAGGCACTGATGCAGACGAGAAGGCCTGGCTCGCAGTCTGCGCTCCAATTCATCCAAAAGGTGTTCTATCGGGTTGAGGTCAGGACTCTGTGCAGGCCAGTCCAGTTCTATCACCCCAAACTCGCTCATCCATGTCTTTAAAAACCTTGTTTGTGCACTGGTGTGCAGTCATGTGTGAACAGGAAGGGCCAATCCCTATTACATACCAGATTGGAGGCTGAGTTGATGAGAGGGCTCCCCTTGCGACTGAGTGTGCTTTGCCCAAAGATGCACGGGTTGCCCGAAGGTGAAGCTGCCTGATGATTCCAGATGTGAGGACACCCAAGAGCAGAGAAGTGATCACAGCAGATGATTCTCTGGAGGTGCTGGCGGGTCTTGCCAGATAGCTGAGGCAGGAAGCAAGGTCAAAAGCCAGGCTGGGGGGTCAAACACAGGAAGTCAGTCAGGAGCAGAGGCAAAAGCGTGGTCGAGATCAAGCCGGGGTCAAACACAGTATGTCAATCAGGAATAAGGCAGGAGCAGTTGGAGCAAGCCAGGTCCATAGCCAGAAAAGAAGCCAGAGCAGGTCAGTAACAAGTAATCAAGCAGAAGCACAAGGCACACACAGGAACACAGGATACAAGGCTGACGATAACCCAGCAATTTGTGAGAGAATCTGGTGTCCTTATATAGGCCAATGGGTACTGGCAATTAGCATGCTTTGCATATGCCGGTTCGCCGTCGCACACGCAGTTTCTCCATTGCGTGCCATTCGCTAATGCGCATCCTCGAATTAGCACGGCCATATTGGACACTGGCATATATGCCAGGTCTTCTCAGGATTCTTCCCTGACAACCCAAAACTGTTCCCACAAAGTTGGGAGCATGAAATTGTTCAAAATGTCTTGGTATGCTGATGCCTTAAGAGTTCCTTTCACTGGAGCTAAGGGGCCAAGCTCAACCCCTGAAAAACAACCCCACACCATAATCTACCCTCCATCAAATTATTTGGATCAGTGCACAAAGCAAGGTCCATAAAGATATGGATGAGCGAGTTTGGGGTGGAGGAACTTGACTGGCCTATACAGAGTCCCGACCTTAACCCGAAAGAACACCTTTGGGATGAATTAGAGCGCAGAGAACCAGTCCTTCCCTTCAACATCAGTACCTGACCTCACAAATGCGCATCTGGAGGAATGGTCAAACATTCCCATAGACACACTCCTAAACCTTGTGGACAGACTTCCTAGAAGAGTTGAAGCTGTTAAAGTGGGGAAAATAATTATTGATCCCCTGCAAATTTTTTACGTTTTCACACTTACAAAGAAATAAAGGATCTATAATTGTTATCATAGGTATATTTTAAATGAGAGACAGAATATCAACCAAAAATTCAGAAAAAACACAGGATACAAATGTTATAAATTGAGTTGCATTTCAGTGAGCAAAATAAGTATTTCATCCCCTACCAACCAACAATAATTCTGGCTCCTACAGACTGGCTACATTATGTGCTCATATGGTATACAGATTAGTCCTTTCAATTTAAGAAGGTCCTCGTATACTGACAACTCATTATGTGTATAAAAGACACCTGTCCACAGAATCTCTTTCTTCCATTCAAACCTCACCATTATGGGGAAGACCAAAGAGCTGTCAAATGATGTCAGGGACAAGATTCACCACAAACTCACACTTTCATTTTGCAAGCCTTGGAATATATATTATTACACAATGCCTTTTCATTCGATGGCTACCATTTCCTCCAGGTACAGGGCGTTGCGATGGGGACCTGTTGTGCCCCATCGTACGCCAACCTGTACCTGGGGGAATGGGAGCGTTCCTTCTAATTGGATGAACATATTACACACTTTACACAACATATTTTATCTTGGCATTGTTACATTGATGACAAGCTCATGGTGTGGACTGGCACTAAAGAATCACTCTTGGAATGCGTCAAACATATGAACACCAATTCTTGCAACCTTAATTTCACAATGACATATAACTGCCAGACCATCAATTTCCTGGATGTTACGATTGAGAAGGATCGTGAGGGCCATTCCAAACTACTCTTTTTAGGAAACCCACTGCAGCTAACACTATACTTTATGCAACAAGTTCCCATCCCTCACCATTAATCAAGTACATACCCTACGGCCAATATCTGTGTCTCTGCAGAAACTGCTTGGAGGAATCTTCCTTCAGTGTAGAGGCGGATAATCTTCGAAATTCACAAAACAGCACAAACAAATATACAAAATAATCAATAA
Organism: Pelophylax lessonae; assembly: GCF_965119305.1. Classification (NCBI taxonomy): domain Eukaryota; kingdom Metazoa; phylum Chordata; class Amphibia; order Anura; family Ranidae; genus Pelophylax; species Pelophylax lessonae. The sequence continues at coordinate 234,502,125 of NC_138774.1, forward strand.
ATACTGGCATCTTCTCACAGTTGACCCTAATCTAAATCCCTTTATCGCAAAGCACGATCTCTCAAACACATCTTAGTTAGCAGCAAATTCGTAGGGGAATTTAGGTGTGATCCCTGCAGGAGACCAGGTACATACAGATGTGGAGGCTGCAATCTGTGCCGCTATATGAACATCAATAATAACTTTAACTTACCCAATGGGAAACCATATAAGCCCTTACATTTTGCCAACTGCAGGACCTTAGGAGTTGTTTATCTCCTCTGCTCCTGTGGGTGCTTTTACGTTGGAAAAACCAAACAGGAATTCATAAAAGGGGCTCAACGCCATATTACCAGCATGCGGAAGTGTGACCCGGACCTCCAACTTGGGAGACATGTCCGTCACAAACACGATGGTGTATTCCCACACATACAATTTACTATCCTGGACAGAGTGCACCCCAGCAGCAGAGTAGGAGACTGGGATAAATTACTCCTTCAAAAGGAATCCAAATGGATTGACATCTTGGGGGCTACCCTACCCCCAGGTTTGAACGATAACCTAGAAGTTTTCTCCTCGGGTGGATGGGACTAAATGGGGTATCGCACCTTGGAGCGATAAGGTCCAATCTCCTTGAACAATTTGGAGTTGAATTCGACTCCTTCCCTCTTTTACTATACTTTGGTATATATAATGGATTATACTACACCCTGGATATTATTCCCTTACATTTGAAACATACTTATATAGAAAGATATAGGAAGGGGCCCATATGTTTGTTTAAATAGAGTCGAACCATTCAAATAATTACTGCAAATTCTCAGCATTCTTGATGCTTACAACCTAGAGTGCTCCCATCAAAAGAATAACAGATATTCCATGAAACCTCTAATGTTTTATTTGAAAGGTAGATCCACACTGCCTTTCCTTTTATTGTCCTGTTTCTTCTACAATGCTGATCTTTGTAATTGATGATTCCTGCTCATCCTTTTAATATTGGTTTAATACTCCACAATAAGGGCCACAATTTTATGTGCTCTTAGGTGCCCCATATTGTTCCCCATATGCCATTCAGGACCTTTTGATCCTATTGAGACTGTAATAGATATAATGTATAATGAGGGCTATGGCTTTGTGTTCCTTGTTGTTCCACATTTCTCCCTATATGTTACTCAGGACTTTGTGACCTTGATTGGATTATGATATGTATTTTTTGGTTTGATTATCCTTTTGCCCATATGTGCCTTGATTGTAAACATGGCACCTGCCTTGTGCAAAATACTACACCGTTTCGTGGGACGCAGTCCACCTTCTTTTCCCCCTGGCGCACCAAAGGGATGGATCCTTCTCTCCGCCCCCCTTCGGCTGGTTGATGCGTCCACTTGTCCTGTGGACGTGCCTCCCTTGCTGATGAACCTGTGCGTTCCTGGAGCGCACGACGCGGCTCGCCATCCCCGGTGGGCGGGGCCGTGCGCTCCAGACACGGGGGACCCCATTGGCTCTGCAGACATGCATGCCCAAGTCACTACACTCACGGCGCATGCGCAGGCGTCCTTTTAAATGGCAGACGTGACCTGTTCAGTCGCCTGCCGTCCTGGGGGAGTGTGCACCATAGTCTTTATTTGTATACTCTGCTAGATCCCCCCTTTCTTCCTTTTTGACTAGACTTCACCTGCGGTGTTTTATTAACCACATCCCCCATCTCTGCACGGATATCTATTATGGAGCACACTATGTTCATTACTTCACTACTTCCTAGCTTTCATCTTTTTGATGGAATTCTATTTGAGTCTGCTATTTTCCATTCAAAACTCGTGGCATGCACCCGCCAACTCACCTTTTTCCTTCATATTAAGCGCACCTGCGATTCACCTACTCTATTGATATGATGCTACTTTCTTTTCACCCTAGGTGCCATGCCCTTGTATCATCAAATAACTCCCCTTGAAATACTTTTTGCATAATCACTTAGGCTTCAGGGGCCCTTAACTTCTGGTTTCTGATCCTCTTCATCACCTTTTGTCTTTCCTTTTTTCCCTTTCTCCCCCCCCTTTCCCCCTCCCTCCCCTTTACCTTGCTCATATGAATCTAGTTTGATTTATTATTTCTATTCTTACCCATACTCTAAAGGAATCCTTGAGAGACATTTTCTCTCATCAACTGAAGATGTCTTCAGGAGTATTGCTGAAATTTACACTGTACGTATACTAAAGATATAGATGGAGGAACTCACTATATGTAAGAGTCCACACTTTATCCGATCCCCACTTATTACTCTCTTACTTCTTCTCTATTCTCCTTCCCCCAGACACCCCCCCAGGGACCACCCGGGATCCTCGAGGGAATCATTGGGAGACACCCACGATTTTGAATTTGTGTCACTACACATATTAACTTTATGTAATATTAACAGATCACCACCATCCTGAGGAGTCCACCTCTTCCCCCTTGATTCTGGCAACTGTTTTTATATTTGTAGTTGCACTTCCCCTTTGTTGTGCGACAACTTTTTAGATGTGGCTATATACATATCCGCGAGCAATATGAGCGGTGCGTATTTTTCCATACATATATTATCTATGATACTTTTTGGTTTGATTTGCATACAGCAGATGCCATGTATATCAATGTACTGTGATGACTCATTTATATGTATTTATGCCTTACGGATATTTCTCTCCCATCCACATTTAAAGATGAACTCCTATTGACCTTTGAGAAAGGCTATGTCCAAAACACGTCAGAATGTAACGCTCCTGCGTTTTTATAGTAAGCTGGTTTTGCAGCTGCAGAATCTCCACTCAGTAGTCATGTAGAGATGTGTTGAATTACCAGATCCAACTCTCCAGACTCATCACTGTGGACCCGCCTGCTTCAGCATACAGATATACACACACTCAATAAGATGTTCCTGGAGTGATAGGATGTATATGACAGTATAGAGGTGATGTGCTGAAGGGACAGGGGTGAGCAGTGATAGCAATGATAAGCACTTGATAGTAATGTTCAGGAGAGTAGTAGACGGTAATAGGTAGGATGCAGATAGGTTAGTAATCATGTATGGTAATAGGTGGTAAGGACAGCAGATGATATACAGGAGAGACTAACCCAGTGCAAGGATAGATGGTAGTAGACTCAAGAGCTAGCAATCTATGTAACAGTGCAGATGATAGAATTAGTAATGCATAGATAGTAACAGTCCTTAATGTGCAGAAATAGATAGTGTAAGTTTGTTATGGAGGAATCCCCTGCGGGGTACTTATCACTAGTAAGGTTAGTAAGTAGAGGGGTCCGGTAGTGAGGGAGTGATCCGGTAGCGAGATACGGGATCAGTATCGAGGTTCCGGTCTGTTCCAGGTAAAGAGAATAGCTGGAGGCTCCGGCAGCATAAGACAAGGCTTGTAAGCATGCGGTTAGATCAGGTAGCAAGATACAAGATCAGAAAGTGAAGCACAAGAACAGGTAGCGAGATACAAGTCCAGGTAGCGTCAGGCATAGCTGTATACTGGCGGCTTGAACGAACAACCTGAGAGAGAAAGCCGGCGATTGAAATAGCCGCTCAGAGCGGCGCTCAGTGATGATGTCATACGGCTTAAAGGTATATGCGTTCCACCTAACTAAAAAGGTGGGACGCAATATGAAAAGGAAAATGGGCAATAAGGGTACCAAAGGTACCAGAATCTTACAGTACCCCCCCCCTTAAGGCCGGCTCCGGAAGGCCTATAGCACTGGTTTCTCCGGGTATTTAGAGTGAAACCTTTGTATAAGCCTAGGTGCGTGAACATCAGAAGTATCCAACCAGGTGTCGTCTTGGGGTCCACAGTTCTTCCATCTTATGAGATATTGGAGTCTTCCTCTGTGGATACGAGAATCCAAAATCTCCCTAATCTCAAATTCTTCTCCGCCTTCAACTTGTATTGGAGGTGGAGGCAAGATGGTAGGCCTTATTCCTTGGTTAGGAACATGTGGTTTCAGTAGCGACACATGAAAGATGGGATGTATTCTGAGATCTGCCGGTAAAGTGAGTTGTACTGCAGCTTTTCCAATGAGTTTCTTAATTGGGAAGGGTCCCAGAAATAAAGGTCCAAGCTTTTTGCTAGGGATCTTTAACCTTAAATTTTTCGTCGATAGCCAAACGAGGTCCCCAATAGCATATTGAGGAGAAGGTCTTCTACGAAGGTCGTAGTACCTTTTTTGTTGACTGTGAGCGTGTGAGATGGTGGTATTAAGTAAACCCAGAGAGTCTTTTATTTGGGTAAGCTAATCCGAAGCTACTGGGTTACTTTATGGTAGGATGCGTGGTGGAAGAAGTGTGGGATGAAACCCATAGTTTAAGTAGAACGGACTTTGCTTAGTAGTACTGTGGGTTGCGTTGTTATAAGCAAATTCCGCCAGAGGGAGGAGGTCCACCCAATCATCCTGTAGGTATGAGGTGTAGCAACGTAGATATTGTTCAATGCACTGGTTGACTCTTTCAGTCTGTCCGTTGGTCTGAGGGTGGTAAGGAGAAGTGAGCTTTCGCTCAATCCGTAGTATGTGACATAGAGCTTGCCAAAACTTGGAGATGAACTGTGAACCACGGTCGGATAAAAGAGTCTTTGGAATTCCATGTAACTTGAACACATGTTTCATTAGTAATTCCGCTGTTTGCTTAGATGAAGGTAGTCTGCGAATAGAAATGAAATGTGCCATCTTTGTCAGATGGTCCACTGACACTAGAATGGTATTAAATCCTTTGGAAGGTGGTAGTTCTACTATAAAGTCTAAGGACACAACTTCCCATGGAACCTGGGGTATTGGTAGACTGCAGAGTAGACCAGATGGTTTTGTAGTGTCAATTTTGGACCTTGCACAGATGTCACATGAAGAAACAAATTTTTGTACAGACGTCTTCATATCAGGCCACCAAAACTGCCTGGTAAGCAAATTAAGGGTCTTAGTCATACCCATATGTCCTGCCATAGGCACATCATGTGACAATTCCAAGATCTTGGTGAGCATAGTAGGGGGTATGTAGAGTTTGTCGTTGTAGTAGAGGAAGCCTTCTGCATCAGTAGTTAGTTGTGGTGGAGGTGAATCCAATCCTATACTGTGCAAAATCTCTTCCTTCAGGGAACGAACAACACCAATAATACATAGGGTATTATAGGAATAGAAGGAACTTCAGCGCAGTTATCTTCGGTTAATCGTGATAGCGCATCCGCTTTTTTGTTTTTGTCTGCAGGTGTGTAGGTCACTAGGAAGTTGAATCTTAGGAAGAATAATGACCATCGTACCTGCCGGTGGGAAAGAGTTTTGTTAGTCTGAAGGTATTGAAGATTTTTATGATCTGTATATATGAGTATTGGTAATCGGGTACCTTCAAGTAAATGTCGCCAATTCTCTAGTGCCAGTTTTATGGCAAGCAACTCTTTTTCACCCACTGGGTAATTCACCTCTGGGCTGCTTAGTGATTTAGAGAAAAAAGCAACTGGGTGGAGTGGTAAAGTATTTGTTGGTCGTTGGGAGAGAACTGCTCCTACTGCCATGTTTGACGCATCTACCTCCAGAATATATTGGAGGGATGGGTCTGGAATAGCGTAGTATGGGAGCAGAAGTAAAGCTTGATTTTAACAAGCGGAAAGCTCCATTTGCTTCTTCTGACCATTTGAATGGTTTCTTTATACTTGTAAGTTGTGTGAGAGGTCTCACAATAGCAGAGAAGTTCTTGATGAACTTCCTATAGAAGTTTGAAAATCCGAGGAATCGCTGTAATGCCTTACGAGTTGTTGGTATAGGCCAATCCAGAATACACGATATCTTGCTCATATCCATCTTGATTCCGGTTTTAGATATGATGTATCCTAGGAATAGTATTTCTTCTTTATGAAATAGGCATTTTTTTAATTTCACGTATAGGTTGTGTGCGAGTAATCTGGATAACACAAGTCTTACATGTTTTATATGTTCAGACAAAGATCGAGAATAGATAAGTATATCGTCCAGATATACCACAACACAGACATCAAGTAAGTCTCTGAAGATGTCATTTATGAATCTTTGAAAAGCTGCGGGAGCATTACACAACCCGAAAGGCATCACAAGATATTCGAATAATCCGTATCTGGTTCTGAATGCTGTCTTCCACTCATCTCCGTCACGGATTCGGATTAGGTTGTATGCCCCTTTTAGGTCCAATTTAGAAAAGTAAGTAGCCCCACGCACTTGTTCAATGAGTTCAGGAATGAGCGGTAAAGGATAACGATCCTTTATCGTAATGGTATTTAGTTGCCTATAGTCAATAATAGGCCTAAGACTTGAATCCTTATTGCGGACAAAGAAAAGTCCTGCAGCTGTGGAGGAAGTAGAGGGTCTGATGAACCCTTTCGCCAAATTCTCATCCAAGTATTCCTTGAGATGAGAAAGTTCATCCTGTGAAAGAGGATAAACATGGCCGAAAGGCAATTTGCTATTAGGGAGTAGATCGATAGAACAATCATAGTCCCTATGGGAAGGCAACACTTGAGCATTTTTCTCAAGGAAGACTTCGGACAGATCCTGATAGCATAGTGGTGTAATCTCATCTGACACCACAGACAGGATCTTTCCATAAGATGGGAGGTTACACGTGATCTCGCAATAGTGAGAAGGGAAGGTTAGAGTCCGTCTTTTCCAATCTATGGTTGGTTGATGTATGTGTAACCAGGGAAGTCCCAAAATAATGGGAAAATGTGGTGAAGGTAGTACATCAAAAGCGGTGGTCTCCATATGAGACTCGTTAGCAGTGACAAGGAGTGCTTGTGTCTGATTGGTGATTGGACCAGAAGATAACGGAATACCGTTAATTAAACTAACAGAGACAGGTTTAGGTTTTGAAATAATAGGTATTTTATTTAAAGTAACAAAACGTGTATCGATATAGTTCCCACAAGATCCTGTGTCGATCATAGCCTTGGTGGTGATCCTAGTCTGGTCCCACTGCAATGTCAAATGAACAAAGAGGTAGGGATTAGAAAAGGAAGTCGTTAATCCCCCTAGTAAGACATGTGAACACTCACCCTCTTTTTTGTGGACAAGGGGACAGACGCTTATCAAATGATCCGGGGATGCGCAGTACATGCAGAGATTTCTGGATCTTCTCCTGGCTCGTTCAGTGGTCGATAAAGGTGGGCGTATGGTTCCTACCTCCATAGGAGTAGGGTCAACGGCCGAAATCCGAGAAGGACTGGACAATGGCATTCCCATTTTCTCAGCCTTTCTTTCTCGCAGTCGCCTGTCAATGTTGATACTAAGTTGTATTAAGGCATCTAAAGTGCCAGGTAAATCCGCTCGGGCGAGCTCGTCTTTAACAGCTTCTGACAACCCGAGCCTGAACTGAGTTCGCAGAGATGTATCATTCCACCCTGAATCAAGGATCCATCTTTTGAACTCTGCTACAAAGTCTTCAACAGGTCTCCTTCCTTGTTTTAAAGCCCTCAATTGGATATCAGCAGTACTCTGCCTATTGGGGTCTTCATATAAGCTAGCGAGTTCCGCTAGGAATAAGGGATAGGAGTTGAGAAGAGGATCATCTTTCTCAAAGAGAGAGTCTGCCCAGGCCCGTGGATCACCCGTTAAATATGAGATAGTGGTACAGACTTTAATTTGATCAGTAGGGTAAGTACGAGGTTTTAGCAAAAAAAGCAATTGACATGCGTTTTTGAAAATTTTTTTCTGATCACCTGTAAACACTAGAGGAGGGTTTATTTTAGGTTCAGGGGGCTGAGCAGCAGTAAGCTGTGAAAGACGGGTTATCTGCTGTCTCAGAGTCTGATTTTCATCTTTTACTTCAGTAAGAGCAAGTATTAATGCATTTACTTTTTGTGTTAATTGTATTACTTGAGTGGGTAATTCTGCTGAATCCATTTTTTAGGTTCGTTCAATCTGTAACGCTCCTGCGTTTTTATAGTAAGCTGGTTTTGCAGCTGCAGAATCTCCACTCAGTAGTCATGTAGAGATGTGTTGAATTACCAGATCCAACTCTCCAGACTCATCACTGTGGACCCGCCTGCTTCAGCATACAGATATACACACGCTCAATAAGATGTTCCTGGAGTGATAGGATGTATATGACAGTATAGAGGTGATGTGCTGAAGGAACAGGGGTGAGCAGTGATAGCAATGATAAGCACTTGATAGTAATGTTCAGGAGAGTAGAAGACGGTAATAGGTAGGATGCAGATAGGTTAGTAATCATGTATGGTAATAGGTGGTAAGGACAGCAGATGATATACGGGAGAGACTAACCCAGTGCAAGGATAGATGGTAGTAGACTCAAGAGCTAGCAATCTATGTAACAGTGCAGATGATAGAATTAGTAATGCATAGATAGTAACAGTCCTTAATGTGCAGAAGTAGATAGTGTAAGTTTGTTATGGAGGAATCCCCTGTGGGGTACTTATCACTAGTAAGGTTAGTGTAATGTTCCGGTACCTTTGGTACCCTAAATTACACTTTCCACCAGTGTATGCGCCCCACCATTTACTTTTGGAAAGGTGCGCATACACCTTTAAGACTGGAGCTGTCATCACCCAGCGCCGGACTAGATGGCTATTTAAAGCGCCGGTTCTCACTCACATGTGTTCGTTCAAACACCCTTACCTGGATGCTAACCTTGCTTGAAGCTTCCATGCTTGCAAGCTTACCTCGCTGACGGAACCTCGCCGCGCTGATCCCTGTATCCCGCTACTGGATCATCCGCCTCTCCTGAACCACCCTTCGGCTGTATCGCTAATAGTGCTAAGTACCCCGCAGGGGAATTCTCTATAAACTTATACTAAGCTTACACTATCTAGCTCTGCATAGTAAAGACTGTTTATCACATCTGCATAACTAGATTGCTAGCTCTTGAGACTACTGCTACTTTTCTGCACTGGGTTGATCTCTTTTGTATGTCCACCTGCTATTCTGTCATCTGCTACCATACAACATTGCTAAACCTTCCTGCATCCATCTGCTACTGTCTCACCTTCAAGTGTCTATCACCTACCACCTCCACTCAACCTATCCCTCAACCTTCATCATTGTGTTACCACATACATAAAGTCATTCTAGGAACCAGCTTGCTAATTGTGTGTATTTACTGGCTGAAATAAGACCTTCCACACATGATGAGTCATTGAGGTTGGGAATGGTATCTCAGCATATCTCTTACATGACTACTGACGTGGAACTATTTCTGCAGCTGAAAATCCACACCATATAAGAAACGCAGGAGCGTTACAGATTGAACGAACCAAAAAATGGATTCAGCAGAAATAACCACTCAGGTGACACAATTAAAACAGCAAGTATCTGCGTTAATACACGCACTTGCTGAATTAAAAGAAGACAATCAGGCTCTGTCGCAGCAGGTAATTAGACTGACACAACTTACCTCTGCTCAGTCCCCTGAACCCAAGATAAATCCCCCTTTGGTATTTACAGGCGATCGCAAAAAATTCCGCGAATTTAAAAACGCATGTGAGTTACTTTTTTTGCTAAAACCTCGTACCTACCTTACTGATCACATTAAGGTTTGTACTATTATTTCTTACCTATCAAGCGATCCTCGAGCCTGGGCAGATTCTCTTTTTGAGAAAAACGACCAGCTTCTCAACTCCTATGCCTTGTTCCTGGCAGAGCTCACTAGCCTATATGATGACACCAATAGGCAGAGTACTGCTGATCTTCAGTTAAGATCCTTGAAACAAGGAAGGAGGCCTGTAGAAGACTTTGTCGCAGAGTTCAAAAGATGGACCCTTGATTCAGAATGGAATGATGCATCTCTGAAAACCCAATTTAGGCTTGGCCTATCAGAAGCCGTTAAGGACGAGCTCGCCCGAGCGGATCTGCCAAAAACCCTGGATGCATTAATACAACTCAGTATTACCATAGATAGAAGACTACGAGAAAGAAAGGCTGAAAAGATGGGAATGCCATTATCCGTTTCCTCTCGGAGTCTGGCCGTTCCTATGGAGGTAGGAACCATACGCCCACCGCTATCAACTATGGAAAAAGCCAAAAGACGAAATGAAAATCTCTGCTTGTACTGTGCATCCCCGGATCACAAGATAAACGTCTGTCCCCTAGTCAACAAAAAGAAGGGTGAGTGTTCACATGTCTCCCTAGGAGGATTGACAACTTCATTCACTAACCCCTACATTTCTGTTTTTTTGACATTACAGTGGGACCAGAACAGGATTACTACTAAGGCCATGATTGACACAGGATCTTGTGGAAATTATATGGATATATGTTTTGCTGCTTTAAATAAAATTCCTATTATTTCTAAACTCAAACCTGTCTCAGTAAGTCTTATTACCGGTGTTCCGTTATCCTCTGGTCCGATCACAGATCAGACACAAGCACTTCTAGTCACTATTAACGAGTCTCATAGGGAGACTTCTACCTTCGATTTAATACCATCACCCCACTTTCCCATTGTGTTGGGACTTCCCTGGTTGCACACACACCAACCAACCATAGATTGGAAGAAACGGTCCTTGACCTTCCCTTCTTGTTATTGCGAGGAAACGTGTAACCTCCCGTTTTCCGGGAAGATTCTGTCTGTGGTGACAGATGAGATTGCACCACTATGTTATCAGGATCTTTCTGAGGTTTTTCTTGAGAAAAATGCTCAAGCATTACCTCCTCATCGAGACTATGATTGTAGCATTGATCTACTCCCAAATAGCAAATTGCCATTCGGTCATATTTATCCTCTTTCACAGGATGAACTTGCCCATCTCAAAACCTATTTGGATGAGAACTTGGAAAAAGGTTTTATTAGACCTTCCACTTCTTCCACAGCAGCAGGACTCTTTTTTGTTCGCAATAAAGATTCAAGTCTCAGACCTATCATCGACTACAGGAAATTGAATGCTATCACAATAAAAGATCGCTATCCTCTACCGCTTATCCCTGAGCTCATTGAGCAGGTGCGTGGAGCTACCTATTTTTCAAAATTAGATCTGAAAGGAGCATACAATCTCATTCGAATCCGTGATGGACACGAGTGGAAGACTGCATTCAGAACTAGATACGGATTGTTCGAATATCTTGTGATGCCATTCGGCCTATGCAATGCCCCTGCAGTTTTCCAACGATTTATAAACGATATTTTTAAAGACTTACTAGATGTCTGTGTTGTGGTATATCTGGACGATATACTTATATATTCACGGACCCTGTCTGAACACATAAGACATGTAAGACTTGTATTATCGAGATTGCTTGCACATAATCTTTACGTGAAGCTGAAGAAATGCTTGTTCTTATAAAGATGAGGTACTCTTTCTAGGCTACATCATATCCAAAACAGGAATCGAGATGGACATGAGTAAAATATCCTGCATTCAGGATTGGCCTACACCAACTACACGCAAGGTGCTACAGCGATTCCTGGGATTTTCAAATTTCTACAGGAAGTTCATAAAAAACTTTTCTGCTATTGTGAGACCCCTCACACAGCACACTAGCATAAAAATACCATTTAAATGGTCAGAAGAAGCAAATAAGGCTTTCCACTTGTTAAAGACAAGGTTTACTTCCGCTCCCATATTACGCCATCCAGACCCATCCCTCCAATACATTCTGGAGGTAGATGCGTCAAACATGGCAGTAGGAGCAATACTCTCCCAACGACCTACCCACACTTCACCACTTCATCCAGTTGCTTTTTTTTCTTAATCCCTGAGCAGTCCCGAGATAAATTACCCCGTGGGTGAAAAGGAACTGCTTGCTATAAAATTGGCTCTGGAGAATTGGCGACATTTACTCGAAGGCACCCAACTACCAATAATTATATACACGGACCATAAAAACCTCCAATATCTTCAGACTAGCAAAACTCTCTCGCATCGACAGGTACGATGGTCACTATTCTTTCTAAGGTTTAACTTCCTAGTGACCTACACACCTGCAGATAAGAACAAAAAGGCGGATGCACTATCACGACTAACTGAAGAAAACTACTTTGAAATCCCTTCCGTTCCTATAATACCTCACAAACGCATTATTGGAGTTGTCCGTTCCTTAAAGGAAGAGGTTCTGCATGGTATAAGTTTAGATTCACCCCCACCACAACTAAATACTGATGCAGAAGGCTTCCTCTACTACAACGACAAACTTTACATACCACCTACCCTACGCACCAAGATCTTGGAATTATCGCATGATGTGCCTATGGCAGGACATATGGGTATGACAAAGACTTTCAATTTGATTTCTCGACAATTCTGGTGGCCTGACATGAAAACATCTATACACAAAAATTCGTCTCTTCATGCAATGTCTGTGCCAGGTCCAAAATTGACACTACGAGACCATCCGGTCTACTATGCAGTCTACCAATACCCCAAACTCCATGGGAGGTTTTGTCATTGGACTTCATTGTAGAATTGCCTCCTTCCAAAGGATTTAATACCATCTTGGTGTCAGTGGACCATCTGACAAAGATGGCACATTTCATTGCTATTCGCAGACTACCTTCGTCCAAACAAACGGCAGAACTCCTGATGAAACATGTCTTCAGATTACATGGTATCCCAAAAACTCTTCTGTCTGACCGTGGATCCCAATTTATTTTTAAATTCTGACAAGAACTATGTCACATACTACGGATTGAGTGGAAGCTCACTTCTCCTTACCATCCGCAGACCAACGGACAGACTGAAAGAGTCAACCAATGCATCGAGCAGTATTTACGTTGTTACACTTCTTACCAACAGGATGATTGGTTGGATCTTCTCCCCCTGGCAGAATTTGCCTACAACAACGCAACTCACAGTACAACCAAGCAGAGTCCATTCTACTTGAACTATGGGTTCCATCCCTCTATTCTCCCTCCACGCATCCTTCCTTCAAATAACCCAGTAGCCTCAGACTATCTCACCCAAATAAACGATTCTCTGGGTTTACTAAATACTACCATTGCACACGCTCACAGTCAACAAAAGAAGTACTATGATCTTCGTAGAAGACCTTCTCCACAGTATACTATCGGGGACCTCATTTGGCTCTCAACAAAAAACTTGAGACTGAAGATCCCTAGCAAAAAGCTTGGACCTCTGTTCTTGGGACCTTTCCCAATCAAGAAACTTATTGGAAAAGCTGCAGTGCAGCTTACATTGCCAATGGACCTAAAAATCCATCCCATTTTCCATGTGTCGCTACTAAAACCCCATGTTCCGGACCAAGGAATAAGGCCTAATATTCCACCTCCCCCTCCTGTACAAGTTGAAGGTGGAGAAGAATACGAGATAAAAGAGATTCTGGATTCTCGTATCTACAGAAGAAGACTTCAGTACTTGGTTAGATGGAAGAACTATGGGCCCCAAGACGACACCTGGCTAAACACCTCTGACATACATGCCCCTAGATTAATCCGCAATTTTCATGCGAGATACCCAGACAAACCAGCTCCAGAGGCCTTCAGGAGCAGGCCTTAAGGGGGGGGTATTGTAATGTTCCGGTACCTTTGGTACCCTAAATTACACTTTCCACAAGTGTATGCGCCCCACCATTTACTTTTGGAAAGGTGCGCATACACCTTTAAGACTGGAGCTGTCATCACCCAGCGCCGGACTAGATGGCTATTTAAAGCGCCGGTTCTCACTCACATGTGTTCGTTCAAACACCCTTACCTGGATGCTAACCTTGCTTGAAGCTTCCATGCTTGCAAGCTTACCTCGCTGACGGAACCTCGCCGCGCTGATCCCTGTATCCCGCTACTGGATCATCCGCCTCTCCTGAACCACCCTTCGGCTGTATCGCTAATAGTGCTAAGTACCCCGCAGGGGAATTCTCTATAAACTTATACTAAGCTTACACTATCTAGCTCTGCATAGTAAAGACTGTTTATCACATCTGCATAACTAGATTGCTAGCTCTTGAGACTACTGCTACTTTTCTGCACTGGGTTGATCTCTTTTGTATGTCCACCTGCTATTCTGTCATCTGCTACCATACAACATTGCTAAACCTTCCTGCATCCATCTGCTACTGTCTCACCTTCAAGTGTCTATCACCTACCACCTCCACTCAACCTATCCCTCAACCTTCATCATTGTGTTACCACATACATAAAGTCATTCTAGGAACCAGCTTGCTAATTGTGTGTATTTACTGGCTGAAATAAGACCTTCCACACATGATGAGTCATTGAGGTTGGGAATGGTATCTCAGCATATCTCTTACATGACTACTGACGTGGAACTATTTCTGCAGCTGAAAATCCACACCATATAAGAAACGCAGGAGCGTTACAGTTAGTAAGTAGAGGGGTCCGGTAGTGAGGGAGTGATCCGATAGCGAGATACGGGATCAGTATCGAGGTTCCGGTCTGTTCCAGGTAAAGAGAATAGCTGGAGGCTCCGGCAGCATAAAACAAGGCTTGTAAGCATGCGGTTAGATCAGGTAGCGAGATACAAGATCAGAAAGTGAAGCACAAGAACAGGTAGCGAGATACAAGTCCAGTCTAGCTGTACACTGGCGGCTTGAACGAACAACCTGAGAGAGAAAGCCGGCGATTGAAATAGCCGCTCAGAGCGGCGCTCAGTGATGATGTCATACGGCTTAAAGGTATATGCGTTCCACCTAACTAAAAAGGTGGGACGCAATATGAAAAGGAAAATGGGCAATAAGGGTACCAAAAGTACCAGAATCTTACACAGAACACTGTATGGGACTTTTGCGTCCTTCACTTGCTCCTCCAAGTGATGTAATTCTATAGCCGCATGTATACAACTTGTTACTGTCTTTGTTTTTAAATATATTTTCTACCATGTATTTTTTGTCACGATTGTATTTTAATAAATTTCTACTGATGATCATTTTAAGTATATCCTTTTGATGGGTGATTGCCTTTAAAGTCTTGCTCCTAGGGGAACCCCAATTTTTGCAGGGACAAGATTATAGACCTGCACAAGGCTGGAATGGGCTACAAGACCATCAGCAAGAAGCATGGTGAGAAGGAGACGACTGTTGGAGCGATTATTCGCAAATGGAAGAAAAACAACAAAAAACATCAATCGCCCTCGGTCAGAAGCTCAATGCAAGTTTCGCCTCATGGGGTAAGAATGATCATGAGAAAAGTGAGAGATCAGCCCAGAACTACACGGGAGGAGTTTGTGAATGATCTCAAGGCAGTTGGGACCACAATCACCAAACAAACCATTGGTAACACAATAGGCCACCATGGATTAAAATCCTGCAGCACCTGCAAAGCCCCCCTCCTCAAAAAGGTACATTCACAGGCCCATATGAGGTTTGCCAATGAACATCTAAATGATTCAGAGAAGGATCAGACGAGACCAAATTTTAGCTCTTTGGCATTAATGTGATTCGCTGTGTTTGGAGGAAGAAAAATGCTGACTATGACCCTAAGAACACCATTCCTACAGTCAAGCATGGAGGTGGAAACATTATGCTTTGGGGCTGTTTCTCTGATAAAGGTACAGGCTGACTTTGCTACATTGAGGGACCAATGGACAGGGCCATGTATTGTAAACTCTTGGATAAGAAATTTCTTCCCTCCAGTCAGAACACTGAAGATGGGTCGTGGATGGGTCTTTCAGCATGACACTGACCCAAAACATATCACCAAGGCAACAAAGGAGTGGCTCAAGAAGAAGCACATAAAGGTCATAGAGTGGCCTATCCAGTCTCCAGACCTTAATCCTATAGAAAATGTATGGAGGAAGTTGAAACTTTGAGTTGGCAAGCAACAGCCAAGAAACCTTAAGGATTTACAGAAGATCTGCAATTCTGTATAGAAGAGTGGACTGAAAATTCTCCTGAGATGTGTTCAAACCTGGTAACTAACTACAAAAAACGTCTTACCTCTGTGTTTGCCAACAAGGGTTTCTACAAGAAGTACTAAGTCATGTTTTGCTTGGGGATCAAATACTTATTTTACTCACTGAAGTGCAACTCAATTTATAACATTTGTATCATGTGTTTTTTTCAGGATTTCTGGTTGACATTTTAGGTCTCTATCATTTAAAATACACCTATGATAAAAATGATAGACCCTTCATTTCTTTGTAAGTGGGCAAACTTACAAAACCTGAAGGGATCAACTAATTATTTTCCCCACTGTATAGCTTGAAAGAGTGGGCCAAATCAATATTGAACCCTATGGACAAAGACTGGGATGTCATTAAAGTTCATGTGCGTGTAAAGGCAGGCGTCTCAATTGTAATATAGTGTGTTTATATATATATATATATATATATATATGCAAATATTTAAAATAAACATCCTCAATAAAATAGCTCGTTGACAGGCAGCAGTCTGTATTTAAAAAATGAAAAATGCTTACCTGTTTAAAAAAAAAAAGAATAACTAAAGCTTTTATTACTGTCTGTGTCCTCATTGGGAAAATTTTCATAACTTCCCTTCCTGGTATCACCCACAGCAGTGTTGTAAGTTTCACTAGTGCATTCTCCTTAGGAATGTGTGAAAAATACACCCTTAACAAGACAGTTCTGCTGTTATTCTCTGCGAGCAGGTAGATTTTTTTATAGCAGAAGAAACATACAATGCAATGACTAGCTCCTGCCAATGGAGTGACATCATCCCCAATCACTAAGGAAGGTGGCCAAATACTGGCACACTTAGAAAGATGACGGCACTGGTGAAGGACGGACGAGCGCTGGAGAAAGGGGTGAGTATTGCTGTCTTTAGTTCCTCTTTAAAGCTCATATAAAAAGTTAATATATATACATATACAGTGCATTGTGAAAGTATTCGGCCCTCTTGAACTTTGCGACCTTTGCTACATTTCAGGCTTTAAACATAAAGATATAAAACTGTAATTTTTTGTGAAGAATCAACAAGTGGGACACAATCATGAAGTGAAACGAAATTTATTGGATATTTCAAACTTTGTTAACAAATAAAAAACTGAAAAATTGGGCGTGCAAAATTATTCAGCCCCCCTAAGTTAATACTTTGTAGCGCCACCTTTTGCTGCGATTACAGCTGTAAGTCGCTTGGGGTATCTATCAGTTTTGCACATCGAGAGACTGAAATTTTTTCCCATTCCTCCTTGCAAAACAGCTCGAGCTCAGTGAGGTTGGATGGAGAGAGCGTTTGTGAACAGCAGTTTTCAGTTCTTTCCACAGATTCTCGATTGGATTCAGGTCTGGACTTTGACTTGGCCATTCTAACACCTGGATATGTTTATCTGTGAACCATTCCATTGTAGATTTTGCTTTATGTTTTGGATCATTGTCTTGTTGGAAGACAAATCTCCGTCCCAATCTCAGGTCTTTTGCAGACTCCATCAGGTTTTCTTCCAGAATGGTCCTGTATTTGGCTCCATCCATCTTCCCATCAATTTTAACCATCTTCCCTGTCCCTGCTGAAGAAAAGCAGGCCCAAACCATGATGTGCCACCCTCATGTTTGACAGTGGGGATGGTGTGTTCATGGTGATGAGCTGTGTTGCTTTTACGCCAAACATAACGTTTTGCATTGTTGCCAAAAAGTTCGATTTTGGTTTCATCTGACCAGAGCACCTTCTTCCACATGTTTGGTGTGTCTCCCAGGTGGCTTGTGGCCAACTTTAAAGGACACTTTTTATGGATATCTTTAAGACATGGCTTTCTTTTTGCCACTCTTCCATAAAGGCCAGATTTGTGCAGTATACGACTGATTGTTGTCCTATGGACAGAGTCTCCCACCTCAGATGTAGATCTCTACAGTTCATCCAGAGTGATCATTGGCCTCTTGGCTGCATCTCTGATCAGTCTTCTCCTTGTATGAGCTGAAAGTTTAGAGGGACGGCCAGGTCTTCGTAGATTTGCAGTGGTCTGATACTCCTTCCATTTCAATATTATCGCTTGCACAGTGCTCCTTGGGTTGTTTAAAGCTTGGGAAATCTTTTTGTATCCAAATCCGGCTTTAAACTTCTCCACAACAGTATCTCGGACCTGCCTGGTGTGTTCCTTGTTCTTCATGATGCTCTCTGCGCTTTAAACGGACCTCTGAGACTATCACAGTGCAGGTGCAATTATACGGAGACTTGATTACACACAGGTGGATTCTATTTATCATCATTAGTCATTTAGGTCAACATTGGATCATTCAGAGATCCTCACTGAACTTCTGGAGAGAGTTTGCTGCACTGAAAGTAAAGGGGCTGAATAATTTTGCACGCCCAATTTTTCAGTTTTTTATTTGTTAACAAAGTTTGAAATATCCAATAAATTTCGTTCCACTTCATGATTGTGTCCCACTTGTTGATTCTTCACAAAAAATTACACTTTTATATCTTTATGTTTGAAGCCTGAAATGTGGCAAAAGGTCGCAAAGTTCAAGGAAGCCGAATACTTTCGCAAGGCACTGTATATATATATATGGGTATGCTCCCCCAAAATTTTTTGCCTGTTTATTATGTATTCGGTCTGACCAGACTATCGAGGTTGAGCAACCCTCCCCACCCCCCCACACACACCTGTACTCAATCAGTGTCCACCATCAAGTGGATATAGGAGGAGTCCCCTGTAGTGCATTTGCACATCCTTCCCAGCAAGGAGTATTATCTCCAAGGGTTAGAAAGGCTGGATTCATCTCTTTTTCATGGATAGTGTAGGACCCACTGATAATGGGGTACTTTGACGCAGTAGTGGGCTTGAGCACGATATGGCCATATGGTGGGACCAAACCCCCATTTTTATTTATGGATTGTCTTCAGATTTGGTAGTTATTTCTTTTGCATTTGCGCACTATTCTTTTTTAATATACATGTCTTTTGGTTCATAGCTGCAGCAGCTTTAGAAATACATGGGTATGCTCCCCCAAAATTTTTTGCCTGTTTATTATGTATTCGGTCTGACCAGACTATCGAGGTTGAGCAACCCTCCCCACCCCCCCACACACACCTGTACTCAATCAGTGTCCACCATCAAGTGGATATAGGAGGAGTCCCCTGTAGTGCATTTGCACATCCTTCCCAGCAAGGAGTATTATCTCCAAGGGTTAGAAAGGCTGGATTCATCTCTTTTTCATGGATAGTGTAGGACCCACTGATAATGGGGTACTTTGACGCAGTAGTGGGCTTGAGCACGATATGGCCATATGGTGGGACCAAACCCCCATTTTTATTTATGGATTGTCTTCAGATTTGGTAGTTATTTCTTTTGCATTTGCGCGCTATTCTTTTTTAATATACATGTCTTTTGGTTCATAGCTGCAGCAGCTTTAGAAATACATGGGTATGCTCCCCCAAAATTTTTTGCCTGTTTATTATGTATTCGGTCTGACCAGACTATCGAGGTTGAGCAACCCTCCCCACCCCCCCACACACACCTGTACTCAATCAGTGTCCACCATCAAGTGGATATAGGAGGAGTCCCCTGTAGTGCATTTGCACATCCTTCCCAGCAAGGAGTATTATCTCCAAGGGTTAGAAAGGCTGGATTCATCTCTTTTTCATGGATAGTGTAGGACCCACTGATAATGGGGTACTTTGACGCAGTAGTGGGCTTGAGCACGATATGGCCATATGGTGGGACCAAACCCCCATTTTTATTTATGGATTGTCTTCAGATTTGGTAGTTATTTCTTTTGCATTTGCGCGCTATTCTTTTTTAATATACATGTCTTTTGGTTCATAGCTGCAGCAGCTTTAGAAATATATGGGTATGCTCCCCCAAAATTTTTTGCCTGTTTATTATGTATTCGGTCTGACCAGACTATCGAGGTTGAGCAACCCTCCCCACCCCCCCACACACACCTGTACTCAATCAGTGTCCACCATCAAGTGGATATAGGAGGAGTCCCCTGTAGTGCATTTACACATCCTTCCCAGCAAGGAGTATTATCTCCAAGGGTTAGAAAGGCTGGATTCATCTCTTTTTCATGGATAGTGTAGGACCCACTGATAATGGGGTACTTTGACGCAGTAGTGGGCTTGAGCACGATATGGCCATATGGTGGGACCAAACCCCCATTTTTATTTATGGATTGTCTTCAGATTTGGTAGTTATTTCTTTTGCATTTGCGCGCTATTCTTTTTTAATATACATGTCTTTTGGTTCATAGCTGCAGCAGCTTTAGAAATACATGGGTATGCTCCCCCAAAATTTTTTGCCTGTTTATTATATATATATATATAATGTAAATGTCTATATATGTAACTATATGTAATATTTTAACATCCATAGCCTAACCACAGTTCTACTTTAAAGCCCACTTTGAACTGGAACTTCACCCAAAAAATATATGTTTTGCCTTCTTTATTTCCCCCCTGTATGAAAGAAAAGGGTATTATTCCCTTAGAACCAAAAAGGTCAGAATTACATTGTGCCCCTCTGCCTTCTGAAAATCACAATGGGCTTAATGCATGATGCAAGCGCGCCTCAGGATTTTGCAAGTAGGTAGATGTGAGCAAGACTTTTGTGCCCAGGTTTGAAGCCAGTCTCTGGGACCTGGCAGGGCACAGGGCATTTATGTGCATGCATAACCAAACCACAAAGCCCCTTAAGGTTAGCTGCCAGAACCTGGCGCAGTGCGTTTGTACATGCACAGAAATGCACTGAGCGTGCGAAGATGTACTGCAGATCTCTGCCAGGGACTGCTACACATCTGTGCACTCTAGATAATTAAAGAAGAGCATGGGGATAACATTTTCCCTAGGTGAAGTTCTGTTTTAAATATCACACCTCTTTTCCTCTCCCTATAAACATGTACCCCTGCCTGGCATGTATATATATAAAAAATAGCTGATTTTGCTTAGAAGTTAATTGAAAAAATACCCTTTTCCTGCAATGAAAATGTGCTTCCTTTTCTTCAGCACCAGTGCTCTGTGCTGGCTTTAATGATTACTGGCCACGGAGACTTGTAATGCAGAGGAAGTGAGGGGGTACATCTGATCAGATGTGTTAGACTGCATTCATGAACATGCGTGATATCTCACACCCTTTTAATAACAGGCAAAAGACATGTACTATGCTTGCGGTGCCATTCCTTATTCATTAAACCTTACTGCAGCAAAACAGATGTGTTTTTTTTCACGCGAAAAAAAACAAAACACAAAAATTGAAAAGTGAAGCGCGTAGATAACACCTTCCCACAGCCCCTTACCAGTCCTTTAAGATGTTTTAAATGCCAGAAGATGGGCATTCAGATCACGTGACTGCTGTGATTGGCTGCCACAGCGGTCACATGATCGCGAAGCTCCCAATCGCAAGTATGCATTACCCGCTGGTCTCTGTGCTTTGAGCACGCAGGACCCACACTTTCAGCACAGAAAGATGTTTACATAGGGCCACTTTTATATAGTCTCCCGGCGTAAAAGCCCACATGCCAAAGAGGCCGCATATATGTGTACGGCTGGGGGGAAGAGGTTAAACAACACGTGAAGCTCAAAGCTCAATAAGATGCATGAGCTATTTTGCCTTATTTGATGCCCACTGAAATGAGTACACTAAGTCAAACTCTGGTACCTGTTTCCTTGCACAGTCATATTAAGACACTACAGCTGAAGAAAAAAGGAAAATGGAAGGAAGAAGATAAATATGGTGGTTGATGGTAAAATATCTATCTATTTGTCATTTCTTTTCAAATAGTTTTTATTGAAGTTTTAGGTCATTGAAAAATACAGATATAAACAAGCAGCATCTGCAGGACATTATGAAGGTAAAGGTAGAGTTTTTTTTTTTAATTCTTTTTATTTCAATATGTGCATAAAAACGAACATTCCAAATGTCCTTTCAAAAAAGGGACAAAACAATATAAAATAAAAAAATTATACAATATCCAAATAATTATCTGTTTACTTAGTATTCATAATCTCTTTATGCCAAGGTATATCCATTTAGCTTAATTGATCGCCGTTATCCTGGTGTGCCCCAACCCCTTGCTCCATTGCATTCATAGATTTATCTCCTTATATTCAACCATTGGTTAATGTTGATTGACACCAATTATCTCAAATTTTATTATATTTCGTTGAGCATCCTCTATGCATATACAATACTTTTTCAAATGGTAAAATCTGATTTACGGCTCTTATCCAGTTCCTAACAGCAGGGGGCTTCACTTGAATCCACTTAACTGTGATTGTTTTCCTTGCCATAAACAGCGTTTCTCTAAGCATTATCTTGTGATATCTAGACCATGTTATTTCATCTAATATACCCAGCAAACAGGTTTCTGGGGTCAAAGGTACAGGCATATTCAGGACAGAGGATAATATTTGAATTATTTCCTGCCAGAAGCTTGATAACACTGGACAAAACCACATAATATGTATAAAGTCTGCCCGCTTAGCACTGCATCTAAAAACATTTAGGAGATGCAATGCTTTGCATTGCATAAAGTCTACTTGGAGAGAGATATGATTGATGTAGCATATATAATTGTATTAACCTATTGTTTGCTGCTGGCGATACATATAAATGGGATGAACAGGCTTCTTTCCAATCTTCGTCAGTTAAATTGGGAATTATTTCCTGCCATTTTGTTCTTATTGCCAAGGGATTCATTCCTGAATTAACCCTGGTTAAATGTGCATATATTTAGAGATTAATCCTTTAGGGCCCTGGGACCTAAGGATATCAATCATTGGATATCTAGAGATCCCAGGTCCCAAAACTCCAAATTGCGCTTGTAACGCATGTCGCAACTGTAGGTATCTATATAATGAGGTATGTGGTGTATCATATTTCATTTGTATATCTGAAAAAGAGTACATATGTGTTATGTCATATACGTCTGCAAGGACTGATATCCCTTTTTGTTCCCAGAACTGATACTCTACCAATTGTTTCAGTTGGTTAAACATTGGGTTTCGCCATAGTGGGAGATCCATGTTTATTTGTGTGTTTCCCTCTATACGTTTTGCCTCTCTCCATATTGTAAGAGCTAATGTTAACATTGGTATTTGCTTATATTTTAATTTATTCAAAGGTGCTTCTAGGGCTATAAGTAAATTATCGATTTGTAAAACATGAGCCAGGTGTGATTCTACCATCTGTAGTGTTACTGGTACTATCCATCCTGTGAGATGTTTAAGTTGTCCAGCGAGATAGTATCTGTATATATTAGGAAGTGCCATACCTGCTTCTGTTTTAGCTCTCTGAAGTGTGGTTAACTTTATTCTATTTCTACCCTTTCCCCAAATAAATGTGTTAAATAGGGCATCTATTTTTTTAAAAATAGTTTTAGGGACTATAACCGACATATGTGAAAAAATGTATAAACATTTTGGTAATGGGACCATCTTGATAAAATTTATTCTCCCTGCAACTGAAAGTGGTAATTTAGCCCCAGTAGCTAATTTAGTTTTAATTGTTGTCATGAGTGGATTAAGGTTAGCCTGTAAAGCTGCTTGTGGTAATCTTGTAATATTTATTCCCAGGTATTTGAAAGAGGACACTACCTTTAATAAACTTGAATCCTTGCTTAGTGTGAGTAGTTGTGGTTGCAATGGCATAAGGGAGGATTTTTGCCAATTAATTTTAAGGCCTGAATAAGAAACAAATAGTTCTATTATATGCATAGCTGCTTCCAATGATCCATGTGCATCATTTAAATATAAAACAAGATCATCAGCATATAATCCCACTATATCTATCCTTTCTGCCAATGTAATGCCCCATACAGAAGGGGTTTGCCGAAGTCGAAGTGCCAAAGATTCAATAGCTACTGAAAGTAAGAGTGGTGATAGAGGGCATCCCTGCTGGGTGCCTCTATATAATTGTATGGCCTTGGTTAAAAAGCCATTTACCAACAGCTGAGAAGTTGGATTTAGATATATTATTTCCACTCAAGTACAGAATTTCTCCCCAAATCCAAATGCCCTAAGCACTGCCTGCAAAAAGGGCCATTCAATAGAATCAAAAGCCTTTGCTTTATCAAGAGAGGCCAAGACACTTGAGTCTGGTAGTTGATCTCTAAGCTGAGCTATAAGTTGTGTTCTTCGAAGATTTATACAGTGGGTACGGAAAGTATTCAGACCCCCTTAAATTTTTCACTCTTTGTTATATTGCAGCCATTTGCTAAAATCATTTAGGTTCATTCTTCTTCCTCATGAATGTACACATAGCACCCCATACTGACAGAAAAACACAGAATTGTTGACATTGTTGCAGATTTATTAAAAAAGAAAAACTGAAATATCACATGGTCCTAAGTATTCAGACCCTTTGCTGTGACACTCATATATTTAACTCATGTGCTTTCCATTTCTTCTGATCATCCTTGAGATGGTTCTACACCTTCATTTGAGTCCAGCTGTGTTTGATTATACTGATTGGACTTGATTAGGAAAGCCACACACCTGTCTATATAAGACCTTCCAGATCACAATGCATGTCAGAGCAAATGAGAATCATGAGGTCAAAGGAACTGCCTGAAGAGCTCAGAGACAGAATTGTGGCAAGGCACAGATCTGGCCAAGGTTACAAAAAGATTTCTGCTGCACTTAAGGTTCCTAAGAGCACAGTGGCCTCCATAATCCTCAAATGGAAGACGTTTGGGACGACCAGAACCCTTCCTAGAGCTGGCCGTTCGGCCAAACTGAGCTATCGGGGGAGAAGAGCCTTGGTGAGATAGGTAAAGAAGAACCCAAAGATCACTGTGGCTGAGCTCCAGAGATGCAGTCAGGAGATGGGAGAAAGTTGTAGAAAGTCAACCATCACTGCAGCCCTCCACCAGTCGGGGCTTTATGGCAGAGTGGCCCAACGGAAGCCTCTCCTCAGTGTAAGACACATGAAAGCCCGCATGGAGTTTGCTAAAAAACACCTGAAGGACTCCAAGATGGTGAGAAATAAGATTCTCTGGTCTGATGAGACCAAAATAGAACTTTTTGGCCTTAATTCTAAGCGGTATGTGTGGAGAAAACCAGGCACTGCTCATCACCTGTCCAATACAGTCCCAACAGTGAAGCATGGTGGTGGCAGCATCATGCTGTGGGGGTGTTTTTCAGCTGCAGGGACAGGACGACTGGTTGCAATCGAGGGAAAGATGAATGCGGCCAAGTACAGGGATATCCTGGACAAAAACCTTCTCCAGAGTGCTCTGGACCTCAGACTGGGCCGAAGGTTTACCTTCCAACAAGACAATGACCCTAAGCACACAGCTAAAATAACGAAGGAGTGGCTTCACAACAACTCCGTGACTGTTCTTGAATGGCCCAGCCAGAGCCCTGACTTAAACCCAATTGAGCATCTCTGGAGAGACCTAAAAATGGCTGTCCACCAACGTTTACCATCCAACCTGACAGAACTGGAGAGGATCTGCAAGGAGGAATGGCAGAGGATCCCCAAATCCAGGTGTGAAAGACTTGTTGCATCTTTCCCAAAAAGACTCCTGGCTGTATTAGATCAAAAGGGGGCTTCTACTAAATACTGAGCAAAGGGTCTGAATACTTAGGACCATGTGATATTTCAGTTTTTCTTTTTTAATAAATCTGCAACAATATCAACAATTCTGTGTTTTTCTGTCAGTATGGGGTGCTATGTGTACATTCATGAGGAAGAAGAATGAACTTAAATGATTTTAGCAAATGGCTGCAATATAACAAAGAGGGAAAAATTTAAGGGGGTCTGAATACTTTCCGTACCCACTGTAGATGTGGATTTTCCTGGCATAAATCCAGTTTGATCTGGATGTATAATTTTAAGTATTACATTATTTAATCTATGGGCCAAAATTTTTGCAAGAATTTTGTACTCTGTATTTAATAATGATATGGGTCGGTATGAAGTACAATCTGTTAAATTTTTATCTGGTTTTGGAATTAGTACTACTGTAGCTAAATACATGGATTCAGGAAGTCTTTTTACCCTGAAAGCTGCATCAAATACTTGAACTAGCACTGGGGCAAGAATATCTACGTATTTACTATATACTTCTAACGGAAGTATAGACTTGTTATTGCTCTTCTTACTTCTTCCTCGCTTGGATTTTCCTCTAATGATTTAACCTGCTCGGTCGTTAAGGCTGGAAAGTGTATTTCACTCAGATAGGTTGAAGTTTCATCTGCATTATACGTAAGAAAGGTGGCATACATATCAGTATAAAACGAGTGAAAGCATGACATAATACCAGCCACATCCCTTACGCATTCCCCGTCAGGGCGCTGTATATTAGTTATAACTAAACTTGTACTTTGTTGCTTAGCCATATGTGCTAAAAGACGACTTGAAGTATTCCCTTGTTCATAGTACTTCTGTTGATATTCAAATTGTTTGTATTTAGCTATTGCTGCTATATGTGTAGTATATTTTCTTACTGTCATTTCCCATTTTTCCCTATTTATTTCAGTTGGTGTTTTCAAAAACGCAGCTTCTGTATCTCTACATTGCTCTTCTAGATCTTCCATTTCCTGCCTGGTGGCTCTTTTAATATATGATATTGTTGATCTAAGTGCCCCCCGTAGATATGCTTTCAAGGTATCCCAAAAGATCAAATCTTTGGGATCCATGTATTTCTAAAAATATCTGCAATTGTTCAGGTATATGATCGTGCGTTCCAATCTGTGATAACTAATATGGCTGAAATTTCCAGTTTTGCTTCATTCCCTCAATTCCTATTGCTATATTTACCAGGAGTGGTGATCAGACACTCCTCTAATCAAATATTCGACAGAGACAACCCTAGAAATAATTTTATCATTTCTCAGCGCCAGATCTATTCTTGACAGACATCCCCTTCCTGGGATGGCCCAGGAATAAGCCCTGGTCTGGGGATTAAGCATTCGCCACAAATCTCTCCATCTAAATTCCTCCCCTAACTCATGAAACATAAGTGGTTTTCGAGTTCTTTTTAGGGGGGGTCCATGCCTGTCCACCAGCGGGTCCCACAGAAGATTAAAGTCTCCCAAAAACTTGCAAATAGCATAGCTTCTTTAATTACACTTAATGTAGCAGGTGGTGGATTATATATACCTAAAATAACAAATGGTATATCATACACTTGAGCTCGTACAAATACATATTGCCCTTCAGGGTCTACCTTTTTTTGAAAGCACTTCCATGGTACCGACCTATGGACAAGCAATGAAACCCCCCTTGCGTGTATTGAATAGCTCGAGTGTATTGACCATTGGATCCAGGGTTTACACAATTGGTTTGTTGTATCTGGGATCATATGTGTCTCTTGCAGGCATATCATTTGTGCTTTAGTTTGTAATATATATGTAATTACCTTGGATCTCTTCTGGGGGGTCCCTAGACCCCTAACATTCCATGATAGGATCCCACATTTTGTAGTCATCTTAGAGGTTTTTTTCTATATATAGCTGTAGGTTCACTTCCCAAAAGGGATCCCATATATCTAACCGTCTATCTATGACATTTATCATGATAATACCCCATAGCAATGTACTCCTTATATTTTATACCAATATAATTATTGAGGTCAGTTGGGCACACCAGGAACCAGCGATCTTCAAAAGTAACAAGAAAAAATATGAAAAAGAAAAAAAGAGAAAAAAAAAATCACAAACAAAATTACCAAAAAAAAAATATTTTTTTTTTAAAAGAAAAATCATCATGCACATATAGCAAAATTTTGACCAATAGGTCTTACTCCAAAAAAAAAAAACAATGGGACATTGCCCTAGCATAAAATCATTTGCATGCAAGGACAATATAGCTGCGGCCTCCACTCAAGCTCCCACCTTACTCTCAGAAAAATGTCATGTTTTCCTCTAAGAAATAAAAAAGGAATTTTGCTAAGCCATCAAAAAAAAAAAAATATGGCTCAAAGAATTACCAGTGGTGGGAGGAGGGAGGGAGGGGAAGAGGAACCCCAATAAAAAAAAAAAAAAAAAGCGCACACAAAAAAAAAAAAACGCACAAAAAAAAAATATAAACAAAAAAAAAAACCCCATAGTTCCTTGACTCCCAGTCCCTTCACTCCCCCCGCCTCGTCATTCCATCATCCACATGCTTCTTTTTTTTTTTTTCTTTTTTCTTGTATCCTTCACCAGGAAAAAAGAAAAAGTTTTCATTACAAGGAAAAAACAAAGGAAAATAGCAAGATTCTTCTTTCCGTTCACTTTATAGTTCCTTTCGAACAAAGCCATTCTTGTACACTCTCCGGAGTTTTGAAGAAATATATTTTCCCATCTTCCTCCACCCTCATCCTCGCAGGGTATGCCATGGAGTAGCTAATGTGTCGTTCTCTTAATTTTTTTTTAACTTCAAAAAAGGTAGCACTCAATTTTTGTAGATCTATTGAAAAATCAGGGAAAAAAAACACTTGTGCGTTTTCATATTGAATGGTGCCCTTTTGTCTTGCTTTCCATAGTTTAAGATCCCGATCTTTACAATTCAAAAATCGTCTTGCAGGGGCTCGAGGGGCTGGTGGTTTTGCAGGAATTCTATGGGCTCTTTCTACTGCAAATGCTGTGGAGAAAGTAGTATCAGGAAATAGGGTTTTAATCCATGTCTCCACAAAATCTCCAGGATTCTTTCCCTCAGCCCTCTCCGGTAAGCCCACAAATCTGATATTATTGCGTCTTAATCTGTTTTCTAAGTCATCAACTTTTTGATTAAGGTATGTTACTTGCTTTTCAGCTGCTAATATATGATTTGGCACTGGAGTGTAATTATCCTCTAATGAGGATATCCTTTTTTTCAGCCTCTGCCATCCGCTCTCTCACAGCCTGCAGATCATGGTGTATTAAACCAATATCCATTCTAATTTCCTCCATTTTACCAGTCAACATAGTATTACTTGCAGTTATAGCAGCCATAAGTTGAGAATGTACCTGTTCAAGTGAGAGTTTTGCTGGTTTCTCCGCCGGCATGTTGCTCTGTGTATTGCTGCTGCTTCCTCCACTCCGTGTGTTTGGTGGGCTCCGACCTACTTCCTGCTTCTCGGTCCGCACAAACTACTTCAAACGTTCTATTGCCATAGCGGGACGTTCCTTACTTGTCTCCTTACTCATATTGCCCGGTATGTATCGCAAGCTGCCGCAATACTCTCATGGAGGTCCGGATCAAGGTGGGTATCAAGGTGCACTGCATGGAGCTCGAGTGGAGGCCTGCAGAGCTTCGATCGCATGCAGCCAGCCATCTTGCTGGCAAACCACACCCCTTTAGAGTTACATAGTTAGAGTGTCAAACATTATATAATCAAACCTTGACACAGAAAGTTAACAAAAAGCAGAATATGCAATAATCACCAGATAACATACAGGGAATGAAAAAAGAAAAGGTAACTGGTGGAGGATACGCCTGAATTCTATTATGTACTGCTTTTGTAAGACAGCCAAGGATCCCACCGTTGATATAATTTACATTGTGTGCCACCTTTGCACGCTAATATTTGCTCATAGCTAAAGATTACACCAAGGGGACATTTAACTTTCCGATAGACTATGGATCACAGGGGTTTTCACCAATTTTTGAACCCCATGAGACACGCTAAAGCTAAGATTTTTACAACTATGGGTCTGAAGTACCAGGTATTTCAGAAAGAAATCTGAAAATGAATTTCCAATAGCTCCGAACATGAAGACATGACCAGTGAATATGGGATACAATGTCTACTAGGCCACATCTCCTTCAGCAAAGGTTGTCACCACCACTGGAAAATTTGGATATAGAATACAGTGTAAGATACCATCTGTGATTAATCTTTTGAACCATTTCCCAATGATTTGCATATATAGTATTCAGGTAGTTATACAGAATAGCTTTTTGCCATTGCTTGTCAGGGTAAGAAGTTTCCAGTTCTGTTTCCCATTTAATCAATAGTGGACCCTTTACAAATAGTAGTTTAGAGTTGAGCTCATAGTAAGAACAATGGGATACCTTTAATATATTTTTAGAGGCAGAGTTCCAAAATGACCAGTTCTGGGAAGATATGCTTAGGGTAGGAAGTTGATGGTATTTGAGATTTGAAGTTAAGCCTCGTACACACGCAACGATTATTGGCCGACCGATCGGCCGTCTTTTGTCCAGTGTTGTTGTGTTGGTTGAAATGTGCTCTAGACTGCACACAAATTTTCTCGGCCAACAAAAACCAACTTCAGAAGTGATGTCATGTGCTGGTTAACTTTCCGTGTGTTTTTTCTTCTCTGGGCATGCCCAGTCTTGCTCATCTGAATTTTGTCTGCCGAAATCTGTACTGACTGACGGAAAATCGGCCGTTCTGTTGATGGCCAACAAAAATTTTATAGCATGCACACCAGATTTTGTTCGGCCGAAAAGTCGGAGTCGGTTGTCGGAAGCATCATACTAACAAGCCGAAAATCAGCCGATCAGACGTTGACCAAAAATTCACGGCGTTGCGTGTGTACGAGGCATTAGTCTGGCATAGATCAATGGAAGGGATAGAAAACTTCTGGAGAGAATTAAAGGAGAAGTACAGCCAAAGCTTTTTTAGCTGTATTTATGCTGTGGATCACATAAATGCAGGGCATTCTGCACTCCTATGACCCATTTTCAGCAGACAGTGGGCTGAAGCCTGCTGTGAGCTGACGTCACAGAGCTGGTCCAGGCTGGGGAATGATCATGATCATATGGTTGGGATCCGCCCATATGCCTGGACCACCATCCAGCTCAGCCTCTCAGCGAGCCGCTGAGAGCCTGAACTGGTCGCTTCCGCCCCCTCCACAGGTTAGCGCTCCAGTGAGCTGGAGGGGGACA
The DNA here is from genome assembly GCF_965119305.1 of Pelophylax lessonae. Classification (NCBI taxonomy): domain Eukaryota; kingdom Metazoa; phylum Chordata; class Amphibia; order Anura; family Ranidae; genus Pelophylax; species Pelophylax lessonae. Next base: position 234,532,717 of record NC_138774.1, read on the forward strand.
GAACAGAGAGCAGTGACTGACAGTCAGCAGCTCTCTGCTCAGGGAGCCCTGAGAACCGAGTGACCAGCTGTGTTTGATCACTCGGTTTTCAATCTTAGAGCCGGTGGGGGACAGATGCACCATCGAACTGATGCTGCATCTACCCAAGTATGTTTCTGCATACTTCCCTTTTCAAAGGGAGAAATGTCCCCTTATCAAAAAGGTCATTAGTGGTTAGTACTCCAGGGGCTTCTCGGTGTTTAAGGGACATTTCTGTGAGCAGAATTTGAAGAGACTCAATAGGTAATGGAATAATGGTAAGGTGAGAAGGTTTAGTGCTATTTTTAAAATAATAGGCCACAGCTGAAGTGGCTGCTGTAATGATCGGGTGAACATAATATTGTACACTGTGATGAGTCATAGCAGCCAACAGCAGGGATCATAAGCTACCCAAAGGGACTGCTGTCTGCTCTAACTTACACCACGTTTTGGTATGAGCTGGACTAAGTCAAAATTTGAATAGGCCTGGAATGGTGACTATATGGTAGTCATATTTGTCATTTCAACTGAAATTTAAGTCAGAAAAATAGAAATCATTGTAGCATGACAGTATTCATTAATGTCACATATTATTATTGGCCATCCGTTTTCTTTTTTTTTTTTTTTTTTTTTTTAATTCTTTATTTATTGAAATGCCGCTTGGAAAAACAATAATCAGCAGACAACAATAAATGTCACTACAAACAAGTCAAACCATAAGCTGAAATACAGAACGTTGGATGCGCTAATGAATATGGACCGTAGATAAACATATCCAAGACCTGTGAACAACTCCACAACTTGAGCTAACATCAGTTGGAGACAAATGGTTAGAAGAAAAAAGAGAGCTGTGTCAAGTAGAAATAAGGGCCGGAAAGGGCTCAACTCGTGCAATCATGAGCGGGTGGCCGCCACCTCCACCGGCATCTTCTAATGGCCGGCATACAAAGGAAGCAAAGCCACAACACGGAAAGCATTCTGGTACAGATAAGCAAAATTCTGACCCACTAACAAATGCGCACCAAGAGGCATGGTTTTAACATTTTCGCCCTACATTTTGGGTTAACGACACCTTTGGTGTCGCTAAGGATTGAAGAAACAGTAGATGAGTAAGATTGAAAGAAAGGACGAGAGCTGTGGGAAGAAAAGGGAAGACAGATGGGAGAAAAAAGGGGAAGGGGGTAGGGATGATATGATTTGATCGAGAACTCCTAATATCGGATTTCCCTTGTTAGATTCTCAGTCGCTCATGTAAAGGGCTAGATATTCATCTGAAAAGCGAAAACTTATCCCAATAAATGCCTATTGTGTTCCTCCCCTCTGCCCGCCAGGGTCATGGTCAAGCGTTCCATGTGTTCAATTTCATTCACTCTGGTAAACCATTGAGACACCGAGGGAGGGGTTTGTTGCTTTCACATCACAGGTATGCAAGCCCTAGCGGAACTCAGGAGGTGTTTCAACAATGATTTAGGGTATTTCCCACTCGATATCTCGAGTCAGGTTAAGGAGCACCACGGCTGTATCGTCTACTAGAGACTAATCGGTTAGTTTGTGCACTATCTGCAAGATCTGTTGCCAAAAAGGACGTAGCACAGAGAATTTGCAGAATGGCCATCTGTTTTAACAACAATAGCAACAAGGGTGTCCTTGTAAGGCATGGAGGCTAAGGCATATTCAACCTTCATTAGGATCCCTATAGAATCCCCATGGACTTCAATGGTCATAAGCTCTATGTTCAGGTTTAGATTTTTTTGGGGTTTGCCAAACCTGCAGGGAATTAAACTTTGCCCAGTTCACTTAGCCCTAATGTTAACGTAAAATAGCAATTTTATTTCTAACAACTAATAGGAGGCTCTTTAGACATATGAGGCAGTTATGCAGTTCCTTATCAGGAAAATTTTAGGTCATGATAGATGAAAGATCTTCTCAAAAAAAATTGGTAGAGACTGTAGGGAAACTCTTCAAAGCAACAAAGTGTGCAACCTTATCTATAGCCATCCAAACTGTAAAACAGTATTGGAAGTTCAGTTATAAAGTCCATTAGTATGCAGCGTGTGACCAAAAATTGTTTGTGGCATGAGCTCTCAATGAAGAGCTTATTAGGCGGCTTGTTAGATGGTAAAGGCAGCAACAAAATCTATAAGGGGTTGTAAACCCTTGCATATACCCAGTGGAGTGACTACCCTCAGGTGATACACAGAGATGAAACAAACCCTACTACATAAGTTGTACCTGAAACAAATCCTCCTACATAAGTTGTACCTGATTATCTGCAGTCTTCTCTTCTCTTCTTCTAATATATCAAGCTTGTCTGAGACTTCAGAGGAAAAAGAGGGCAAAGAGCTGAAGTTGCACTCTACAGAGCTCAGTGAAGAGAGCTATGAGAGCTGATTGGAGGGAACGGACATACCCCCTTCACACAGAACACAGGAAAAGAGCATTGGCTGTCAAACAGCTGGAGATCCCTCCCTGACACAAATTTTTCTCTTGGTGTCATGGAAACTCATCAGAAGCAGCTCATAATGATAGCAGAGGAACGAGGCAGCAGACAGAAAAGTCACTTAGTGCTCTGGAATGAGACAAGTACACACTATAGAGGGATATGCTTTGTTCATATTTTATGTCTGAGATTTACAATCACTTTAGTATAATCTCTGTAAACTGTATGCCACAAATAAACTGATGAACTCAAATATTTGGCAGATTGCCTGATCTATGGTGGTTTTTTAAATTCTACATCCAAGAAAGAATCTTGTTGAGGTACAAAAGTCTTTCCTGGAAATAAAGACAAGTTTGAGGGGCAAAGCTAAAAGAATACAAGGAAAATACTGGGTTTCGGCTCTGGAATAATGGCCAAAGAACCTGGTAGAGAGTTTCAGCCTATGAGCAGTCTTTGGAGAGAAACTACTTGTGACATTACCCGTCTGTGGAGGAGTAAGCCACTGTTTACACTGGGAGTGACTCGTCATGCGATGTGACTGGTCGCACCCTATTGTCGGCAATGGAAGTGTTTAAATCAGTGTGACACCGACTTTGCACGCAGACATCGATTTGAAAAAGTAGTTTCTGCACTACTTTTGGCGATTTCATAGTTCCAAAGTTACATAGTTTGTCAGGTTGAAATCTAGCTCAACCAATAAAAAATAAAAAAACACACCATACAATCTCAAATACATAATTCTACAACCACACTTGATCGAGAGGAAGGCGAAAAATCCCAGCAAAGCATGATCTAATTTGCTCCAGCAGGGGAAAAAAATTCCTTCCTGATCCTCCGAGAGGCAATTGGATATTCCCTGGATCAACTTTACCTATAAATGTTAGTATCCAGTTATATTATGTACACCTAGGAAAGAATCCAGGCCTTTTTTGAAGAAATCTACTGAGCTAGCCAGAACCCCCCCTGGAGATAGTCTATGCCACATTTTCATAGCTCTTACTGTATTTGGAGACAAAATCTCTTCATCTGTAAAGAGTGCCCCCTTGTCCTCTGTGATGACCTTAAAGTGAATAATTCAACACCAAGTTCACTATATGGACCCCTTATGTATTTATGTTGATCATATCACCCCTTAATCTCATCTTCTCAAGAGAGAATAAATTCAGTTCCTCTAATCTTTCCTCATAGCTGAGCTCCTCCATGCCTCTTATCAGGTTGCACTTTCTCTAGTTCCCTGAAACCCTTTTATGAACCGGTACCCAAAACTTATCTGCATATTTCAGATGAGGTCTTACTATAGATTTGTACAGGGGCAAAAATATCTCTCTCTCTGGAGTCCAGACCTCTCTTAATACATAGTTACATTGTAGTTGAGGTTACATAGTTACATAGTTAGTGAGGTTGAAAAAAGACATTAGTCCATCCAGTTCAACCTATGATGTGTGTGTGTGTTTGCTGTTAACCGTACATTGTATACCCCTGTATGTTGTGGTCTTTAAGGTGCCCATCTAATAGTTTTTTTAAACTATCGATTCTCCCTGCTGATACGACTGTTTGCGGAAGAGAATTCCACATCCTTACTGCTCTGACAGTGAAGAACCCCCTACGTACTTTTACGTTAAATCGCCTTTCCTCTAGTTTTAGTGAGTGGCCACGTGTCTTATTGTATTCCCTTTCTCTGAATAGTTTGTTCCTTATGCTAGGGTCACCAGTACAGTATTTGAACATTGATATCATATCCCCCCCTTAATCGTCTCTTCTCCAGAGATAATAAGTTCAGTGCTTGTAGTCTTTCCTCATAGCTGTCCTCCATTCCCCTAATTATTTTTGTTGCCCTTCTCTGGACTCTTTCCAGTTCCAGCACATCCTGGTACTGGACAGCATACTCCAGATGTGGCCGGACCAGAGTCTTGTAGAGAGGGAGAATAATCTTTTTATTTCTGGAGTGAATCCCCTTTTTTATACATCCCAGTATTCTGTTGGCTTTGCTTGCAGCGGCTTGGCATTGCATGCCACTGCCAAGCCTGTTGTCTACCAGTACCCCCAGGTGCTTTTCCATCTTAGACTCACCCAGAGGTTCCCTAAGGGAGTAGCTTGCTTTCTGGTTTCTGGCACCCAAGCACATTACTTTACATCTATTTTACATTTTTCAACATTAAACCTCATCTGCCATGTAGTTGCCCACCCCATTATTTTGTTCAGGTCCGCTTGTAAGGTTTCCACATCCTGCATAGAAGATATTGGCCTGCTTAGTTTAGTATCATCCGCAAATACTGAGATTGTACTAGATATCCCCTCCTCTAGATCATTTATGAATAAATTAAAGGTTGAATAAAGACAATAGTCCATCCAGTTCAATCTGTCACTACAATACAAGAAAGGTCTTTGCTAGCTTTAGAAACCGCAGCTTGGCATTGCATGCGATTTCGGGTGCGACCTGCATTGAGATCTGTGCATGAAGCCACACAGATGTCTTCCATGTCACACCTGAAGTCGCACTGACATGCAGCTTTGAAATCATGTGATTTCAGATGAATTCGCACAATTTCAAAGCCGCATTCAATGTGAAAGAGGGCTAAATGTCTTGCAAAAGAGTGAACCTTGTTACAGTATCTCACAAAAGTGAGTACACCCCTCACATTGTTGTAAATATTTTATTATATCTTTTCATGTGACAACACTGAAGAAATTACACTTTGCTACAATGTAAAGTAGTGAGTGTACAGCTTGTATAACAGTGTAAATTTACTGTCCCCTCAAAATAACTCAAAACACAGCCATTGATGTCTAAACCGCTGGCAACAAAAGTGAGTACACCCCTAAGTGAAAATGTCCACATTTTGTGTGGCCACCATTTTTTTTCAGCAGTGCCTTAACCCTCTGGGATCACCAGAGCTTTACAGGTTATACAATCTGTGCACTCACTACATTACACTGTAGCGAGTGTAATTTCTTCAGTGTTGTCACATGAGTTATTTTGAGGGGACAGCAAATTTACACTGTTATACAAGCTGTACACTCACCACTTTACATTGTAGCAAAGTGTCATTTCTTCAGTGTTGTCACATGAAAAGATATAATAAAATATTTACAAAACTGTGAGGGGTGTACTCACTTTTGGGAGATACTGTATATAGAACCCAGAGTACTGTCAAAAATCGTGACCCAAATCCAAACTGGTTTAGGACATAAAAGAGGTAGTCCTACGACAAGGAATCAAAAGCCTTGTGTATATCCAAGGACAGCAACATTTCCCTCCTAGGTCCCCTCCCTTCCTAGTCAGATTACATCACTGAGATGATGTCTATGACCCTTCTGCTTTAATCTGACGATTGACAGCCTGGAACAAACCCTGCCTGATCTGGGTGAATATATTGCTTGGGAAAGGAACTCAATCCAGCTGCCATGACTTTGGACAAAATTAGTTTTTATCAAAGAGTTTGGGCAATAGTTTGCAAAAGTCCCAAGGCCCTTCTCCGATTTTGGAATAACATGTATGTACGTGGCGTTCCCCTGTACTGGAAGACTTGCATCCTTTCGGTTTGTGCTAAAAAAGCACACAGATGTGGGGTCAAGATCTCTTGAAATTTTCAGTAGTATTGGCCTGAAAACCTGTCGGGACCTGATGCTTTAGAGGAATTCAAACCTTTAATAGCCTTTCTGATTTCCAACTCTGAAAATTCCTCATCCATGAGATCTGAGTGAGCTTGTGTCAATTTAGGCAAAGGAAATAGTACTGAAAAAATCATCCACTATGCCCTGACGGAACTGCGGTGGATTATTATATATATTGTAAAATAAAATGTAATAAATTATTTTAAAATCAGGTCGGGATTTTGGGTCAAATGTCCGTTATTTAGTCTAATTTTAGGTAAGGCGGTGGGTTTATCCCCCATAGTATAGCATCTATGTTGTGACCGATGTATGGGCTTTTCCGCCTGAGTGGTAAGACTTAAATTTAAAGTGAATCTAGCTATGTCTATTTTATGTCTGATATCTATTTGCGGAGACGCTCGTTATTCAAAGCCAACTCTTGTTGCGCGATCGTACTATCACGGGCTCGTTTGATCCTAGCTGCCACCTGTATAAACCTACCACAGAAGGTGGCCTTTTGGGCTGCCCAGTTGATAATGGGGGACGTAGCCGAGGACAGGTTGTCGTGAAAAAATGCACGCAGCTCCATCTCTATCTCTTTAAACACGACCGGATCATTATCAGAGTTGCAATAAGATGCCACGGGGAGGGACGTGGTTTCTTCCACAGGTCAAATAGGGATAACCAGACTGGAGGGTGATCAGACCATGGAGTAGCTAGAATTTTAGCTCATATTCACGTATGATACCAAAGAGGAGCTTATAACTATATAATCTATCCGTGAATATGTACTGTGTATATGTGTATAGTAGGTGTAATCTCTGATGGAGGGATTATCCTCCCTCCAAGCATCGATAAGGTCATAGTTATGGAGCAACCGTGCTAGTTTACTACCATTTTTGCATACATGTTTGAGCATGGACTTATTAGGAATTGATTTATCTAGCATCTGATCTAAGGGTGAGTTACTGTCTCCCCCAGGATCACCTGTCCTTTGCGACTTTGGTTGTAGTACTGCTAACCTGCTGTGAAAAAATTCTAGCTGACCCATGTTAGGAGTATAGGAGGAGATAAAAGAAATCAACTGATCATTAATATGACCCCCTGCCATTATACAGTATATCTACCCTCTTTGTCCTTGATTACGGTGACAGGTGTAAAGGGCACCTTGTGAGAGAAACAGATGGCAACCCCCCATTTTTTCTCGGTACCATAGGATAAATAGATAAATTGGGCGGCCTATGTTCTTATGTTCAAAGAGACACTTCATCAGTTCGGCATACAGACATTTTTCTAGAAGTTGGGAAAATGTCAGATCCTAATGGCTTCACGTGACAGCCTTCCAACCTTATTCATGATGTAAACACAGAGCAAGTGCACAGTAAGAGGGAGAGAGCAGAATGCAGATCTAATTTGAAGGACTTTATTGCTTTGATCAGAGGTCAGCGAGGGGAAGAGAAGCAATAAAGCTTATTTAAAAGGATGATATAGGATTACTTATTACTAAATAAAAGATTGCGCTAAACTAAACACTAACGTGAAATTTGAGTGCAAATATTAAGACAATACAGTAGAAATGAATGCAATGGATTGCGCTAAAACTAAAGCGCTTTTGTGAAAGATATTGTGCAAATACTGCAAAATAAAGTGCAGATATTGCAAGATATAAAGTGCAAATATAATATTTTCAAAACTGCAAAAACACTTCTACTTATTTAAAGTGAAAAATTTCAATAGCAGATATTAGTAAGTAAAAAAGTCCATCATATGTTGAATGGCAGCAGACATCCACTTAAAGACAACACTTGGTATTAGATGCAATAGGTAGCGATATAAACCTCCACCAGATCACCAAGAGTGCATATATGATCACCAGAAGCCGTGGACCCCTTAAATTACAGGGGGTCAATCAAACAGGTTTAAATTATGGACACCAGGCATCAAATAAGTCACCGTCTTCACGTATTCAGAATGAATCCACTCCAGTGTGAACCTGGGAAAAGGGCTCCCGAACAATGTACCCAGGAGAAACAAAGGGGTCTCGATAGTGAAGTACGTTTAAACCACATAACGTTTATTAAGAAGACGGATGCACTTACATTTAATAGGTAAATTAAAGCATGAGAGATGAAAGCCGCGCTCTCCGGTTCACGAACGCCTTCCGCGTTCCATTTACGTGTCACCAGGAGCCGGAAGTAGGTAGGCGCAGTCACAGGTCCTTACGTCCCGACGCGTTTCGTCAGCACGTTGTCTAACGTCATCAGGGTCATTATTTAAAAGGATAAATTCATCTTTGGGAACATGTTACTTGTTCCACCCGTTTTTAGGACATGTAACCTGTTCTTGCTCCTACAGCCTCTCCCCGATCCCCATTCTAATTTAAACAGCGGGCCAGGGATCTTCTTCCTGCACCAGCTGTCACAATTTGAAAAGAAGTCGGACGTAATATTCATTCACAGAGTTCTATGAATGAATGAACTACAAGTACCGACAGTCTTTGCGGCTGATGGCTTCTATTTCTCAATGGACTACCAGGGTGCCGGTGAGCGCTCTAGGAAGTTCATTAATTCTTCCTGTCATTCAGGAACTGCCTTCCCATACAAGGTATGGGCAGACAGTTACACAGACAGTCAGCAATAGCCTGAGATTGCACCTGCGTTCTGCTGATCGTGGGTGCAAGGTGTGTGCAGCCTATTGCACCCTAAAGTTCAAACACACATAGCTTTTCTGCAGCCTCAGCTGCACTGGACAGTGACTGAATGGGAAGTGCTCTGTGCTGAGCGGCTTACTATTCTGTTCAGTCACAAATCTAAGCTCAGGAAACATAGTTTACTGTGCTTCACTTATGAATGAACACAGTAAGTGAGTGTTCATTTAGAAAAGGAAGGCACCAGTAAATTACATATTTGCTAGCCCCCTCTCCCTCTCTCTATCCGCCGCAGCAGCTGGGGGGAAGTGAGGAGGGAAGCCAGCAGCAGGGCAGGGCAGGGGGGAGGGGGGGCAAACGGGGGAAAGCCTGGGCAGTAGGGTTAATCGGCATCGCACATAGTGATTAGGGTGTGCCCTGTGCACTCCTATGTTTACAGATTCCTTAAAAAAAAAGTAAAAATAAAAATGCACAATTTATTTTTTACCTGCAAAAACTGTCCCTGAGATTAAAACAACAAAACTATATATACAGCAACCTGGGCACTGTGGGTTGATTTACTAAAGGCAAAAAGACTATTCACTTTGCTAGGGAAGTTGCACTTTTTGAAGGTTCCCCCACAGATTAGTAAATGAGGTGAAGTTCTGCAGACTTTCATCACCCAATCGAATGCAGGGAATTTGTTTCCCCCTTGCATGTGATTTGATATTGTTTGCAAAATGAAATTTCACCACATTCATTAAGCTGTTGGTAAAATTCCCTTGAAAAGTAAACATCTTTGGAAAAATCAACCCCTGTGTGCTCTGGAATCAACTTCCTTCCATGTACACTAGGTGGAAGCAAAGCCTCAAATATACGGAATTTTTTTTCGTATCACCATGTAAGGTAAATGAAAGTTATACAGGATACGGGAGAGGAGCAGCCATTGCTGACCGTCTTGTGAAATTGCTATTTTCCTGATCAATACGAGTCACCAAGCAGAGAGTGTTCAGAAGTTCTTTTCTGCACACAGGGTCAGCAATACCTTCCTCCATGTTACTCTCATATCAGGTTTTCTTTAAGCCTAGGTTCACACTGGTGCGATGTCTGTGCGGTGCAATTTAAGCCATACATTTTGTATGGTTCAAATCGCATCAAAATGGTGCAGGGTCATTTTTTTTTTCTCCACACTTGAACACCCATGCGTTCTGGCAATCGCACTGCTTTTTGTGATCTGTTTCAGGGTGTTGTCAATCTAACATTGACACCAGCAAACCACATTAGGGCCCTGCGCAGGACTGTTTTATTAAACCCGCACCCGCCCACACCCACTGAATGTATCACCAGGACCGCCTGCACCCGCAATGTTTGTGTTCCACTCCCGCCCGCACCCGCAATGTTTGTGTTCCACTCCCATCCTCCCCCGCAATGTTTGTGTTCCACTCCCGCCTGCCCCCGCAATGTTTGTGTTCCACTCCCACCTGCACCCACAATGTTTGTGTTCCACTCCCGCCCGCACCCGCAATGTTTGTGTTCCACTCCCGCCCGCCCCCGCAATGTTTGTGTTCCACTCCCGCCTGCACCCGCAATGTTTGTGTTCCACTCCCGCCCGCACCCGCAATGTTTGTGTCCACTCCTGCGGTTTCGCCCTATACTCCCTGTATAAGACTAACCCCTGTTCTGAGGCAACACCATTTCATAACATCAGTGGAGCCATCACGTCCCTATTAAATATTTTAGCCCGCTGGATGTGCCCTAATAAATACTGTAGCTTCTGCTACATACAGAACTTCTCTAATATTAATAGTTTAGCCCGCTGAATGTGTATACTGTAAGCTTTGGCTACTTACAGAACGTATCTGTGCTGTAATACTCTATGTACCACGCTGAGCCAATCACAGCAAGCTGTGTATTCTATTATTGCATACAAAGCCTGCTTGGATTGGCAAATGTTGTATAAGCCCGCCTCTCTGACTCAGCCAATCCGAGCAGGCTTTGTATGCATTAATAGAATACACAGCTTGCCGTGATTGGCTCAGCGTGGTACATAGAGTATTACAGCACAGGGAAGTTCTGTAAGTTGCCAAAGGTATAGTATACACATCCAGCGGGCTAACATTTTTAATAGGGATGTTCTGTAACTAGCTGAAGCTACAGTACCTGACGTATAAGATGACCCCCGATTTTTGGGGTATCTTTTTTTTCTAAAAAAAAAAGTCGTCTTATACGCCGAAAAATACGTTACACCAAATTGCACCATTCCCCGCGGATTTCCGCAAACTATTTTGACCGCCCACTCCCAAACGCAGCAGAGGTAAAACCGCCCGCTCCCGCAAGATTTGCATTGGGTCCCGCGGGAGCCAAAACCCAATGCAGCCCTCTAAACCAGATTAATATACCTTGCTAGAAAGTTGATTGCCCGATTTTGGTTGGCATCTACTGTGCCTACTAGGGCCATGTGGGTTGCCTATGTTAACTCTATCCTTCTTAGGGAACAATTGGCCTATGGTCATCGTAATGCAGGCCAAAAAATTCACCCTGGTCTGGCAGAACTGGCTAGATAACCCTAGCCTTGCCCCTCCACAGCTAGTAAAGTATAGATTGTTACGAATTTAAACCTACCAAAAGTCTTAGTGACTTTTGCCTGAGCTTGGGACTTTTCCAATGTTCTACTGTATATATCAGCGTAGTTAAACTGATATCTTGAGCTGATGTCCATTAAACAAGCTGGGGTGATTTGATTAGTCCTTTTTGATTTCTGTTTTTGCACAAAAAAACTGCATATTTGCTACATATCTGGTGACTGGTTTTTATTTTTTCTGTTTATATATGTAATACTATGTGCAATAATTGCGTTCTGATTGATTTTTATTTTTTTTAATCAAAAACAACATTGACACCCGCAGCAGATCGCATGAAGGCTGTGCGATGCGACGCAGGGAATTGCCGCAAATCTTCTGTGTTTCCCACATCGCATCAGTGTGCTAAAGCTGAAATCTGGGTATATTTCAAGCTTTATCTTGCAGTGGAGCCCTCTCGCACTGGACTGGTTAAACACTTGTTTTGTCTCAGAATAAAAAAATACTTAAGTAAAAGAAATAAAAGTAATACTAAAACGCACGCTGTTTAATTCACATTGTTCCTTCTATTTCCGTATGTTAAAAGTACCCTTTCCCAAATCGATATACAGCTGTCACATGACCCAGATCTTTCCCTACCTGTCTGCAGGGAAACGGAAGCAGGAGGCGCTTCTAGTCCTACTACATACTACAGTACATACATAATACTGTAGCTGCTGACTTTTAATATTAGGGCACTTACCTGTCCAGGAATCCAGCTGTGTCCTCACCTGAACTAATTTATCAATCGGCTATTGGGTGCTGCCTCCGCCATCTTGACTAAGGGAAACCAGCGTGAAACCTTGCAGCTTCACAGCCAAGTCCCTACTGCGAATAGCGCGAAGCACGCTGCACTTTGTAAATAGACGGGCTGAGGGGGAAGGGGGGGGGGGGTTGAACTACTGGCTCAGTTCGCCACACCCACCTAAAAGGTGAAAAATGTGGCAGCGGAGGTGGGTAGGAGGCAGACAAGCAGAGCTTCACCTTTGGGGAAGAGCTCCACTTTAACTTATCCCTTGCTCTCCTAGTAACCTACACTCTTTCCTGCATGCAGTGTTTGCAGGAGCTCCCAAGGAGCAGCTTCAGTGTTCCAATAGTATGGAGAGAGGGAAGCCTGCGGTAGCATGGAATAAGGTGTTTCAACTTTTCCAATCAGTGCGGGGAGGTGACTGTATAATGTTTATTTAGAGATACCTGGAGTTTAGAATTAAACATAAAAGCAAACTATTATATTATAGCTTACCATTTATTAGAAGTGATGGCTGCATTCATTTTCTTTTCTTAGGCTTTCTTTCTTCTATTTTCATTTGGTGATCTGGCCAGTAAGTCAATTGTTTTTCAAAAGAACAAGCTCTCCAGCAGAAAAATGAGACAAACCATTTAACACTAGAAGGGGTGTTTACAATGATCAATTTTATTTATGTAAAACCTTTTATACGAAAACTGTTTGCTGTAACTGCTTATAAAGTATTAGGTGGAGTTTGGCTTCAATGTATTAGTGTATCTAAATCTGTTATTAAAATCTAAAAGCCCGTACACACAATAAGAAAATCGGAAGTAAAACGATCTGCCGATTTTCGGATTGTTAGTAAAGTGCTTTCGACAGCCGATTATGAATTTTTGGACGACAAAAACTGGATGTGTAGGCTATAAAATTTGTATCGTACATGAACACAAAATCTGATTTTCATTTAATTAGTATAGTATTTGTCTGAAAAAAATTATAGGAGCAAGACTAGGCATGCTCGGAAACTAAAGAATACATACAAAACAATTCAACACATAATATCACTTCTGAAGTTGAATTCTGTCATACGAGAATTTTCGTATGAAAGTATCCTCTTCACTTTCCATATGAGACTAGCATGCAACAAAAAACTAAAAGAAATTTGTCCAATAATCTGATCGTGTGTACGAGGCTTAACACTCCTCTCCCCCCAGACTGACAATGCTTCTGTGCAAAGGTGCCTTGGGTGCTCCTTCATCCAGTGTGAGGGAACTCTAAATACAAGGAGGTGTGTTACTGGCTAGATTACCAGGTGGAAACAGGGAGAAAAAAGCCTGCAAAAGAAAAATAATGCACTCCTAAGGATTGTTACGCTGCAATAAATTACATTTTTGGTTTGTGTTTAATACCGATTTAAGTGTTCCTCTGAGGTAAGCAGGTTGAGAAAGACTACTTTTAAGCTTGCCACACTTTGTTATATCTCTCAGGGATTCTATTGGTGAGGTCTGAGTTCATAGGGGCCTGCTCTCCACCACAGGGGAAATTTCTCTACACTTCCTGTCCCAAAGATGCAACAGGAAACTAGAAGAATTCTCCCAAATTGAGGGGAATTCCCATCTTAGACATGGGTCCCTGGAATAGGAGTCCACGTTGGAAGATTTTCTCATACATTTTGTTCTGGTGTCAGCTCTGAAACTAGGAATTTCCACTCACTTTCTGATTAAGAATGGTCATCCATTAAAAACAGAATTGTAAATCTTCAATGGGGACTGTAAAAGCAATAAAAATTTAACAGTGTCTAGCCCTTCCCAAGGCCATCTGGAACTAAATAAAAAAGATACACTTTAATGTTATGGTTATAAATGGAACCATTGGTTGGGTATAACATTTCAAATTCTAATGCTTGATTAGTTTGAATCTATAAAAATGGACTCCAGATTATTTAAAAAATTGATAATTGATTTGTAAGAAATATCTGTTGAAATAATAAATATATCAAAGTAACATTTTTACGTACTTTCCTTGCATAGAAAAGCAGCTTCCCAGCACCTTATAATGTCTCTATGCCCTTTTCTATATCATGCTGATTGGCACTGCAGGAAACTCTGGAGCAGAACCTGAAAAGCTCTTATTGAAATACGGATATTTACATTTTATTTTCCTTGTTTAAATCTATTTAGCAATTTTAGAGAATTTTGATTTATATGTCATATGCAGCTTTGTTTTCTTGTTTGCTTTACTAACATTCTTAATTCTTCATGTATGTGAGAGAAGATAACTGCACAGCTAAATTCCTGGTGATCCTGCTAGTCCCCTTTGTTTCCTATTAAAAACTGACTACATCCGACAGTACTCAAGGAACTCAGTAAGGTTATATCCAGACCACTGTTCCTGATCTTTGCGGACAGTATTAGGACAGGAGATGTACCAGGGGAGTGGAGGAAAGCAAACGTGATTCCGATATTCAAAAAGGGTCAGAGGCATATACCGGGAAATTATAGGCCTGTCAGTCTGACATCAGTAGTATGTAAACTTCTGGAGGGGATGATAAGGGACTATATCGTAGAGTTTGCTAAGGACAACAGCATCATCAGTAGTAACCAGCACGGGTTTACAAATGGGCGTTCTTGTCAAACCAATCTCTTAACATTCTACGAGGAGGTGAGCTGTGAGCTGGATAGGGGCAAACCAGTGGATGTGTTGTACCTAGATTTCGCTAAGGCGTTTGATACAGTTCCCCACAAGCGCTTAATTTACAAAATAAGGTCTGCAGGTATGGACAGCAGGGTTTGCTCTTGGATACTGAACTGGCTAAAAGGGCGTATCCAAAGGGTGGTAATAAACAGCGCATACTCAGACTGGTCTGAGGTAGTAAGCGGGGTCCCCCAAGGCTCAGTCCTAGGACCAACCTTGTTCAATTTATTCATAAACAGCATTGAGGACGGGATCAGTAGTTCGATATCAGTTTTTGCTGATGACACAAAATTAGGCAGGGCAATAACTGCACAGCAAGAAGCAGATATCCTACAGAATGACCTGGACAAAATAACGGAGTGGGCAACGACTTGGCAAATGAGGTTTAACATGGAGAAGTGTAAGGTTTTGCACTTGGGGACTAGAAACATAAAAGCACAATACACGTTAGGAGGGGAACCGTTGGGGGAATCAAAAATGGAGAAGGATCTGGGAGTCTTGGTTGATGATAGACTAGGCAACAGCTTGCAATGTCAAGCGGCGGCTACCAAGGCTAGCAGAATATTAGCATGCATAAAGAAAGGGATGTTTTCCAGAGATAAGACTATAATCCTTCCACTTTATAAAACTCTGGTCCAACCGCATCTGGAGTATTCTGTCCAGTTCTGGTCGCCAGTCCTCAGAAGGGATGTGTTGGAGCTGGAGAGAGTACAGAGAAGGGCAACTAAACGAATTAGGGGATTGGAGGACCTTGATTATGAAGAGCGTCTCCAATCGCTTGATTTATTCTCCCTGGAGAAGAGACGCCTGAGGGGGGACATGATAGCAATTTTTAAATATCTCAATGGGGATCTCAGCTTAGAAAAAAAGCTGTTCAGTTGAAGGGATTGCATGAGGACTCGGGGGCACACAATGCGATTAGAGGAGAAGCGTTTTAACCTCAGGCAACGTGGGGGGTTCTTTACTGTTAGGGCTACAAGATTGTGGAATTCTCTACCACAAGAAGTGGTTTCTGCGGGTAGTATGGTGGCTTTCAAAAGACTATTAGACGTACATCTCAAGGATCAGAACATTCAGGGGTATGTGAGATGATTACAGCCACACACACCTACACAGGTTGAACTGGATGGACTATTGTCTTTATTCAACCTCACCTACTATGTAACTATGTGACTACACTAAGAGGAGAGCACACTGTGGTCAGTTCTCTAGCTATGCTGGAAACTCAGTGTACTTCCCTCCAATGATTAGACTTGTCCTGAAATTCCCCCGCTGCATAGCCATTCACTGGAAAGCTCAGTGTGCCGCTGCTTCTCCTCGTCCCAGCTCTTATGCAGCTGAGAACAGAGGGAATCTGATCACTTCTAAAAGAGGGTAAAAAGGTATTTATAATATTTTTATTTATATCTATGCAAATACACTGCTCAAAAAAATTAAACCAACACTTTTTATTCAGAGTATACCATCAAGTCAATGAAATTACTGGGATATTGGTCTGCTCAGTTAAAGTAGCAGAGGGGGGTGTTAATAAGTTTCAGCTGCTTTGATGTTAATGAAATTAAAAACAGGTGCACAAGATGGGCAAAAATTATGCAACCCTCAAATCAGAAATGATTTTACAAGTGGAGGCAAATGGCATTTTTTTCCCCTACTCATCTTTTCTGACTGTTTTTCATTCGTTTTGCATTTGGTTAGGGTTTGTGTCACTACTGGTAGCATGAGGCGATACCTGGACCCCTATAGAGGTTGCACAGGCAGTATTGATGGCACATCAATACGTGCAATTGCCAGAAGGTTTACTGTGTCTCCCAGCACGGTCTCAAGAGCATGAAGGAGATTCCAAGAGACAGGCAGTTACTCTAGGACAGCTGACAGGGCCGTAGAAGGTCCCAAATCCATCAGCAGGACCGTTATCTGCTCCTTTGTGCAAGGAGGAACAGGATGAGCACTGCCAGATCCCTTCAAAATTACCTCCAGCAGGCCACTGGTGTGAATGTCTCTGACCAAACTATCAGAAACCGACTTCATGAGGGTGGCCTGAGGGTCCGATGTCCTCTAGTTGGCCCTGTGTTCACTGCCAGCACCATGTAACTCAATTGACATTTGCCATTGAACACCAGAATTGGCAGGTCCACCACTGGCGCCCTCTGCTTTTCACAGATGAGAGCAGGTTCACCCTGAGCACATGTGACAGATGTGAAAGGGTATGGAGAAGCTGTGGAGAAAGTTATGCTGCCTGTAACATCGTTCAGCAAGACCGGTTTGGTGGTAGGTCAGGGATGGTCTGGGGAGGCATATCCATGGAGGAACACCGACCTCTACAGGCTAGACCAATGGCACCCTGACATCCGTATCAGTATTTGAGCAGGTCCAATATACATTTAAAATAATACATGTTTTTTTTTACAGTTAGTTACAAAGCTGGATGTAAAGAAACCATAATAACAGTATTAAACCCAAAACCAAAAAATATATTGCAGTTTACCAATCATTAGATGTGGTGCCGGCATTCGTTTTCTTTTCTTTGGCTTTTTTGCCCCTGTTTTTACCTGGTGATCAGGCCAGTAACACACCCCCTGTATTAGTAAGACACAACTCTGGAGGAGTGAGAACAGGAGGCAAAGCAGACAGCACCACTGTCAGTCTGGGGAGGAGGGAAGGGTTATACAGTATCTCACAAAAGTGAGTACACCCCTCACATTTTTGTAAATATTTTATTATATCTTTCATGTGACAACACTGAAGAAATTACACTTTGTTACAATGTAAAGTAGGAAGTGTAAAGCTTGTATAACAGTGTAAATTTGCTGTCCCCTCAAAATAACTCAACCCACAGCCTTTCATGTCTAAACTGCTGGCAACAAAAGTGATTACACCCTGGAATCCAGCGAATACAACAAAATTCTTGATCAGTTGAAGTAATCTGTTTAGAGAAGTGAAGGGTTCCAAATGGTACATTCACATGTCATCAGCGTATAGTGATATCTTTTCTTCTAGGTCGTTTACAATGAGGCCCCTTATCTGCATATGTGATCTTATACTTTTTGCTAAAGGTTCTTTGGCTTATGCAAATAACAGTAGTAACAAAAGGGCATCCTTGTCTCATGCCTCTAAAAGTGGGAAATCGTTTGAATATAAAGTTATTCATCCAAAAGTTGGGTTTATAATATACGTTTTACCCAATGTTGCATCTTGGCCTAGGCCAACAAGGCCCAGGCCTAGGGCAGCACTTCGCAGGGGGGCAACAAAAAGGCCGCCCCCGAATTAAAAGACAGCTGCTCCTTCCAGCTCCTGCATGAAAAGAGTCCCCACCGCTTGCACTACACTTTTAGTGTAGCGCCAGTATTTTGGGCCGGACTGGGCCGGGTGGCAGGGCCTAGGAGGCAAATCGGTTTGGCGCCCCCATAAAGCCAGACCTTTTTTTTTTTAGCTTCCTTTTTTTTTTTTTTTTTTTTACGCATTTTTCCTTTATTTTCACCTGTTGATCTGGCCAGTAAGTCTGATATTTTTCCATTTCCTTTTACAGACCAAGCTGTCCAGCAAAAAATGGCAGTTAGAGGGATGAAACAAGCGATCAGAGACAGCATGCAGGCATCCTTCTTTTTCAGGGTTAGCAGTAGACTTTTTTTTTTCCTTACAGGCTTGCTTTATTAGGCACTCACTTTGCATTGTATGATGTGGGAGAGTATTATGCATTTAAAAAGTTTAGCGCTAAGGCTGGGTTTACACTGGCATTGAAAGCAGGCGTTTGAGGGGCATTGAAAACACCCAGTAAATGCCTATGCAAATGATACAATGGACACCACATAGTGCTGTTCACATTAGAAAAACATGAAAGTTCAGAAGCGTTTGAAGCCCTTCAATGCCTCCCATTCAGGTCTATGGTAATGGTCAGTAAACGCACTGGCAGGCATTTGTGGCGTAATTGCAGTTCGGTTGCTGGGCGTTCAAATGTATTTTATTTTCTGTCATTTCCATTATGGAGTAATTTTAACAAGCCTTAATGCTCATCAAACACTTCAAAACCGCGCATAGGGCATTTAGGGAGTGTTTCTAATGCTTGTAAAACACCCCATACTAAAGCTCATTAGCTCTAGTATGATGCCTATACTAATGCAATACAAATGCTATAGGAGCATTTTAAAGCGTTAGAAATGTAGTCAAGTGTGAACATGCTCTTGAAACGGAACTAAACAGATCTATTTAACCATTTCGACACATGTCAGGAATGTAGCTATCACATTGGTTATGTTCTTAACCAAACTGTCAAACCATCTAATGGCTGGTGTCATAACTGATCACATGTGGAGCACCATAGCAGTTGAAAATCAAACAGAAGCCAAGATGGAAGCTTTCTTGGCTGAAAGGGATGGAAATGTTTAGTTCTGCTTTAATTTGACTGGGTCACTGTAAGGAGATGGAAAGCTGCTAGGAGGTAACAAGTGTAGCCATCTATAGGTATCTGCAGCAGCTCTCCTTGCTCCTGCTATTCCTTTTCTTTCATTCAATTTGGCCAGTGAGGCGGCCTGTTCATAATGAATGGCCAAAGTGATTTTTTTTTTTTTGCGAGGAAGGTCATGAGGGTGCTGGCAGTCCCTGACACTACCCAAAAGATATGCACCATTGCCTATTAAAATTTTGTCTAGGTAGAAGTACCAAACAAATTTGGCTTTGATGATTCTTTCATTCGCTGGGTAAAACCAGTGGTGTATTTAGCTCTTGTGCTGCCTTAGGCCTGACTAAACTCGTGCACCCCCTAAATAAAATATGACCCACCCCTTCCTGCCAAGGCCATACTACTTCCTGTTTAAGACCCCCTGTCATCTGCAAACCACACCCCTTTCTCTTTAGGCTTCACGAACGCAGCGGCTGGTGTGAATGGACCCTAGGCTGTGTCTAGAGGCTTTTGCCTGCTACAAGCAGGTTTTCCATACCTATGCAAGTCTATTGGAATGCAAAATATGCATTAAGGACAGGTAAATGCAGGTCAGGAGGTGGTCAGGTGCACCCGTCAATGAATTCTGAATGATCACTGAAACATCTCAAACTGATGTCAGAACAAATGGCAATACTAAGTGATAACAAAAGCACTTTCAGTGG